>NW_021319083.1:12643344-12779360 GCF_001605985.2 Dendrobium catenatum | reverse complement strand
AAGTACCAGTCCCAAATATTTTACATGTATAATATCATGTCTTTATACTTCCTAGGTACTTCACATGTACAATATAAAGCCTTTATGCTCCCAAGTATTATATATATATATAATATCAAACCTTATACCTCTCACATTTTTCACATGTATAGTATTAAATATAAAAACCTTTTTGTGAATTTTGTCTCAATTAAATATAAAAACATCTACAAATGAAAAAAATATTAAAACAAAATTTTACTACATATTTCTTGCATATTTTCTAAGTATTTGCTATGTATTTATTGCTTATCAACTGTATATCAATGATGTAACTTCTATATAGACAAACATACAAGTTCAAAAAACATCACAAAATGAATAAAAACATCATATAAATCATTCATATCTTTGAATGTTAACTTTTAAAATGCAAAAACACAGTCAATACAACGTGTATCGGGAAAAAATATAATTCAAAGATAATTTCTCTTTTATACACACGGTGACATATAAGTTCAAAAAAAATGAAAGAATAAATGAATTTTCTAAAATTATATATATATATATATGTTATTTACAGAAGCATGCATTTGAAAACGAAAATTGTTCCTCTTTGTGGCATTTGATATATAAATAATTGAAAAATACATTTTAAAAATTTCCTAATTGTAGCATTCAAGAATGTTTAAGAACTTGATTTGCCTTGAAGGTGAAAATTGGCCCGTTGTAGTTGTTTCAACGAAAGATTTCTTTGTTGAAAAAATTAAGCTTAATAAAATGTACTAGTAAAGAAAATATAACAAAACTTATGAGTAGTTTCAAATTTATTGATAAGTTGAAGCCTACACCATGTCATCTCCTAGAAAAATGAATGCTCTCCAAACTAGTCTCCATCTTCATCGCCTATTTACCAATTTTCTTTCTCAATACCAAAAAAATTATTCCTCTAAAACTCTAAAATTTAGGAACCATAAAATTTAGGGACTTTTCCCTAGTTGTTTTCTTAAAAATGAGCGCTAATTGAGTTTGTTGGGTCGGGTCAGGTCGTTTGGTCACAAGCTATAAAAATATATATATTTAATATTCACGTGCACGATTTCATTGGAGTGTGGACCCAGTCCTACATCTGATCACCGTACAAAATAATTTCTCCCCATTATAATACTGAATATCAATTATCTTCATGACATTCATATCATTTGTTATATCATTGAGCCCTGTAAATGAATTATTTTCATAAATTAATGAGTTTTCATATTAAAATAACTACTTTTAAAATCTATTATTTATCTTTAAATTATTATCATTAGTTTATTTTCATTTAAATATTTTGTCTAAAAAAATTACAAGCACAAATATATTTAAACTTTGTAATAAAAAAAGTTAATTTAATAATTCTGAAAAAAACTTATAAATAAAAATAAATTAATCAAATAAGTGATTTATAATTATAAATTTTGTACATCTTTGAAATTGCGAAAGCCCTAATCTTAATGCAAATTGCAACGTCACAGGTTGTTACGTCCACCGTGGCTTCTTAATGAATTGCCACGTGGAAAAGGTTTACGTGGCGATTAGAGGTGAGGGGTACGGTCTGGGTTTTGTTTACCGTGGGTGTAAGAGTTTATTACTTTTCTCATCGAGGTCTGCAAAATTTTAAAAAGCGTGCGAAAAAAGAAAGCAGGGCAGCAGAGGAAAGGAATTATATTAAAAAAAAAAAAAAATACAGATTTCATCTTCACTTCTCCACTCGGATGCGCGCGTTTATCTCCGGCGAAGTAGAGTAGAGAAGAGGATCTTTCAGAAGATACGTCGTCTGCTGATTCTTCGACTGCTATTTCATTGTTTTGGTTTTTGTTGAGGACGGTAGGAAGATTTCGTCATTTTTCTCGAGTTCGATTTGTTGGCCTGGTTCTAGGGTTCAGAGTAGGATCGACAGTCCTGGGGCTGCGGTACTCCCATCGGGCTTTGATCTGCGGTGGTAGGCTGGAGAAGGCGTGGATTTGGTATATGGTCGTGTTTTGGAGTGGCGAGAGCTGTTGATGGTTTTGGAGTGTTTCGGAGATGGCGGAACGGCGGTCGAAAGCAACGGCGGCGGAGGGGGTTAATGGGATGGATGTCGGGATTGAGGATGTAGGAGAGTCCGAGGAGCTGGATCTGCGTTTGTCGATCGGGCATTGGGGATGGAGTGGTGCATCTTCGTCCCTGGGCAGGAGGAGCAGTTGGCTCTCACCCTTTGAGTTGACTGTTGGGAGTTCTAGCTGCTCGGAAGACTTGGGTTTTGGAAGCAGATTAGAGCAGAATCCTGGGGAGGAAATTACTGAAGAAATGGAGGGCGTGGAGTTGGATGGGTCAGATTTCCATGCTGCGGAGAGAATTAGCAGCGATGACATGGACAGGGATGCTCAGCATAAGCGGGCTAAGATTCTTTTTGACGAAGAGTATGTTCCCTGCCAAGAAATTCTATTGATATTTCTTCTTGTTTTGTGAACGTTTTTGTTATCTATCTAGGCTCCATTTTGTTTGCAGTTCCTAACGATATTTGCTTGTGCGGATTAACATTCGTACTTAATGTAATTTACATGCTAATAACTCACTTTTTGCTGTCAGATTCTTGTTCTCGTGTGCTTTAAATTGTAAGTGCTTGATGAATAAAAAGAGCATTGCAATGAGTCAAAATTTGGTATAAAATAAAAATTATACTTATTTTCCCTACTGTTTTATTCTTTTAGTACCTTACAATAAGACATAATAAGCAAACTTTAACTAATGATGTGCATACAGCAAAGATATGGAAAATTTTAAACCTATCCCAGAATCAGCATTTCCGAATCAGTTTCTCTTGATTGGCGTATGTGGTTTTTATGGATACAGAGGGTTTATGAGGGTTAGGGCGTTGGAGGAGATTATAGTATATCTAATGACAGATTATAGACTTCTTATGGTAGGAATCCTAACATGCATTGCCCAAGAAAGTTATCAATAGAGCTTGCTGTACTGATTTAGGCGCTAGTAAGCACCAGTAGGTCATCTGTTTTTCCTCTCTATGATATGGTTATCTTGTTCATGGTTGATTTGGTCAAGTTACAGCACTACTTGGACCAGTTTTTATATCTATGTGGCAGTAAGACTTTGATACGCCTTAGGTTTCACAAATTAGGGTTTGCCCTAATTTTCCTTCAAGATGAAATTTCTCCTCCAAATCCAAGAAAAAATCAACACAAGAGGGATGAGAGGAAGAACAAGAACATTTGCATTCAAAATCCAAGAGAAACAAGATACAATTTGTCCACTTCGAGAAGGACAAGGTCTCCTACTACAAACCCTAGAAAAACAAGAGAAAGAAACTAAGGAGGCTAAGAGAAAACTCAAATCCTGCATAACCCTAAAAATCCCCCCTTAATCCCCACTTATAGCAAGCAAAAGATCAAACCAAACCCACTAGTGGGCTGCCCAAGCTGAACCGCCCAGCTCAGGCCTGACCCGAGCCAAACCGGTCCAGAAATGGACCGGTTCCGCTCAAGCTGACCCCCCGCTCCGCTCCGCGTCTCGCCCCGAGCCCGCGTCACCTTCGGCGGATCGACCCGCGCGGCCTCCTTCCTGGCCGAGGTCGCGTGCTCCGGGGTCGCCGGCTCGTCCCCTGCCGGTCGGCGGCGGCCAGCCCGGCTCCTCCTCTGCCGGTCGGAGGCGGTCCGCATCAAATTATATATATATATATATATATATTTCAACATGTTAATTGTTTTAATCATTATCCTTACATAATACGGACAAATTAATAGGACATACTAATACATGTACCATATCTCAATATTTCTTAAACATAACATAATAAAACCAAGTTGACGGAATGCCAAGCAGCTTGGTTCTATTGATGTTATTTGTGAGGCTGGTAATTTGCATGCTATAGATGCCCATGAGCCGGCTTCTGGTTGCTTGTTTGTAGTTATTATTGAACTTAGTGATATTGCTTTGTTTAAGTGAGAAAATCAATATCCTAAGTTAAAAAATGTTGTTATTTTATGGCATGGCTTGTAATTTTGCTAAAACCATGTATGGCATGCGTACCAATAGGATCCATTTATCAAAATTTGGCTTCCTCTTATTGGCACATGGTTGTAACTAGAGTTGCAAACGAGTTGAATCGTGCTCAAGCTCAAGTCAGGACTAACTTGGGCTCGACTCGCAAGACAAATTTCAATATCGAACTCAAGTCGAACTCAAAAAACGAGCTCGAGCTCGACTTGTGACACTGAAACTAGTTCGTTGAGCGGCTCGATTCCATGTTCGTGCCAACCTTCTGCGTCCACCGCCGGTTGTCGATTCTACGTTTGAGTATGCGTTACAACGTTACAAGCCTGCCATTCCGCCCACCATCCCGCGTCCACGTTCACCTCGTCATTTCGCCTGTGATCCTACGTCTGCATTCGAGTCCGCCTTGCAATCTTGTGCGCCCTACTAGAGCGCACTACTATTTTGCATGCATTATGCATCCACGTCCGTCCCCCCCCCCCTAGTGAGCTGCTCAACGAGTAGTCGAGCCGAGCTTCCTTAGGGTCGAACTTGAGCTTGATAATGAAATCGAGCTCGAAACTTGATAAGCTTGACCCACGAGCTTAAGCCTACTCGCGAGTCGGCTTGTCTCAGTTGCACCCCTAGTTGTAACACCTATAACCGAATGTAAACATTCTCAAAATCACAGAGGTCTTAAGGTGGGGAAAAAAACTTGAATCACTTTCAAGAAAATTAGAACCAGCCAAGAAAGGTGTCTTGATTGTTAATTTTCTTAAGTGTCGTTACATGGGAGATTGATCCTAAGTTCAAGATAGGTATGAAATTTTAGAAATGTTATAAATGGTTGATTGGAGCCAATTTTTATGCGAGTGCACGGGAAAAAATGATTAAATGAATCTATTTAAATACACTTAATGTTGACCCAATTAATTTGGCAAATAGGCCAAGGGCCCGAGTTTGATCTTGTTACCTCCCAATTAATCCAAGGGCCTTGGTGAGCAATCGCCTCAATATACACATTAAAATGCATGCCACATTGAAAGAAAAAATCAGCAAACCCAATCTCGTTTGTGTTGACTTTTTCGCAAGGTAGGGTTATAATAACCCGTTATATGGGTTTCCTTGCCTATGAGACAAGATCATATGACCCATCATTGAACTAATTTCAACATATGAGTTGTAAGTCCCACATAAGGGCATGCTGAAAGTAGGGTTGCAAGTGTCGAACCTTTTTGACCATTCACAAATAAAGTAATAATCCCCTAACATCAAATCAAGTTAAATTTGTACATAATATGCAATTTAAGAATTCAAATGATAAATATCTAGCCACCTTGTTTACATGGTCATGCTTAAAAGACCCATTGTTAGGCTTTCCTCTTCTTCGAGGTTGTAAGTCTTGCTTATGAGCCTTCCAATAAATTTAAGCGCTAACTATTAATTTGGGAAAGGCATTAAAGCCCTAAATCAGAACTTGTTCTTTCCAATGGACATAAGCTTCATCCTAATTAATTTGGGCTTTGAAATGGTTATAACCCAACCCAAACTCGTGGCAATCCTCATACCCAAAAGCCCACTAACCAAAACTAAATCCATCAATAAAATACAATATGCATTCACCTTGGTATACATGGGGTACCGTAGATGAGATAATCCATGGCAGCGAATCAAATGATTTGGACATTATGGTTTAAAATACTATTTTTTTACTATACTAGGTCGTTGGTTCACCCAGGAGGATAAAATCATAGGAACTTGACCAACTTCTGCTCCACCCCGATCATTCTAAATAAATCAATTGCGAACCCAAGCATTATATCAAGGATCAGTTGTTACTTGTGTTCAAACACAAGGTGATTTGACCAAGTATTTTTCTATTTCTGTTGGATTACATCAAGGATCAGCCTTAAGCCCTTATCTTTTTTACTTTAGTCATGGATGTTCTCACTATACATTTGCTAGAGGATGTACCTTGATGTCTGCTTTTTGCTGATGATATTCTTCTTGTTGATAAGACTAGAGAGGGAGTTGAAGGTAAACTTGAATTATGGAGGTCAATTTTAGAGTCTAAAGGTTTTCAATTAAGTAGATCTAAAACCAAATACATGGATTGTAATTTTAGTAGTATTATATATGGTGGGGAGTTTGTGTCTTTGAGCCATCAATTCATTAATAAGTGTACACTTTTTAGATATCTTGGGTCTATTGTTCAGAGTGATGGTGCAGTAGACATGGATATTATTAGTAGAATTCAAGTTGGATGGTTGAAGTGGGGGAATGCTTCATGTTTGTTGTGTGATAGAAAATTACCACTCAATCTTAAGAGAAAATTTTATAAGATGGTGGTGAGACCTGCAATGCTTTATGGCATAGAATGTTGATCATTAAAAGTGAAGCATAATATTAAGTTAAGTGTTGCTGTTTGCTGAGATGAGGATGCTCAGATGGATGAGTGGACTTACTCTTAGAGACAGGATACGAAATGAGCATATATGGGAAAATGTTGGAGTAGTTCCAGTGATAGATAAGATTAAAGAGAGTCGCCTTAGATGGTTTGGTCCTATAAAACGTTGGCCTTCCGATGACCCTATTAGAAGAGTAGATGTATTAGATTTGACCTATGTTAAGAAAGGTAAAGGTAGCTCTAAAAGACTTGGTTAGAAAATATTAGAAATGACTTTTCTTTATTAGATTTAAATGAGAATTTAACTCTTAACATGACACAAGACAATGGAAAAAAAGACTCATGTAGCCGACTCCATGTAGTGGGATAAATGTTTGTTGTTGTTGTTGTTGTTGGTTCATTCTTTCTTATATCTAATAATTGGATTCATGATCCACTAATCATAATGGAGGGTCGTGCCTACATGATTGAGAGAATCATTATGTAGGGGTGACGGTCAATTTGATGTGAGAGAGGCATGAGTGAAGTTAGATCTTGTGATGTATTGATTTGTAATGAGTTGGGCTCTTTATCTGGGCGTCCCTATACTCCAATTCAGATCCTTTTTGTTTCTTTCGATTAGAAGACTTTCGTCTACGGGCATTCAATGGTTAGATGCATATAATGAGTTATAAGTGTTTTTAAAGGACCTTTATTTCTTTGATGATGCAATTCGTTCACTCTTTTTGTTTGCCATAATTGGTGCGCATTCTTGCACTAATATTTTTCAAATTTTTGTATGATTGGTAAGGTTTGGTAATATGGCAAGTTGTAAATTGTATATTAGGTTTACAAAAGTAATGAATGCACATGTATAAGAATCCATATTTTTGCTTATGCATTTTCAATGTTATCTCTTTACAGGTGCATTCTTATGGTGTGTACTTACCTACTTGTGCATGCTTATATATTTATGTCACCAGAGTAATCATGGCATAATGATTTTATCATGTATCTTTCAATAACAAACTAGTAATTAAGTCTGACATTATAATGATATGAAATTATAAATGTTACAAAAAAAAAAAAGCGTGTCATTGATTATTTCCCTAAAGCCCAAGGACAGGGGCGGCACTTCCATGAAGATGTTAAACGGCCATGTGCCCAAATTGCCATCCCTATTTTCCTTTTAAACATTTGTCTTCCTTATCTTAATAATCCATATCCAAATTCTTATATCATAAGGTTTTATTGTGAAGTATTTCCTATGTTTATATTTTAATCTTTATTGCATGTTATTTTCATGTTGGTTGTGATGAATATGTTGTGAGAATAGATTGGCTTAGTGAAAGATTGATAGGAAGTACTTGAGTTCGCAAGTAACCCCAAGTGTAATACTTGAGTTCGCAAGCAAACCTAGCAAGAATCAGCCAAAACCAGCGGTGAAAGGGCTGATTTCAATGAGAAATCAGCAAGAACCAAGCATAAATTTTAGTGGATTTGAGAATAAAACACAAGGAAAATACTTTGATTCAAACAACAAACAAGAAACACAAAGCAAGATATAATTTTCTTCAATTCGAGAGGAAGAAAGACTCTCCAAATCTCTAGCAAACTTAGAGCCCATAAACACCAACCCTAGATCTCAAAATTGCATTCAATCTCAAGATCATCCTAAGCCTAACCTCCAAAAGACTAATTAAAGCCAAAGGAGTACAAAATTCCTAAACAACCCCTAATTCAAAATTTTCCTCCTAATCGCTGTTTAAAAACAGCAAGTGGGCCCCATTGAAGTTGCAGCCCCCTGGTTCCGCCCATGTTGGGCCACCTCCCAAAAACTCACATTGTCCTCAAAGCAAAAAGAAGGAAATTTAAATCTCGCTCTACCGTATGGTTCCCAAGTGGCCTCGAACTCGGGAATGTCTTTCCATCTGATAAGCACTTCATTTTTTGCCTTTTTATCCACTCTGACTCCACCTAACTCTAGTGGTTTTAAGATCACTTCCAGATCCTTTATCAGTGTATCCAGCAACTCTGCACTAACTGCATGTTACCCTAGAGCTCTTCTCAGCTGCGACACATGGAAGACTGGGTGTATAGTAGCTGTTGGAGGTAACTTCAATCGATATGCCACTGCTCTGATCTTGTCTACGACCTCGTAGAGACCAAAGTACTTCGGAGTCAATTTCTCGTTCCTCATATTAGAACTGATTTCTGTCTGTAGGCCCTTAGCTTCAAGAACACTTTCTCTCCCACTTCATACTGTATGTCTGTCCTGTGTGTATCTGTCCGCTTCTTTATGATTTGTTGTGCCCTCCCCAGATGTTTCTTTAACTCTTCCAACATTTGGTATCTTTCGTTTAAGTACTGTTCGATTGAAGAGATTGGTCTGTTTCCTCTTACAAAATGCACTAATTGTGGGGGTCTCTTCCATAGAGCACTGTAAAAGGAGTCATTTGGGACGCAGAATTGTACGAAGTATTGTACCAATTCTAAGCCCATGGTAACCATTTGGCCCACTTCTATTGTGTTTAAGAAGCAAAACACCTCAAATATGTTTCCAAACTCCGGTTCACCACTTCTGTTTGTCCGTCTGTCTGTGGATTGTAGGCGGTACTTCTCTTGAGAATAGTGCCCTGAATCCTGAAAAGTCCCTCCAATACTAGCTGAGGAACACTTTGTCCCTATCAGACACAATTGATTCAAGAATCCCGTGTAATATAACTACTTCCCTGATAAATGCTGCTGCCACTAATACTGCGGTGTAGGGATGTCATAGGAGGATAAAATGTGCTTACTTACTAAGTCGGTCCACCACGACCAAAATGACTATGAATCCCTCTGAGCGGGGTAGGTCGTTGATGAAGTTCACAGACACTTCCTCCCATATTCTGTTTAGAAGTGCTAATGGTTGAAACAATCCTCTTGTTGCCATTGCCATATATTTATTTCTCTAGCACACCTCACACTTTGTTATCATGTCCTCAACATCCTTGTACATCCCCTTCTAGTAGAGCTTTGATGCCAACCTCCTATATGTCCTCTGTACTCCTGAATGACCTCCAACTCCACTGCCGTGGAATTCCTGTAATAAGTGAGGAATGCGTACGGATGTTCGTGGCATCACAAATCTCCCCTGATGGAACAACCTCTCCCCCTCAAGATAGTCTCCCGAATGACTACTATTATCTTTCATCAAATCCTCCCTGATATTCTTCAACTCGTTATGCATGCTTTCTTCCTTGATGGCCCCAATTAACCAACAGTGGTACTGAAACTGCCAACTCCTGAAGTTCCCCAACACACCTGGATAAGGCGTTAGCCGCCTTATTTTCCACCCACGGCCGATACTGGATCTCAAAATCATAGCCTAAAAGCCTTTGACAACCCCCGGCCAAATGGCTATTATTATCTTTCTTCCTCGATCACCATCCTTTGCTCGAATAGGTACTTCAAACTCCTCTGATATGTACGAACAATGAAATGCCTACCCAAAAGGTAAGGGCGCATTTTTGAATGGCCAAGATGATGGCCATCAACTCTCTCTCCTATAATGATTTCAGTCGAGCCCTAGTCGACAACACCTGACTAAAGTAGGCTATAGGTATGTGATTCTGCATCAACACTGCCCCCAAGTCATATCCTAACACATCGGTTTCTACTACAAAGATCTAGCTGAAATCCGGAAGAGCTAACATTAGGACAGTCGTCATGGCTTTCTTCAACCTCTCAAAAGCCTGGGTTGTTGCCTTTCCCCATGAGAAATTGTCATTCTTTAATTGTTCAATCAACGGCCAAGTGATGGGATTTTGCCCCCTCACAAACCTTCTATAGTATCCAGTCAATCCTAGAAAATCTCTCAACTCCCTTTTATTCCTAGGCATTGGCCATTTCTGCATTGCCTCAATTTTTGACTGATCGGCCGCCACTCCCTCCTGAGACACTTCATGTCCCAAATACTCCACCCTAGACTGGGCGAAGATGCACATCTTTAGGTTAGCCCTCAGCTGATGTGCTTGTAGAATTTTAAGAACCATCTTCAAGTGCTCTAGATGCTCCTCCTCTGTTTGGCTGTACACTAGGATGTCATAAAAAAAGATTAGCACAAACTTCCTGAGATTCTGTCGGAACAACCTATTCATCAAAATACTAGAAAGTAACAGGGGCATTAGTGAGCCCGAATGGCATCACCAAAAACTCATAGTGCCCCTCGTGCATTCTGAAAGCCGTCTTCTGAATATCTTCCTCCATTTTGATTTGGTGGTATCCCGACTTCAGGTCCATCTTAGAAAACACTACTGCTCCATGCAGCTCATCTAATAACTCATTGATTACCAGAATGGGAAATTTATCCGGTACCGTCTCCTTGTTCAAGGCCCTCAAATCCTTGCAAAACCTCCAGCTTCCATCATTCTTTTTGACCAGTAAGACTAGACTATAAAGGACTCATACTTGGTCTGACAATCCCTACCTCAAACATCTCCCTAATCAGTTTCTCAATTTCATCTTTCTGAATTTGGGGGTAGTGGTGGTAAGGTCGAACACTTATTGGTGACACCCTATCTTTCAGAAGGATTGCATGTTCCTGCTCTCTGGGTGGTGGTAATCCCTGATGTGGCTGGAACACCTCCCTGAACTGTTGTATGAGTGGTTGCACCACCATTAGAATGTCTCCCTCTTCCTCCACACTGATCCTCTCCAAGCATTGCAGCTCCACCAAATACCCCCCTCTCACCTCCTGTATAGATATGATCATGGATTTTAGAGATACTCCTACCCTGGATAGCCCTGCATCGCCCTGGATCTCCATCCTCTGTCCTCCCACCCATCATTTTCATCCTCAGAGCACCCCAGTTGACCTTGGTCTCCCCCTAAGTCTGCAGCAATTTCATCCCCAGGATTACATCGGTACTTCCCAACTCCAAGGGAAGAAAATCCTCCCTCACCTATATCCCTTGAATGGTCAACACCACTCCCCTGCATACTCCTCTCCCCATCTCCACCTTCCCAGTACCCATCATTACGCCATATCCTCTCGTGTCCACTAATTTCACCCCTAACAGATTAACGATTTGGTTAGAGAGATGAAATTGTGGGTGGCCCCACAATCGATCAGCACCACTACCTCCCGATCCCCTATTTCTCCCCTTACTTTCATGGTGTGATTCGGGGTGAATCACAGAGTTTATAGAGACTTCTGCGACGTCCAGATGTAACTTCTCTTCCTCCTCCACTATCCCGCTCTCCCCTCCCTCTTCAATTTCCTCGTCATCGCAAACGGTGAGAACCTGAAGAGTTCGGTCCTTATACATATGCCTTGACATGCACTTCTCATCACACCTAAAACACAACCCCTTAGCTTGCTTCTCCTGGATCTTCTTTTCAGTCAGCTTCTTAAAATTTTCTCCAGGCCCCCTCCTCCAGTCCTCTCCGTTTGTGCTTCGCGTGAACCTCCCGGTGCAGCTCCTTTTGGAGCTAGAAAAGTAGTAGTCATCATGTAGGATCCCCTTGAGCTACTGCCTCGAGCCCCCCTCTCAAGATGCTTCTGGTCATCAACCAGATGCGCCAACTCCATGGCCTCCCCCAAGTCGCACGGTTTCATCACTCTAACGGCTGCTCTGATCTCCGGTTTGAACCCTTTCATGAAGTTCCCCTCCAGCGCGATTTCAGAAAGACAATCCAACCTGCTCGCTAGATATTCAAATCGATCATGGTACTCTGCCATTGTCCTCTCCTGCGTCAGGGCAAAGAATTGCTTGTAGAAGTCCCATCCCCTACTAGTTCGAAAACGTTCTAGTAGATAGTCCTTGAACTCTTTCCAGCTTCGAATGGGCCGCCTCATGTCCCGCCATTGGTACCACACCCGTGCCTTCCCTTCCAAACACAGTCTTGCCGCTATCAATTTCTCCTCATATGTCAACCCATTGACTGCAAAGTATCGCTCCACCTTGTAGATCCAGCCATGTGCATCCTCTCCCTCAAAGATGGGCATCTTCAATTTCCTCACCCCGGGTCAGGTCACACCTGTTTAACTCCTCCATAACCTCCCATTCCTCGAGAAGGAAATGCTTTACAGTGGCCACGATCTTCCCTCCGACGATCATACCCAAGCCCTTCCTCATATTCCCCTCTTCTCCTTTCATCTTCAGCACCCTAGCGGTAAAATTCATTCCTTCTCCCAAAAAATTCAGCACCCCTCCTTTCAAAGCCCATGCTCATCTCCTCTCCAGAAAGTGGTTCTAGCGGAGGCATTCCATCATTCCCCTCAAGGATCTCCACTTCCGGATTCTCCCTCCCCCTAAATGGGTTCGGATTTCCGCATCTCCCATTGTCGTCGGTGGTTTCCCTTGCTTCCGATGTCATCGAATTTTGTTTGACCTCAAACATCTTCTTCATCATGTCTTCCAAGGCGGTGAACCTCCCATTCATCTTTTCATTGATGGAAGGAAATTTATTTTGAAAATCAGCGGTTCTTTTCTCAAAATCGGTCTTCAATTGGCCTATTTCTCCCTCTAATACTTCCACTTTCCTTCCGGTCATCTTCCTTCCCAAGGATTCCAAGAAGACTTCTTGCGGATGAAAATTCCTTGTTGAAATTTCTGAATTTCAGCCGCCGATGGTCCCAAGACAATGCTCTGATACCAATTTAATAGTAAGTACTTGAGTTCGCAAGTAACCCCAAGGGTAATACTTGAGTTTGCAAGCAAACATAGCAAGAATCGGACAAAAACAGCGGTAAAAGGGCTGATTTCAATGAGAAATCAACAAGAACCAAGCAGAAATTTTAGTGGATTGGAGAAGAAAACACAAGGAAAATACTTTGATTCAAGCAACAAACAAGAAACACAGAGCAAGATACAATTTTCTTCAATTCGAGAGGAAGAAATACTCTCCAAATCTCTAGCAAACCTAGAGCCCAAGAACACCAACCCTAGATCTCGAAATTGCATTCAATCTCAAGATCATCGTAACCCTAACCTCCAAAAGACTAATTAAAGTCAAAGGAGTTTACAAAATCTCTAAACAGCCCCTAATTCAAATTTTTCCTCCTAATCGCTGTTTCAAAAAAGCAAGTGGGCCCCATTGAAGCTGCCCCCCCCCGTTCCGCCCCATTTTGAGCCGCCGTTTGTATACTTGAACCGGTCCATGTTGGATCGGTTCAGCCGGCACCGTACCAAAGATCTCTTGAAATGCATGGATTTGTTAGCCAGTTATGCAAATATTTATTTCCTTCTGCTTTTCTCAGGGCACACCTTATTGCAACACCTTTATTTGCTGATGAAACGGCTGCTCTGCCTGCTATTGAGAACTACATTGATTCTCATACTTTGGGTTCATCTGGAAGTCAGATGATGGATTACTGCCATAACATAGATGCTGTTAGAATTTCCGAACTTTCTAATGGTTCTCAGAATGATGGAGGCGAAACTGATACTGGCAATGTTGATAATTCAGAGAATAGAATGGATCTCACTGAGGATCTTTTGCATCTGGTATGCTCTGACTAACTACCTTGTGTAGCCTTTACTGTTTAGTAACAAAGTATTCATGTTTAGAAAGTCTTTAAGTGCAGGTTTTCTCTTTTTTAAGCCAAAGGGATCTCTGCAAAGCTGGTGCAACTTGCAAACAGTGGCTGGCTGCAAGTATGCATGAGAATTTTTGGAGTTGTCTAAATTTGGAAGATGCAGAAGTCACTCTTGAAAATTGTATGCTTCCTACTTGTCATTCTCATTTTTATGAAGTACTACTGTTGTTGGTATTAACATTTGATTGATGATGAAGATTATTGTTGACGATTGTTCAAGCTTAACCATGAGTTGGTGATTTATTGCTCAGTAAACATAGCGTTATATCGTTGCTAAAGCAGTATGTTGACTTGACAAATGAATGAGAGTATTGCAAATAAAGTTAAAGATTATGGTCTGAACGTTCAACTATTTTGTTTGACCGAGGTGTTTGAACACGTTAAAATTCTCTACTTTTCTGCAGTTGTTCCTTCCCTGCACATATTGTTAGAAGCACCATTTTTATAAGTTGGCCTGGCATTTTTTATTGAGAAAAGCCACGGCCCTATCTGTTCTAATTATGTGCAAAATGCGTGCATAATGATAAGATATGTAATGCATATCGTTGTTAAGATTTTACATGCTACATATATTTTTATGCCTAAGTTGTAACTGGCATTTACTGATTAGATGAGCATGACTTTATTGTATTAGTTATTTCCATAATGAAGACTGTCTTATTGTTAATCTGATCTACGTCATTCTAGAGTGAACTATTCTACCAACTGCTTCTATTTTAGTTGTTTTTGGATGCTACAATACTACAACAACAACAACATCAGACCTTTGTCCCACTACTTGGGGTCAGTTACATGAATCCTTTTTCCCCATTGTGTCATATTAAATGTCAAATTCTTGTTTAAATCTTATAAAGAAAGATCATTTCTAATATTTTCTAACCAAGTCTTTTTTAGTCTACCTCTACCTATCTTAACATAAGTCAAATTTAATACCTCTACTTTCCTAACTGGGTTATCAAAAGGTCGCCTTTTTATGTGACCAAACCATCTAAGACGACTCTCTCTAATCTTATCGTCCACTCGCACTACTCCAACATTTTCACGTATATGCTCATTTCGTATCCTATCTCTAAGGGTAAAGCCACTCATCCACTTGAGCATCCTCATATCTGCAACACCTAACTTAGTATTATGCTTCTCTTTTAATTGCCAACATTCGGCACCATAAAGCATTGCAGGTCTCACCACCATCTTATAGAATTTTCCCTTAAGTTTGAGGGGGACTTTTCTATCACACAACAAGCCCGATGCATTCCTCCACTTTAACTATCCAACTTAAATTCTGTTGATAATATCCCCATCTATTTCACCATCACTCTGAATAATAGATCAAAGATATCTAAAACGTATACTCTTATTAATGACTTGATCGCCCAAAATCACACGCCTCTCACTAGGTCTATTACTACTAAAATTACACTATATATATTCAATTTTAGATCTACTCAAGCGAAAACCTTTAGACTCTAAGGTTGACATCCATAATTCAAGGTTACCTTCAACTCCCTTTCTAGTCTTATCAACAAGAAGAATATCATCAGCAAAAAGCATACACCAATGTACATCCTCTTGCAAATGTCTAGTGAGAACATCAGTGAATAAAACAAAAATATATGGGCTTAAGGCTGATCCTTGATGTAATCCATATGAAATAGGAAAATACTTGGTTAAACCACCTTGTGTTTGAACACAAGTAATAGCTCATTCATACATATCTTTAATGATTTGAATATAAGTCTTATTAACTCCTTTCTTTTTAAGAACTCTCCATAACATTTCTTTTGGAACTTTCTCATATGCTTTCTCTAAATCAATAAAAATCATATGTAGGTCTTCCTTATTCTACATCAAACCTCTCAATAAATGTATGGCTTCCATAGTAGACCTACCATGCATGAAACCAAATTGATTTTGAGAAACATTAGTATCATGCCGCAACCTATGCTCCATAACTCGCTCCCATAGTCTTAAAGTATGACATATTAACTTAATTCCTCGATAATTTACACAATCTTGTGCATCACTTTTAATCTTAAAAATTGAAATTAACACACTCATTCTCCATTGATTTGACATCTTTTTAGTATTCAAAATAATATTAAAAAGTTTAGTAAGCCAAGAAATTCCTTCATCTCCTAAGCATTCCAACACCTCTATTGGAATATCATCAGGTCCAACAGCTTTTCCACACTTCATTTTCTTTAAAGTCTCTCTAACTTCAGTTTTACTAACACGTCAATAAAGATGGTAGTGAGGCCTGCAATGCTTTATGGTGCCGAATGTTGGCCATTAAAAGAGAAGCATAATACTTGTTGTTGTTGTTGTTGTCAATAAAAATTGAAATCTTTATTTTCATTTAGGGTAGTAAGGTCTCTAAAGTAAATCATATTTTCACATTCTTCATTAAAATGTTTAGCAAAATATCTCATCCACCTTTGTTGAAATATCATCTTCTAAGAAAAATACTTTTTAATCTTCATCTTTAATAGGTTAGATACTAAGGATGGAGAAAGATATATGTATAAGTTAACCAAACAAAAGGATAGGAGTAGTAAGAATTTAGTAAAGTGTATTTTGGATGCTAAAATGTGTTAATAAAATATATTGACAATTCTTTCTTTAGATTTGAAACTTTGAAGTACTCAAAATCTAATTTAAGCGATGATTTCAAGTTCCAAGGATAGTTTATTCTTGTGGTTTAGGGATATGCGCCCATTCCAATCCATGTTTCAATTGTTGGTTTTGATCTTCTGCGAATTTCAACCTTATGCTCATTGACAATTATGCTGTTCTGATATGTTTGGTGTTTCACTTAAAGTGGGTTGCTCCTCCAATTTATATTTCTTTTATTTATCTCACCTTTTAGACTGTGCCGCAGTTTGTCCCTATTTACCTTCTCCTAGAAGTACATGCACTTGTGTGCTCATGTTCACATTGTCATCATTATCATCACGAGCAATCATAATTCTTAGCATAGGTGGTATGTCTTCATCATTGTATCTTATTTATTAGATTTATGGTTCTGTTTCTATATCCTTGCCTTTTAAAAGCTTATATAAGTTATTTATTTATTTATTTTATTTGTTCTTTTTGAATCTTTTTCTTCATCCTTTGCATATTATTTTCCTATCTTGCACGAATTTTCCTCCTTTTTCAACTGTTGCTAGGACTTGTCAATCCTCTTATGGCCACTAGTATTAGACTGGTCTGAGTGTCTGACCCTCATCTTTTTCCCCTCTTAACCACTTGAGTTAGGCTAAGAGTTGTGTCTTTTGAGTTTCAATAGGGAGATTGAGGACTTGAGGGTATCTCCCTTAAATGGTTGGATTTTAAGGATATTTTACATTTATAATAAGGATGCATTATTTCTTTTCTTTCTTGTTGTTATATGTTTTAGGCAAGTATTTTAGTTTTAAGCTTATAAAAAGAGTGGTAGTCTTGTATTAAGGATTATTAGACATTGTATTGTAATCTAAAATTTCTTGTGGCCTCCCCTCTTTGGTTTCTGTCTGCTGCTTTATCTTTGCCTAGCTTTCCTTCCTCTTGAGGCGTTCATTTGTGTAGCTTCTGCACTCCATTATTCATTCTATCTCGCTGGGCCTGCCATGCTATACCCTTCCAATTCTCAATGCTTTTTTTTCATTTATCGTTCACTTGTTTTGCTTCATTCATCCACTCCATTGCTCATCACTACTCTCCTCATTGCATCACAGCGATATTGCACATCCTCCCCACATTACGGCTTGACCGCATTGACAACTCCTTGCTCGTGTCTTCACCGGCAATTCCAATTGCACAATTGCCTGGGTCTCCAACTTTTCCCTTTGACCTTTCAGCTAATCATCTTTTTATGCTGTCTTATCGAATGATACAAAGCTGAATCTAGTGTATAAATAGACAGCTTGGCAGCCAAGTGATCACCATTCAAAGATTTGGACTACAGCTTTGCTCATGTTTTCTTTTTTTACCAGTTGATTTCTCTGTAGTTAACGCTATGATGGGCTTGTGAGTTGTGACTATTACGAATATACTGCATGTCGTTTTATATGTTGTTCTGGAAGCTCTTTGGAACACATTGATTGTTTTCAACTGAAGACATGCAGTTTTTAATCATCTTTGCTGTGTTCATCCAGCATGAGTCTTTAGTAATTTGGAATGGAATTGTTGCATGTTTCCAACAGAATTGTTTTTTTTTTAATTAAATTCGTTGAAGCCATTTTATACAGAAACGGACTATAAAATGTACAAATTACTATTCTCTGTGGGTGTTTAATATTGTTCTGAGAGAGGATGCATCAGCTTGAAGCACAGATCATACCATAATTACTTGAAAAGTTGGACCTGTTACACTAATGACTAGGTATTGATATTATTTTTATTACTATTGTGCGTTAGAAACATATGCAGAATGTAGATTATGTTTATATGTCAAAAGCATGAAATATAAGATGCCCATTGTCAAAAAGCTTAAAGCTTACTAACAAAATTATAATTGCTTTCATTAATCATGTAACTGAATGGTAAAATTGAAAATAAGATCTGTTGGGAAGTAGCAAAGTAAGCCATCATACCCATAAACTTTATCAACATTAGCAGAGCAGCAATTTATTCTATGTTGTTGTGTTTATCTATGTTGGAACTTTATCCTGGATATGAAAAAAGACCGATCACTGGCCAAGTTGTTTAGATTAGTTTATGGCCAGAATATAATGTTAAAGGGGAGGATTAAATCCTTCTGTCACTCCTAAAGCAATTTTGAATATTTCAGATTGTAGAAAAAAAAAAGATATTTCTAGAAAGGCTTATAGATTATTTATTATTTCAATGTGCATCTATACACAAAACAACATAGAATACAAAGAAAATAAATAATCGCAATATGAAACAAAAAATATATCATGATTGTTCAACAAGTTTTACACCAGTTTTCAACTACCGAACATAACATTCTATTTTTCTTATCTAGAGCTTAGGACCTGACAACAACAGTGTTGGTCACATAAAATGTGCCTTTCGATGACCCTATTAGTAGAGTTGAGATATTAAATCTGGTCTATTTTAAGAAAGGTAGAGGTGGATTTACATAGACTTGATTAGAAAGTATTAAAATTTAATATTTTTTTATGAGATTTAAATGAGAAATTGAACTCTTAATATGATACAATGGTGAAAAATGATTCATGTAGTTGATCCCATGTATTAGTATAAAGGCTTATTATTGTTTAATAAACAAAAACATAAATAATCCTAGTGATTGTTTGCCCGCAATTTGATCCATTTAAGGGTAGTTGATTCATGATAAGACTAGAGAGGATGCTCAGGCAAAAGATCTAGTTGGGGGATTGTGACTGTGGGTGAGCAATTCATTAAAAAGAGTACACATTTTAGATATCTTGGGTCTATTATTCAAAGTGTTGGTGAAATAATGAGGATATTATTAATAGAATTCAAGTTGGATGTTTGAAGTGGAGGAATGCGACTCAGGTGGATGAGTGGCTTTACTTTAAGAGATAAAATGCGAAACAAGTATATATGTGAAAAGGCTGGAGTAGCTCCTGTGGTAGATATAATTAGAGAGCCACCTTTGATGCGGACATCCAACCGTCCATGCCTATCCGAGGAGGAGCTGAAGATCAACGACCGATATCACTTTATTTTATTTTAGTTTATTAAGTGTATTTTGATTTAATTGTGCAATTTTCCTTGTTACCCTCTTGTCTTATGTGAGCCCAAGGGGCAAATGTGTCTTTTAATTTCTTTTGAGGCTTATATATAGAGGCCCCTTCTCATGTATTAGGTATGATGGAGTTTTAATAAAAAAATTGTTCTGCACTTTTGTTCATTGGGAAGAACGTTAGTGAAATCCCTATGGGAGGGAGTCTGAGTTTCCACCAGACGCAGGATGTGTCTGGGCTCGTGGCATGAAGTCCCTTAGAGGAGGGCAACGTATCACCCGTCAGTTTTCGGAAGAGTCCAAGGCTCGCGGTTTTATCTTTTATCTTTTGTTGTTTGTTTTTTTTTTTTTGTTCCTTCTTGTTGTTCCTAGTCGTCATCTTCATCCTCTCCTTACTTCCACCATCACGTCGTCTCCATCTCCACCTTGACGCCGGCCCCTTACCCGCCCCATTCAAACCGCTGGCCACAACCTCTCCCACCCCCATTGCCTAATTTGAATAATTCCTAATTTTGGATTGTCATAATTTAGTTGATTTTTGAATTCAAATTTGAAATTCAAATTCTTTCATAAATTATAAAATCTATCTTAGGAAAGTTTTCAAATTTTCCCCAAATCCAAATTTGAAATTTGAATTATTTCCTTAAATAGGATTCTATTTTAGGAAAATCCTCCAATCTAATTGAAATTAACAAATAAATTAGATTGGAATTGATTTCCCCTCATAGTTCTCACATCCTTAATGCTTTCCAAAATAAAACCTCTCATGTGGGAAAGAATTAAATACTTACCTAATTTAGATCATATTAACTTTGAAAAGAATTCAAATTTAAAATTCCAATTAAATTGAATTTGTAATCCTTTCCTAATGAGATTGATTTATTTTTGGAAACTCCCAAATCCTCTCAAATCTGAATTTTATTAGAGATTTCTCTCTAATTCTCTTTCCACAATTAGCAACCTAAGTTTGGAAAGCAATTTCTAAATCCCCCCAATTAAATCCCCATGTATGGCCGGCCCACTTCCTCTCTCCAGTCCCCTTAATCTCCATAATTACTCTCATTAATTCCCCACCCAATCTCAACCTAAGCTGCCGCCCTTTGTTTTCCCTCCTACTGAATTAAATCCTCCCCATATACTCTCTTATTCTCCTTTCCAAACCTGTCCCAGCCCTTTGTTTACCCTCCTCCTGAATTAAATCCTCCCCATATACTCTCTTATTCTCCTTTCCAAACCTGTCCCAACCACAACCGTTACCTCCCAATAGTTTCCCCACGTTCTCCTCTCTTATCCCTGTGATTCCTGCTGGCTGTCCCTGTGTTCCAGCAGGTGACGTGCTGTCTTGTATCCCTGAAGGCCATACGTGGTGGTCCAAAGCTCCCAATGCTTTATAGAAGCTGTCCAAGCTGTTCCCCAACATTGCAGGTTGCTGTCTAGATTGCAAGGAACCAGAAAACTGCTGTCCAGAACCGCTCCTGGCTTCAATATGCTGTCCTCTCTTTGTCGGCAACCACAACGATCACACATGAGCTTCATGTCCTCCTCCGTTGGTTGCTGTCCAGAATTTCCCAAGTGTCAAAAGCTGCTGTTTGGACCTCACGAGTTGCTCTTCAAGACCCATAGGACTCAATCCTCATACCCGTTCTACATCAGTTTGGTATCAGAGCATGGTTGCTCACCCGGGACTCGAACTCGACGGAGTCGATTCTTTTCCACCCCGGGAGAATGATGCAGACATCCAACCGTCCATGCCTATCCGAGGAGGAGCTGAAGATCAACGATCGATATCACTTTGTTTTATTTTATATTATTAAGTGCATTCAAGCTTCAACTACTAGGATTAGCTTTAGAGGTTTGTTTTTGGCCTTCAATATTATCATCATTGAATATCATTGCTTTCAACTCTGGTTCATCAAGAGAAATATTTGCAATATATCATTAGATATCATATAATGAAAGTTGATTCTTCTTTTTATATTTTTACTTATCTAGTTTGCTAGCTCTCTCCTATAATATTTATTTATCCTCTAATCTAAATTGCAAAGAATATATATATTTACTTCTATACTTCTCTAATTTTCTAGTTCTCTCTCATAATAGTTCATTGGATATCATATATTTATAATTAAAATAATTTTACGCATGTCCCAGTCGTGTTTGACACCTTTCCTAGCCGTGTCTGAAATGTGTCCCAGCCGGTGTTGGGTTAAATTTAAACATTATTTTAATTAGACACGTATCTATCATGTCCGACACTTGTCCCAGTCGTGTCGGGCATGTGTCCGTGTTCGACATGTGTCCGACACTGTATTCTCTCTTCAAGAGGTGTGTCGGTGCATCATAGATATGGAGCGTAGATAAATTCACTTTCTAATTTACTTTTATGAAATGCCTATCAATTTCTATATGTTTGGTACGATTATATTATACAAGATTGTGAGAAATTTTAATGACATATTTTTTGTCGCATTATATCTTTATAGGATTTTCCCATCTAATTCTTAAGGCTTCGTTTGATTGGAAGTTTTTGGTGCTTATTCCGTTATAAAATGACAAATTTATTTCTTCTTTACTGTTTGGTTCGTCAAATCATGTTCCCAATAACTCCTTTTTTTTTCATTTTTCTGTTGTTTTGTGAAAGCTTTTTATATATGCTTCTCCGTTAGAAAATTCAATTTTCTGAATCAATGTTTCTTAAACTATCTTTTACAAAAGTACCAAATAACCAAACGAAGCCTAAATCTCCCCTTATGATTTTAATCCATAAGAGTTTGAACATTTGCTCTGAATTCGGATTTAACGTTAGATTTTAAAATGTCAAGTTTTCTTTTATTCTCCATGTTTTAAGATTTTCTCATAGAATTGTGTTGTATCATAAAGTGGATCTTCTATCCATTGGTGACCCCTCATAGTCAATATTGTATTTTTTTGTTAGATATCATATATTTTTTAGAGAATTCGTATTGTTTTTTTTAAGATATCATATTCTTTAAGAGAGTTTCTTTATATAGACTTTAGCACTGTTGTTGTCAAATCCCAATGTATGAGAAATGTGGAGGGCTGTCTTAGATAGTTGATAGCCAACATAAAACTTGTTGAACAATCATGACATGAATAATTTAATATATAATTTTAATACTAGAGCATTCCTTGGACTCGACACGTTGTATGGTTTGAATACAATGAGAAGTATGTATAGGCCGTTGCATCGGTGCCTGAGTGCAATGTTAAATAAGTAAGAGTTCCCAAATCATGGATGGATATAAGCAAAGAAGTTAGTCCATGAAATTAGAATTAGGATTGGAACTTAAAATATATATTATCTTTCAGGCAAATTAATGAATTTAATATATATTATGATTCATAAGAAAATAAATATTGTATGTTTCCAAAAAGTAAATGGGTTGGAGAGGAGGCTAAGAAGATTGATAGTTATAATTTAAATTATAGTACCCATGTAGAAGTCATACTAGAAATATTGTAGTTGTAAATATAGATAAGAGTTTGAAAGATAATATTATAGAAATTAATAAAATTGGAGATATAATTATAGTTTTAAAGATTGTTGTTGATACTAAAATTATTAATATTATAAGTGTTTATGCTCCTCAAGTAGGTTTGGATATGTGTTTTAAATTAAAATTTTGGATTGACTTACTAGAAGTCTAGAATTAATACAATGGATTCCTCTTGAAAGAGTTTTTATTAGAGGATATTTAAATGGACATACTGGTAGAGTGGTAGAAGATTTTAATAGAATTAATGATGATTATGACTTATGAGTTTGGAGCGGCTAATGAAGGTTGTTAAATCATATTAGATTTTGCTCTAATTTATGATTTTAAATTGCTAATATTTTATTTAAGAAAAGAGAGAAGCAACTCATTTCTTCTGAGAATGATTATAAGAAATTTAGATTGATTATTTTCTTATAAAAAAATAGATTGTTTAGATTATAAATACTATAAAGTTATTCAGAGTGAAAGTTTATGTACCAAATATTGATTATTAGTTTTTTAATTTAAGATGAATGAGCTGAATATGAAAAATAAAGTAAAATATTATTCTAGGATTATATGGAGGCATTTAAAGAATGCTAACAAAAATATTTTTTTGAGTAAGTTTCAATATCTCAAGATTTTGATTGTGCATGAGGAAGTTAATATTACGTGGAAAAAAGTAGTTAGTGATATTAATAATATCGCAAAGTATGTGCTTGGAGTATCAAAGGAAAAAGCTCATAATAGTAAAAATAGTTTGTGGTGGAATCAAAATGTGCAATAAAGATAAAAAATAAAAAGCGTGGTTATAAAATTGGTTTAGATGTAAAAATTGAAAAAATTGGTAAAAATATAGAGGGGCTTGTAAGGAGTTTAAGAAAATAATATACGATGCAAATAATGTAGTTTTTAATGATTTATATAATCGATTAGATACTAAGGAAGGAGAAATATGTATGTATAAGCTAGCCAAGAAAGTGGTGAGAGAAGTAAGGATCTAGTTCAAGTGAAGTGCATTAATGATGAAGATCAAAAATTATTTTTATTAGAATAGGATATTCAACGTAGGCCCATATAACATGTCGCTTCCAGAGAACGCTCTAGCATTAACGCAATGTATTAAATGATTCATATCATGATTATTCAACAAGTTTTACATTGACCGTCGACTACCTAACGGGTGATCCTCCATTTTTTTCATCCAAGACTTAGGGATTGGACGGCACTGTTCATCATGATAACAAACACAAAAAATAAATAATCTCAAAAGTTGTTTGCCTGCGGTTTAATGCATTTAGGGGTTTTCAATTGACGCAAAGGGAGCAATTTGTAGTCTCTTTCATTCCTTTATAGCATGTGAATTTGTAGGAGGTATTTTTCCTTATAAGCAATGAAATTGTGGCCTCTAATTTTCCTTATCTAGCATTCCCGCTGGCCCCTCTTGATCTGATGGCTCTCCAACACAGATTATTGCTACTTGAATGTAAATAATATATATTTATTTATACATTTCATATATGGCTAGACTAAGAAAGCTAATTTCATGTCTGGATGCATCTAGATTTCATATTTCTCACATATGAAGATTAAGGGTTCCCATGTGTGGAGATTTTTATTTTTCCACTTTCAGACTTCGTTTGTTTTTTTTGTGCTTTTGTAAAAGACAGTTTTAAAAAACATTAGTTTAGAAAATGGAGTTTTCTAACGGAGAAGCACATATAAAAAGCTTTCTCAAAACTGCAGAAAAATGAGAAAAAGGAGTTATTGGGAACTTCATTTGACGAACCAAACAACATAAAAAAAAATCCTTCGTTTTCGAAAACGGAGAAGGCAAAAAAACGCTCAAACAAACAAAGCCTCAGACAAGCTGGTGAGTAGATACGTTCCATTTTCAGCTTGCAAGTAATCTCTTGAAACTTTGCAGTTACTAGTCCCTTGGTCATGGCATTTGCAAGTTGGTCACTTGAAGGAATTCAAGGACCTTGGTCATGGCATTTGCAAGTTTATGGGATGCTTGTCGACTCCAATGTGTTTTGTTTAGTCATGTTTTATTGAATTGTGAGCAATATTTGCATATTTGTTGTTACAATAAATTTAAATCATCCTTCACACTTGCATTTGAGCTGATCAAGTATTATTTTATAAATGTCTTGATCAGTGATGAACTCAGTTAAAACACTTTATCTTGCAATCACTATCTACTACTACTTGTTACAAGATCACCTCCAAGGAAGTTATTGTTAGCAAATGTGTAGAGGAAGCTATAGTTGCCAAATCTGTATCTTCTATTCTTGATCAATCCATCATAATCTGCATCTATCTAGGCTTCTAAACGAAGTTCTTTATTTTTTCTAAACAAAAGCTCTTTTCTTGGTATAGCTTTTTTGTAGTAAGGTTCCTATGGATAGATTGTAAGCACTTCTCCTTAAGATCATGCATGAATTTACTTACTCTATCAATAACATAGGCAATAGTTAGCCTTGTGTGAGATAAGTAAATCATCTTCCAACAGGTATGTGGTACTTTCCTGTTTCTACTGCATTATCATCCTTTTTTCCAACCAATCTTTGTTTAAGTTCAATAGGCATTCAAACTTCCTTGCTACCAAGAGTACCTGTTGTTTTCAAGAGATCCGCTGATTATTCTGTGAAGAAATAGAAACACCTTCTGCGGAACAAGTAACTTTGATCTCCAAGAAGTACTTAAGTCCAAGTTAATTGATTGAGCTATTTGATAATAAGTTTCATGAGATAATATTTTTCAATTGGATTATTTCCTATTATGAATCAACAATAAAGAAGACGGTAGGGTCCTAACAAAGAAGGTTTGATTTGAAAAAAATATGGATCAAAGAATTAAAGGATGAGAGTTGGACAAGATTAGAACCAACGATAAAAGACATAGATCCATAGAAAATAGTGTTGAATGCGATTTCCAATTAAAAAATAGAATAGTAGTAGTGCATTTAGATTCATTTGCGAGAAGGCTGCAAATCCTACTCTGACATCATGTGGTGAAAAAAGGTTTTTTACCCTTGTAATTATTATATTATGGATAGGCCCAATCACCTAATCTTTATACACTAAGGCAACAATAAAAGGGAGGATCCAAATTTTCAATCACTCCCAAGTAAATTTGAATATCCTATATTTGTAGCTACCTATTGGGAAGGAAAATATATTCTCATACAGACATTCCAGATATGGCTAGTCTAAGAAAGAAAAGCTAATTGCATATTTTTTTAATGCATTTAGATTTCGTATTTCCTATACTTGGAGATTTTAGATTTCTAACATACGGAGATTCCCCATTTCCCATAGCTGGACTCTCATGCATGTCCAACTGACTAAAGATTTTGGATAGTCTTCCCTGTTTAAGATGTGATCATTTATGCTTTATAGATGTGATGGAAATAAGAATTTTGCAGGTGAAAAAAGTTCATAGTTTAATTTGATAAGAATAAGCAATCCATCATTTGAAGGTTTCTTTCTATGTTGCTATTCTAGCTGTGCTGGTGGTACTTCTTGTCACGACCCGGCCCGGTGAGCTTGCGCAGGCGAGGCGGGAACAAAGGTCAGACGGTAGGTTAAATTATCTAATCATTAAAACTATCTCCATAATAATTGAAAGAGCCCCTAAAACATCAATTTGAAAACTCTATTAACATAAAACTCAAACAAATTCATAATTACCTTTCTTCAGGAGCTTCTCTACGACGATAAACATTTTCACCCCTTCTACTCATCTTTGATTAACTTAAGCTTACCTGTAAAATGTTAACAACTAACATTAAGCTAAAGCTCAGTAAGTAATACACAATTCTAAACTACAGTAAACCATTTTCATTGCTAAAACATTCCTCTAATCTTTCCTTAAAGTTTTCGTAAAGAAATTACAAAAGAAAACCAAAATCCTACAAAACCCTAGAAATTTCATTCTCAAATAACTTGAGATTTAGAAGGAGAAATGAAAATCTAAAATATACCTTCTTCTTCCCTTGATCTCCTCTTCGATTTGAACTAAAATTTTCCCCGGAAGATCACCGTCGGAGTGCCCTCACGAAGCCGCCCGTCGCCCCTTGCCCGACGTCCGTCCCTCTTGTTTCGTGCGGTTCACGCGTGAAATGAGAAAGAATGGGTTTCGGTTTGCCTATTAGGGGAATTGGGGTTTGCTAAAATTCAATTATGCCCTCACTTAAGAAATTTCGGTATAAGGAATAGAGAAGGGTAGTTTTGGTATTTTTAGACTTCTAAAATTAATAACTCTCTAATTAGGCAAAATTAGGTATAGGTTTTATATACCAAAACGATCAGAATTTCGCGTAGGATTTTCTAAAATTATTTCCGTTACATTCCGTTAACGTTGAAAATTCCACTAAATTCTCGTCGCGGCGCTTTGAAAAGTGTGCGAGGTCTAAAATGACATTTTTCGGGTTTTCACACTTCTAATGTTTGTGATTCATGTAGAAATATAAATATTTATTCAGCTGATGTCATGTTTTCCACTTGAAGCTCTTTATCACAGCTGGACTCTCATGCATGTCCAACTGACTAAAGTTTTTAGATATCCTTCCCTGTTTAAGATATGATCATTTATGCTTTATTGATGTGATGGAAATAAGAATTTTGCAGGTGAAAAGTTTATAGTTTAATTGGATAAGAATAAGCAATCCATCATTTGATGGTTTCTTTCTATGTTGCTATTCTAGCTGTGCTGGTATTTCTAATGTTTGTGATTCATGTAGAAATATGAATATTTATTCAGCTGATGTCATGTTTTCCAGTTGAAGCTCTTTGTCACCGCCATCCAAATGCTATTAAGGTTAATTTAGTTGGAGTGCTTAATGCTGAAATGCTTGTTTTAGAAGCCATGACATCTCTCAGGTTTGATATTTATCCTGACCTTTATGCAAGTATATCATTTTTTTTATTAAGTTTGTGGTTCTTGTGTATTTTCAGGTGCCTTGAAACTTTGTATCTGGGGAAAGGACAACTTGGTGATGGTTTCTTCCAAGCTTTGACCGATTGTCCTGCATTGAACAGTTTAAGTATTTATGATACCTCTTTTGGTAATGGCATTCAAGAGATATCTGTACACCATGATAGACTACATGAACTCAAGATTGTCAAGTGTCGTGTACTTCGTGTTGCAATTAGGTGAACAAATCAGCAAATTTTCCTGATGAACTTAATGATTCTATTATGTTGTCAGCCTTTAATGTATTTGGTTAACTCATTTTGTACAGATGCCCTCAACTTCAAACTTTGGTACTAAAGCGCACCAGCATGGCCCATGCATTGCTTAGTTGCCCCCAATTAGATGAATTGGATCTGTCCTCCTGTCACAAGCTATCTGATGCTGGAATTCGCTCAGCAGCTACATCATGTCCTTTGTTGACATCTTTGGACTTAGCTTTTTGTTCATGTACTAGTGATGAGACACTGCGTGAAATTGCTCTCGCCTGCCCTAATATTTGTGTCCTTGATGTTTCATACTGCCCAAACATCTCACTTGAGGTTTGTTTTATGAATATCTTTTTTTTTCTCCATCTCTTTGGTATGATAATTAGTGTGTAATGCTTGATTTGCTGACTTCTGTAGTCTGTTAAACTGCCTATGTTGACAAATCTGAAACTTCACAACTGTCACGGCATAACTTCTTCATCATTGTGTGCTATATCTCATAGTCGAATGCTAAAGGTTGGCCTCCCAATTTATCAAGTTTCTTTTTTATTTATTTTTTTAACATTTCCAAATTAAGCTGACCAAATCTCTTGTATCTCTTCTGTTGCTGTGTTAAATTTTAACTTTTTTGTTGTAGGCATTACAGCTTGATAACTGCAGTTTGCTAACTTCAGTCTCATTAGATCTACCACATCTACGGAGTATCAGTCTTGTCCATTGCCGCAAGTAGAATCCATCCTGCATTCCACTTTCAGAAGCATATTCTTGTTTTCTTACTGGGGGAGTATATTCAAAACTTTGGTCTTCTTTTGTAGGTTTCTTGATCTAAATTTGCGGAGTCAAGTACTGTTAGATGTGAAGGTCTCTAACTGTTCGCTGCTTCAGCGCATTAGCATAGTGTCAGATGCACTTAAGGTGATCCTCTAGTATGTTCTAGGTTTTAACTTTGCTATATGTTGAAGTTGCTTATTCAAAAATTATGAATCTTCACTATGTAGAAATTAGTGCTTCAAAAGCAGGAAAGTCTAGCCAACTTATTGCTACAATGTCACAACTTGCAAGAAGTTGACCTTAGCGATTGTGAATCTTTGACGAATTCTGTGTGTGAAATTTTTAGCGACGGCGGAAGTTGCCCTATGCTTAAAGTATTGGTCCTTGACAATTGTGAGGTTAGCAATCTGCTTAATTTGTTTTTTCTCTAGATTCAAGTCTTAATATCTTGTGTTTTTAGCAATATATGCCCAATTACCTCAATTGTTCAAATTTCTTGTAATTTCCACTAACAAAAATAAAATCAAAATGGAAATGCTTGGAAATTCTCATTCAAAACGTCCTATTTGTGGTTTCACAGTGAATTAGTTCTTGCTGCATCGTTTTTTCTTTCAGAGCTTCGTGAATGCTATGTTTTTATTTTGTTGGTTGGGGCATATTGACATTTAATGTTGAAAACAGTATGCTTTAACTACAAATCTAAATGTTTTACTGAAAGGTTACTGTTTGATGATCTCAATGGTTAGTGTAAACTGGCAGTACTTTTTTGATCTAATGGTGCACTGTTTCCGATAATTGTTAAAGCTGTCACATTGGTCTCCTCGGTTGTCACTTCGATTAAATTATAGGTCTTCCACATTTCTTTTATGATGTACACTTGAAAGGATATTTGAGCACATGGGGACTCTTGCTTTGATATTGAATATCCTGGTCCAACCAATTGGCCCTCTAAGTTTCCGGAGGCACAAGTGCATGGTGAGGTGAAATGCAGCTTCAGTGGGAAGAAACAGTTTATGCAGTTCGCCAAAGTTGTAAATCTTAGAGTGACCTATTTTATCTTAACCGGGTCTTTGTATCATTCATTTATGGCTGTTTTCTTATGACATTTCATTAGCATTCAGAACACGCATCTTAGGTTGTTGAAGTTTTTTTTTTTTTTTTACTTCTGGAAATCAGGGGCTATTGATAGTAGTATCATTTTTGTGTCCATCTGCCATAGTCATTTTACCAATGTTTCTTACAGCAGTCAGCAACCAGTTATGGTAGGCTGTCAATGTCTAGCAGAAAGGAGTATGATCTGGGCTTGCCAATCACTCAAAACTATTTGATTGGTGGCAGGGAGCATATTCATATAGTGGTAGAAATGGTAATGATGTTATCGCATACTGTAGAGAATTCCTTTATAATGTAATGGACCTCTCTTATGGCAGTTATGATTGAGTTCTTAACTAGAAGTATTCTATAACAGAACTAACATGAGATTAGGATATAGTTTTATACAACATCAACGATTAATTCATGGGTTTGCATAAAATTGATGTTTCATCTACTTCTATTTTAATGCAGATTCATTAGATAAATAATTGACAGACTAATTGTTACTCCTTCATAAGGTTAATGGAAGAAAAATAAGCTGGTTTATATGTTTGCACTGCTTGTCTGAAAAAGCTTGGATTTTTTTCCTCAGAATTATCTGTTCAAGGCGTAGTTCGTTTAATGTGATCGTAGCTACTACATAATTGATAGTATGGTTTTGACTTTGTCAAACTAATGAAGGTTTCTTTTTCAGAGCCTTACCGTGGTGAGACTCAACAGCTACTCTCTGGCTAGTATTTCTCTTGTTGGTTGCCGTGCTATGAATGTGCTCGACCTTTCATGTCCAAATCTTCTGAAGATTAATCTTGATGGTTGTGATCATCTTAAAGAAGCATCCTTATGTCCCGTAAGTGTTTCCAAGACAAACCTATGCTTATTTTCATTGATGCTGAGATCTCTGAACTCACTTAACCATCCATCCTCACTATTGCTAAAAAATTCTGTGTCGTCCCAAGATGGATGTCATTTGCAAATGCATGCTAAATTTCCAATTACTTGGTGAATTTTCAATTGGTTTCGTTGATCATTGCTATATTACTATCATGTTTTCTTTGGTGTTAGATTACACCTGACGCTTTTCTCATTGTAGTATAATGTTAGCAGCTTTTCTATGAAAATGTTGAAGGGTTCTTTCCATTTTGATATCCCCAAAGAACCACCTATGGCTTTTGTTTGGGTGGCTTTTCCTAGGTTCTGCTTATATTACTTCAAATCAACTTTATATTCGTTGGGATCTTTTTTTGGCAAACTTTGTAGATTTATTCAACTACGTATCTCACTAGGCCTTTTGTGGCTAGGATTTTTGTGGTATTGGATGATGTATCTTCTTTTCATACAGAGGTGTGGATTGGTACATCATATTGGTGTTATTAGCAGAATATTGAATTTAAAAGCGTCACTCGATAGTGCTATTTCTGTAAGATCTCTGGCTATTTTAGTCCCTAATCGCGATTAAGAAAATCACATGTTTGGTTTACTCAGATGATCAGTGGAGGTTTGTTCTCAAAATCTGGTACTAATTGATACTCTAGAAGTTGCATCCTATGTTCCTACTCAATTCCCCCTATTAGTCCTTCAGCTTCAGCATTTACATATCTTACAATTAATTTAGATATTGATTCTCATGCATTGGAAGTTCCTCTCTCATAATGATGAAAACAAAATCTTATAATTCATTTCCTCCTAATTTTGATAGGAGCATTTTGAGTTAGGATGCTCTGGTGCATTGGAGGTTTCATATTTTATTCATTAAATGGGGGCAGTAATAAGGAAAAAAATTATTGTAGCCCTCCATTTTTCACCAATTCAAGCTAGGCAGTCTAATAATGCTTGTACACATGATACCTTTATTTTTCTTTGTGTACTTTTTTGGTTTCTCTTCTTGTTAATTGCCTTTTCTATTTTCCTATCAATTGCTTATTATAAAATTATGCTTAAAGAAAAGGCAAATAAGGACTCATATGGCTTTAATTAAAACATATATTAAAATTGGCTATTCATATACATGTCATAAAACATAAATTATTATAATTAACTAAAGGTTGGACAGGAGCATATAGAGCCTACTTTATAAGTTATAACCTATTGGAAATCACTAGTTGGCATGCAAGATGGCACCCGTTTTCACTAGCATTCAAATTTTAACTTATGATAAAAATCTTATAAGAGTCATAAAGTTGTCAAGGATCAAAATCATCAAAATCAATATATTTGATATTTGACTAGTGGTGTAAACGAGTCGAATCGAGCTCAAGTACTACCTAACTTAACCTCGGCTTGTCAGCCAAATCATGAGCTCGAACTTGAGTCAAGTTCAAAGGGTGAGATCGAGCTCGGCTTGTGGCAATAAAGGCATGTTCGTGAGCTAGCTCATGTGATCGAGGCAAAACACAATGGAAGAAGGCGTCGACGTGATCATCGCTAGAAGGCGTCGACGTGATCACTATAGGAGAAGAAGGCATGAGGTATTGCAACTTTTTTTTTCTAGGAACATGGGTTGTGGCATTATTAATTAATATATGAAGACAACCTTAATTTTTTTGGAAACCTAGGCCGCAGCCTCATTATTTTTTCCATTTATGAATAAATTTGTAGCTTTATTATAGAAATAAGTACTTATAGTTTTAGTGGGTACGTCATTACAAACCAAGTGGCAAGCTCTTGAGCCGAGCCAAGTCAAGTTAGAATTCGAGCTTATGGCTTGATAAGCTTGGCTTGCAAACTCATTATCAAGTTGAATTCTAGTCAGCTTGATTCACTTACACTCCTAAATTTGACCAATAGTGAACCTTGCATTTACTCAATTGTACGACTTCAAAAAGTTCTTATAGAATGTCAAGAAGTCATAATATTTTATAAAGTTTTTAAATACTAAAATGTAATGTAGGGTGTGTGTGTGTGATATATATATACACCAACATTTGTTTTAGTGCATTGATAATGATATTAATACATGAAAAAACATGCTAATATGATAATAAGCATGTCAGTGGTGCTTGGACATCAAAATAATTTCAAATTTGCATCAAGGGTTTTGATAGACCTATAAAAAATCTAAATGACCTTGAAACCCCATTTTTTTCTAACAAAATCATCAAGATAATTTTTTAAGACCCATGCCCCATAGCCTTATATACATGTTATTAATTTGGGTTGATCGAGCAAATAAAAATTCAAATTTGATCTTATTGATTCTAAGTTGATCTAATAATGTCAATGAGCCGTTGCTTTGATATGCATTTTAAAATATGTTGTACATAAAAAAATTAAAGGACTACTCATGGGCTTTTCAAAAGCTAGGAATGTAAGCGTCAATCTACCTTGCAATTCACAAATTTCACAAATTTCAAATAGCTTAATTTTCTAACATCAACACAAGTCAAGATTCTAATTGACAAATATTAGGATCCATTGCCTAATGAATGAGGTTGTAAGACCCACTGCTAAACCAACTCCAATATTTTAGTTTTAGGTCCCATATAAATGCATTTTGAAAATAAGGACTGTAAGGCACGACCTTTTAAGGTCCCATTTTAACCTAATTAATTTTGCTAACACAACCAGTGAGCCCATCGAACTAAACCTAAATTTTACTGGTCATCTGTCAATATATGTGATGTAAGCAACTTAGAACAAAACTCAAAGAGAAAACCAAGTAAATCAAAACTCACTTTTATATAACTTTGAGAAACTTTTGGAGAACACAATAGACTAAATGAACCACTAAAATTCAGAATAGAAAAGTAGGGATCATCCAAAAAACCAAAGCAACAAGAAAAGTTAGCAAAAGAAACAAACATAAAACAAACAAATACTATCCTCATAACATCCTACTAGAGGACTCCTCACATGCACCGATTGTAGGAATATATTTTAAAATAAGGTTTAGATATGCAAACCAAGGGGCCAACACTGCAAAGGGGTCCAATGTCTTACCAAACTCCTCCAGCAAATGCCACCAAAAACAACTAACAATTCTTACCAACGGAACCAGAAGAAAGATACAGGTGGAGTGGAACTTGCGTAGAGAAGAAAGAGGTTAGAAGCCGAGACGAAAGGTTGGAAAGAGCTCGCAAGATTTCCAGAGGTGGAAGAAGGTGGACAAAGCTCTCAAGCTTTTCCAAGAAGAACCCGCAGGTTATAGCAACTTTGCTCTCAAATATTCACCCACCATTTCTTCTCAAAATATCACATATATATAGGCAATAGAGGGGAAACTTAACAGCCCAAAAGTTCCTCAAATCCCCATATAGAAATGAAAGGCCAAAAGCTTTCCTTGGTGAAATCCCAAGAGACACAGCAAAAATCCAAGCAGAATAAAGCCACAGAATCAGCCAGGAACAAAGCAAAAGCCACGGTTTCAGCACAGGAAACCAGGAGGCAAGTTACAGTTCCAACAGGGAATTCAAATCACGGTCAAAAAGGTGCCTTAGCAGTAAAGCAGCAGCCACCCGAAGAGGCAGCAACGTTCCCGAAGAGAGCAGCAGACCGTGGAGAGAAATCCAGAGAAGAAAAACTGCAGTAGCCCCAATTCAAGAAGAATATGAAAGAACAAGTTCCACTCACCAAATCTAGCTCCCAAACATTAATTTTATAACTAAACATCAGCTCATAATGAGCTACACCACCACTAGATATTAATGAGCTGGCACCACTAGAATTTCAAAAGCTCAAACCGAAAACAGTCATGGACCACATGAAACCAGCATACAGCCCAAAGGACAGGGTGGACCCCAAAGCCAGCAAACCCAAGGTAAGCATAACCCAAACCTTTTCCTACCATGATCATTGGATTTACCACCATCATTGGATTGCATAAAAATAAAACAAAAATAGAAAATATAACTAATATTGTTCATAAAAAAAAATGCAAAAATCTAAATGCATCAATATGTGTCAACTTCAATCTCAAAGTGCTTCTTCAACATATATTTATGTCCAAATTTTTTATGATACTTGAGACTAGGCAGTTTATGATTACTAATCAAGTTCCTTAGATGTTATAGTTTACAACCCTCTGACGTTGCCTTATTGGAACCACTAGTATACTATACTCAGAATCTTGGTGGTGGCTATCTCCATCTATCCTAGCAATCTCATTAATTTGATTAAATATTTAAAATTGCGTATTCGGGTATTAAGGCATTTTTCATTCGTGAGGCGAGGCGTAAGCCTCAAGACGTTTTGAGGCGTAGGCCTCAAAATCAAAAGATTGCGTAAACACAAAATGATAATTTTTTTATATACTAATGAGTGAATAATATAAAACATAAAAAAACATAAGATATTAAGTGAAATCAAAATATCCCAATAATAAGACAACACGAAATATAGTTCAACTCAAAATTCTATCTTTCTCAAATTTCAGTATTCTTTTCATTAACATATAATTCAAATTTAAAAAAAAAAAAATATAGCAATGACATATCACATAAGAACTCATAAGTCATCAGCACTGTCAGCACTAAGGGGTTCTTCATTTGAATCATCATTATGATGAACTGTCTCTCCCCTTTCTCCTCTCCTATAGAGTCCAATGTTGGGGATTTACTTCAAGATTTATGTAAGTTTTTATATATATAGCATGAGGCGTAAGCCTAATGCCAGTGAGGCGAGGCGGGCCTCAACCAAGTTGAGGCGCAAGCCTCATAAAAAAAAACTCAAGGCGTTTTTTACTGGAATTGCGCAAAGGCGGGCCTCAAGGCGAGCCTCATATTGCGCAATTTTAAACCATGATTTGATTCAAAACATAAACAATAACTTTGGGCCCAAAGTTGAGCCTAGATAATCTCCTTAATCGTTAGTATTCTCCCGCAAGTGTGAGAGATAATGAAGGAATATGTTTTTTTGACCAGCTACTATGAAAGCAAATGTTGTCTTATCTCCATCTATCCGAGCAATCTCATTAATTTGATACAAAACATAAACAATAACTTTCGGCCCAAAGTTGAGCCTAGATAATCTCCTTAATTGACAATATTCTCCCGCAAGTGCGAGAGATAATGAAAACACATGTTTTTTTTACCAGCAAATGTTGTCTTCTTTTATAGGTAGCATATTGCATAAATGCTTTATGTAGTCATAGATAAGTTATAATGGTTTACTCTTCAATTAGCTTTGACCAGCTCCTTTACCCTTTTGATAATCAACTTTTTATTCAATTATTTTCACAGATTGAAGTTTTTAAGTATATCTGATATCCATATTAGCCTTTTTGTTTTGTATTTATAGGTTAAATTTCAAAAGTCTCTCAACTGTTGTATATATGACCATTTTAATTCCATAGTATAATATTGCTCTAATTTCGTCCCTCAATTATATAAAATTAATCCAAAGTGATCCCTTCAGGATTAAATTAGGATCAGTTTTGTAAAGTCGAAAGATTAAATTGAGATCAATTTTATATCACAATTATAACATGAGGGATTATTTTGGATCAATTTTGTATAGTCGAGGGACTAAATTTGGGCAACATGATATTCTGGGACTAATTGATCATACAAGAACAGTCTAGGGACTATTTTGAGTTTTTTTATCATTTTTTTATTTAAGCTTCTTATCAACATTAAAGAAGTAGCTGACAATATTGATTTTATTGTAATTTATAAATTTATGCATAGTAGTAATCTTTTGATAAAAACTTTTAATAGTAATAGGTATGCTTTTTTTTTCTTATGTCCTAACATATTATCACTGTAAATGGTAATACTTCATTGCTGTGTGATAATTTATTATGGCATTTTCACCCCTTAAAATATTGTTGTTGCTGGGCCTCAAGTTTTGAATGAGAAAAGTGGAGGGTTGTGTTAGATAGTCGACAACAAACATAATATTTGTCAAACAATCGTAACATGAATCATTTAATACATTATGCTAATGCTAGTGCATTCCTTGAAAGCGATACGTTGTATGAACTAAATACAACGAAAAGTGTGCAAATATTGTTGTAATGGTGCCTGCGTGTAGTGTTAAATAAACAAGGGTTCTCACATCATGGACATATGAAGACAATGAAGCTAGTCCTTGAAACTACGGGTGTTAAAATGGATTTTTAGGTCAAGTTTGGGTCCACCCCCCCCACCCCCCTCCACCCCTTAAAAAAAGAAGAAGAAAAGACATGCCCCCCACTACTCCAACCCGAACCCGACCCAATTACACAAATGGATCAGAAATTTGAACTCGGAACCGCCCCAAGTTTGAGTCAACTTGACTCGACAAGCAGACCCAGGCAAGTGCAGAGCACGGGTTGAGCGTGTGTTGAGGGCGGATGGGCAGGAGCGGTACGGTTGTGGGCGAGATCTCGCCTCACGCAGGTTGGACTACTGGTTCGCTGGAGTTTGGACGCAGTCACGCAGGCGGGAGCTCCAGAGCGAGATGCAAGCGGGAGCGGGTTAACTTGGTGCGATCACGTGGGTGGAAGCAGAGGTTGGGGGTCACGTAGGTTGGAAGTGTCTGTACATGGATGTTGTGCACTATGCAAGTGTGGTCATGCTAGCAGGTTCACACGAGGCAGTTATGAAGGCCATTTCTGGGCTGAAGGTTGACCTGGATCAGACCTGATTTTTCAAATGAATCGGGAATTAAAACCCGAACCTGAACCGTTTGCTTAACGGGTCGACCCGAAAATTTAAATTTTTGAATTGGTTTGGGTCAGGTTTTGGGGTCAGGTCATAATTTGACACCCCTACATGAGACTAGAATCAAGATAACAACTTGGAATATGCGTATTCTTACAGGCAAATTAATGGAATAACAAATATTATGATTCATGAGAAAATAAATATTTTGTGTCCAAAAAAATAAATGGGTTGGGGAAAAGATTGAGGAGATTGATAGTTTAGGAGTTAAATTTTGGTATTTAAGTAGGAATATTATTTGAAATAATGTATGTGTGATTATAAATAATAGTTTGAAAAATAATATAGTAGAACTTATTATGATTCAAGATAAAATTATGGTTTTAAATATTGTGGTTGATGTTAAGATTATTAATGTTATATTTGTTTATGTTCTCCAAATATATTTGGATATGTGTTCTAAAATGAAATTTAAAATGATTTAGAAGATTTAATGCAGAGGCTATCTCTTGAGGAAATTTTTTTTATTAGAATAGATTTAAGTGGACATGTTGGTAGAGTTGAAGATTTAAGTATTTATATTGATTATGAGTTTAAAACTACTAATAAAGGTGTTGAGACAATATTATATTTTATTATAACTTATGATTTTGTAATTGTTAATATACTTTATTTAAGAAAAGAGACGAGTATCTCATCATATATAAGAATGGATATAGTAAAATCCAGATTTATAGTTTTCTTTTAAAAAATAGATGTTTTAAATTGTAAAATAATTTCGAGTGAAGTTTATATACCTAGCATCACTTATTAGTTTTGAACATTAAGATGAAGGGATAAAAAATGAAAAATAAAGTAAAATATTATCCTAGAACTAGATGATGATATTTAAAAATGTTAATAAAAAGTATTTTTGAAAAATGAAAAATAAAGCAAAATATTATTCTAGAATCCGATGATGATAAAAATGTTAGTAAAAATATTTTTAAGAGAAAAATTTTTAAGATTTGGGTTATTCATGAGGAAGATAATGTTATATGGGAAAAAATATGTATTTTATATTAAAAATTTTGCAAACAATGAGCTTGGAGAATAAAAGATAAAATATCATAATAGAAAAAATAATTGGTGTTGGAATTAAAATGTATAAGAAAATATCAAAAATAAGAAGCTTTATTATAATAATTGATTTAGATGTAAAAGCTTGAAAAATTGGAGAAGATATATGGGCCCGATAGGGATTCTAAGAAAATAATATGTGATGTAAATAAAATTTTTTTAAGTGATTTATATAATAAATTAAATATTGAGGACAAAAAATATATGGATAAGTTGGTCAAGAAAGGAGATAGTATAAGTAAAAGATTTAGTTCAAGTGAAGTGCTTTAAGGATGATGATTAAAAAGTGTTTTTCTTAGAAGAAGATATTCAATATAGGTGGATGAGATATTTTAATAAACTTTTCAATGAATGTTGTGAGAATACAATTAATTTTAGTAATCTTAGCACCCTAAATAAAAAAAATCTCTTTTTTATCATCTTATTTGTTTAATCAAAAGTTGGAGAGGCTTAAAAAAATGAACTATGGAAAAGCAGTAGGATCTATGATATTCTTCTAATAGAAGTTTGAAAATACTTAGGAGATCAATGAATTTTTTGGAGAAAGAGTGTTGGTTCCTATTTTTAAGAATAAAGGTGATGCACAAGTGTGCTAATTACAGAAGAATTAAGTTAATGCGTCATACATTAAAATTATGGGAGAGAGAGTAATTGAGCCTCGATTTTGAATTGATTCTAATATTTTTCAAAATCAGCTTGGATTTATGTCATGTAGGTTTACTATGGAAGCTCTGCATTTTTTGAGAGGTTTGATGGAGAATTACAGTGAAAAGTAGGATCTGCATATGATATTTTTAGATTTAGAGAAAACATAAGATAAAATTTAAATAAAGGTGCTCGGATAGTTCTAGAAAAGAAAAGAGTTAGTAATGCTTATATTGAAGTCATTAAGTATATGTACATAAGAGTTGTTACTTGTATTCAAACTAGAGGTGGTTTGACCATGTATTTTTCTATTTCAGTTGAATTAGATCATATCTTTTGGCTTTAATCATGGATGTTCTTACTGAACATTTGCAAGATGATGTACCTTGGTGTATGCTTTTTGCTTATGATATTCTTCTTGTTGATAAGATTAGGTAGGGAGTTGATGAAAAACATGATTTATGGAGGTTAACTTAGAGTCAAAAGGTTTTCATCTGATTAGATCTAAAATCTAATACATGGCGCGTAATAGATCTAGTGGTGGGATTGTGATGTTAGATGATTAAATCATTAGAAGAGGGCATGTTTTATATATCTTGGGTCTATTATTCAAAGCGATGGTAAAATAGATGGGGATATTATTAGTAGAACTCATGTTGGGTGGTTGAAGTGGAGGAATGCATCTGGTCTATCGTGCGATAGAAAGTATCCCTCAAACTTAAAGGAAAATTTTATAAGATGGTGGTGAGACTTGCAATTCTTTATGACACAAAATGTTGGCCATTAATAGAAAAGCATGAAATGAAGTTAAGTATTGCAAAAATGAGGATGCTTAGGTGGACGAGTGACTTTACACTTAGAGACAAAATGTGAAACGAGTATATATTTGAAGGTTGGAGTAGCTCCAGTGGAATATAAGATTAGAGAAAGTTACATCAGATAATTTGGTCACATACAATGTCAGCCTTCTGATGACCTTGTTAGAAGAGTAGATATATTAGATCCGGCCTATGCTAAGAAAGATGGAGGTAAAACTAAAAAATTTGGTTAAGAAGTATTAAAAATGACCCGTTTAATAAATTTAAATGAGATTTTAACTTTTAATAGGGCACAATGGAGAAAATTGATTCATATAGCTGACCCATGTAATAGGATAAAGGTTTGTTGTTGTTGTTATTAATCTTTTGACTTTAAAAAGGAGAACATTTCTGATGAACTCTCGGATGTACAAGCCTCAGCCTATTTTGAAATGGACCCGAGTAATTTCCCTTATTATTTATTCGACTTTGTTCTGTTTTGTAGTTATTATCAGTTTATTTACTATTTATATCTGATGAAATCCAGATATGTGATTTTCTACATTAATATCTTACATCTGATACTTGATTTTTTCATCCAGTATAGATACTCTCTGTAATTAATTATTACATATTTTGATTTTGGAATTTAAAAAAAAAAAACTTTTCTTTCGTTTCAAATCAAACGCCAATACTTTCAAAACTCTTGCATTTGGAATACTTTGCACCCTTTTTACTTCTAACCAAATAAACCCCAGGTGAATTATAGGCATTGTAAAAGATTTGAGCAACATTTTCTAAATCCTGAGTAATGTAATGAAGTCTTGTTATTACAACGGTTTGTTTCTTTATGATAGCCATTTTACTTTTCTAATAAGTATAACTTTTGCAGGTTGGTCTAGAATATTTAAATTTGGGAATATGTCCAAAATTAAATGCTCTACAGATTGAGGCACAAAAAATGTCAGTATTGGAATTAAAGGGCTGTGGCATGCTATCTCAGGCGTCAATTAGTTGTCCAAGTCTTACATCTTTGGATGCTTCTTTCTGCAGGTGGGACGTTTTCAGCATTTATTTTATATTCATTATTTTTTTACATGAATAGGTGCTAAAAGGGTTGCCTTACCTTATGTAGGCAATTTACGGATGACTCTTTATCCAGTACAGCAGCTTCATGTCCTCAGATTGAATCTTTGATCCTTTCATCATGCGTATTAATAGCGTTTGATGGGCTTTCTTCGTTGCACTGGCTTCAATATCTTACCCAGCTTGATTTGTCATACACATTTTTGGTGAATTTGCAGCCTGTTTTTGATAGTTGTTGTCAGCTGTTGGTGAGTTCTAATCTTTTAATATGCAGAATTTTGTAATGCTCTGTGAATAAGCAAGCATGCATTGTGCCATTCATACAATTATTTGTTAGTTCATATAACCTTACAGGCAGTTTTTGTGTTGGCCCTCCTTGAAAATAGATCTGGTGATCTAAAATTTATTTAAAATACTAATAGCTGTTCCCTCTTGATTTTAGCTCTAAGGTCTTTCTGGTTAGGTTTTAAGCCTTTTAAGCTTGTCAAACTGTTATTTTATCCTTCATTTAAAGTCAAAAACTTAAGGCTGAATTTATCCTACTTAAAAAACTTTTCCAGCGTAGAAGACTGTCCCTACTTACAATGCTTTACTCGTTTGGCGCCTTGGACAACTCAGGACAGTAGATGGAATATAAAAAAAATGGTGACTGGGCGATCCAAATGGTTATGTTCGTTTAAAATTTTTTCACTGGTTTGTGGATAAAATGTTGAGAAGGATTTGAGTGTCTTTGTTTAGATCTAGTAAAAACATATTCTATCATTCACAAGGAAATGTTTGAGACTTTCTTTGTCCTACAATCATTGTTTGGAAACCAACAAGTGATGAGGTAAAGCATAGCAGCCACATCACTTCCAAAAAGTTTTCTTATTTTCATGCAGCTAAATTTTATGAACCAAATTAAACTTAACTTAAACCTACTTCAAACAATGTTTAAAATTGCGTATTCGGGTATTGAGGCGTTTTTCATTCATGAGGCGAAGGCGTTTTGAAGCGTAAGCCTCAAAATCAAAAGATTGCGTAAACATAAAATGATAAATTTTTTATATGCTAATGAGTGAATAATATAAAACATAAAAAAACATAAGATATGAAGTGAAATCAAAATATCCCAATAATAAGACAACATGAAATATAGTTCAACTCAAAATTCTATCTTTCCCAAATCCCAGTATTCTTTTCATTAACATATAATTCCAATTTTCAAAAATAAATATTAAATAACAATGACATATCACATAATAATTCATAAGTCATCAACACTGTCATCACTAAGGGGTTATTCATTTGAATCATCATTATGATTAACTGCTCTCTCCCCTTCCTCCTCTCCTATAGAGTCCAATGTTGGGCATTTACTTCAAGATTTATGTAAGTTTTAACATATATAGTGTGAGGCGTAAGCCTCATGCCAGTGCGGGGGGGGAATAGAGAGAGAGAGGGGCACACTCACTAATTAAGACTAAAAATTCAAATTCGGTGGCTGTTTAGGGATTAAACTTTTATTCTTTTGCTTTAATTAGCCTTTTGGGCTAAGGTTTGTTTTACATCTGGAATTTAAAAGTTGATTTGACATCTAGGGTTTGTCTTGTGGGCTCTAGGCTTGGCTAGAGATTTGGAGAGTTGTTTCTTCTTCTCGAATTGAAAGAACTTGTACCGTGTGCTGTACTTTTTCTTCATTTAGTGAAATATACTATTTTCTCTTAGATTTTCCCTAGTTTTTACTGTTTTTCCTTGAGATTTATGTTGTGTGGTGGCTGTTTTCGGGAGAAAACAGCAGTTTTTTTGCTTGTGGACTCTTATTTCCTATCAAATTGGTATTATAGCGCGTCGATCTATGGGATATCAATGGCCGGAAGGAAAATTGAAGTATTGGAGGGAGAAATAGGTCAACTAAAGATAGATTTTGAGGAAAAAAACCACTGATTTTTATAATCAATTTGCTTCCATTCATGAAAAGATAGGATGGAAGGTTCGCCGCCTTGGAGGACATGATGAAGAAGATGCTTGAAGACCAACAAAATCTGGCGGCATCGGAAGTAAGGGAGACCGCCGGTGGTCATGCAAGAGCTTTGTTTAAAATTGCGCAATAAGAGGCGCGCCTTGAGGCGCGCCTTTGCGCAATTTGACCAAAAGACGCCTCGAGGCCTATGCAATTCCTCACCTGGAAGAGGCGCACCTCAGAGGCGCCATTGCGCAATTCTGAGTGAGGCGTACGCCTCACAGAAATGGCCACGTGCAGCACAAATGGCCAGCTTTATCCGTCCAGGCCAATCAATTGTCGGCCCATCAGATCTCCCATAGAGCAGTCGGTCTAAACTTCCATGGTAGAGCCTCTCAGAGACCAACATTCTTTGATCAGAACCCTCACGTGCATGGAAACCAAGCAACTTACAAAGTTGGGGATGCTGTAACGATGCTATGGTGTTCACCGCATTGATAAAATCATAAAATCTTTTAAATTCTGCTAGTATAAAGTATTCACAATTAGACATTACAATAAATAAAGTATCTAGGAATTGAAGGTAAATTAAACACCAATGTAAAAGCAGAATCGAGGTCATTGTTATGAAAACATAAAGAAATGCATGCAACATTGACATATAGTAGAAAATGAAAATTGTAAAGAAGAATGCTAATACAAAAATGTTAAGGGCATTATTAAGAAAGCATACATAAATGCAAACAACATATATAGCTCATGAATACTCCATTGCTATTTCAACTTTGGGAGTTTTGTTAAACTAATATTTTGTAATTTTGTACTTTGGGACGTGATTTTATTGCATCTATTTTCTTACTTTCCACTAGTTTCATATATCATTTAGAAGTTTTTATTGTAAGGTAGAATATTGTTATTATTTACCTACTAAAACCCTTAATTTCTCATTTACGCAATTCTATGTCCGTGAGGCTTACGCCTCAGACCGCCTCGAGGCTTAATTACGCAATTTTAAACCTTGTGCAAGAGGGGGAAATCCGAAACCGTTGAGGGGGAGGGAGAATCCAGAAATGGAGATCCTCGAGGGAGATGACAGAATGCCTCTTCTAGAACCTTTTTCTACGGAGGAGATGAGTATGGGCAACGAAAGGCGGGGTGCTGAATTTGTTGGGAGAAGGGGAGATTTTTACCTCCGAGGTGCTGATTTTGAAAGAAGAAGATGAGAATTTGATGAAGATGTTGGTTATGATCGTCGAATAGAAGATCGTGACAACTGGGGAGCACCTCCTTTTCGAGGCATGGGAGGTTATGGAGGATTTAGGGGAAACGGGGGTGATTCAAAGGTGAGAAAACTGAAGATGCCCATCTTTGTGGGTGAGCCGAATGATTAATTTGAGGTTATGGATACGAAATAAGAAATTTTATATCTATTTTTTTAATAAGTAAAATATGAAGTGCAAGAAGTGTTATATTTAAAAAAAAATCATAAAATATTTAAGACACATGTCAGACATGTGTGTCTAATTTATTTATAATATTGTTTAGTCAGATAGATTTTTGGCTTGTATAACACGTATCAGAGGTGTGTCGAACGCATGCATGTCTAATACATGTCAGATACTGCATTCCTCTTTGAGGTGAAGTGTCACGTGCATCTGATAGGAAATAAGAGCCCACAAGTAGAAAAATAGCTGTTTTCAGGAGAAAATAGCCACCACACAACATAAATCTTAAGGAAAAATAGTAAAAATAAGAAAAAATCTGAGAGGAAATAGTAGATTTCACTAAATGAAGAAAAAGTATATAACACGATACAAGTTTCTTCAATTCGAGAGGAAGAAACAAATCTCCAAATCTCTAGCCAAGCTTAGAGCCGACAAGACAAACCTTAGATCTCAAATCAATTTTCAAATTCCAAATGAAAATCAAACCTTAGCCCAAAAGGCTAATTAAAGCAAAATGATAAAAATTTAATCCCTAAACAACCCTGATGTAAGCACAGTAGATGGAAAATCCAAACAAGGAGACAAAAGGGTGAAACTAAACCAAACTCGATTCAAATAGTAGCAATCATCTATAACATCCAAAATCCGACCAAGAAAGCTAGAAGAGAATTCAAAGAAATAAAGAAAATAAAAACAATGCTATCCTCAGACAACCGTCAGAGCGGGTTCCTCACATGCATCGAAATGTGGGTTAAGTAAAATGAGTGCTTAAGGCTTGCAAACCGATGGTCCACCACTGCAAGATCGTCCAATTGTCCAATCTAAACTCGTCTAGCAAATTCTCCCAAACCAGCCAACAAACATCACCAAAGCTCAAGAAGAAGGATACAAATGGAGTGGAATTTGCGGAGAGACGAAAGAGGTTAGAAGCCGAGAAGAAGGGTGGAAAGTACTCGCAAGTCTTTCCTAGAGGAGATGAGAAGGAGAATGGAACAAGCTCGCAAGCTTTTCCAAGAACCCGCAGGTTTATAGCAAATTTGCTCTCAATAATCAACTCTTACTCCATCTCAAAACATTTTATATTTATAGGCAAGAGAGAAGAATACAAAGAGACAATTTATTGAATTCCCACAGGAATCCAAGCATCACAAACCACAGAAATCCCCCAACACTTCACGGGAAACAGCCCAGCCAAGGACCCAAAGAGGCAGCCACGGAACCAAAGAGACCCGCACAGAACCGAGGCGCCAAAAGGCACGGAAAAGCCACCCAGCACGGAAAACTAGCAGCCAACCGGGGAAACCAAGGAGCCATGGCACGGAAAAACAACCAGCACAGGAAGCCCAAAAACAGCCACGGAATCCCATGGGATAAGAACAAATTTTAAAGAAGAAAGGGGAGGAGAAGGGGCAAGACCACTCCGATAATGAATCCAACTTATGAGTTTACCTTAGAACATTAATGAGCTACTAAACTTCAACTCATCATTAATGTGCTAGAAAATAAGCACCATTCTCTTCCATACATCACCATAGGCTCCAAAACCGTGGACCATAAGCCAACCCGTGAACCAGCAGCAGCCAAGGACCAATCGAGCCAGCAAACCAAAGGTCTACCAAGCCCCAAGCACAACCTACCATGATCATTGGATAGCTAAAAAAAAAGAAAAGAACATTAAAAAACATACTAATGTTCAATATAAATAAAAATACAGAATATTTGATAGCATCAAACCCCCTAATTTGAATTTTCCTTCCAAAGCTAGGCTTAATTAGTGAGTGGGCCCCTCTCTCTTTCTCCTTGTCCCCCCCCCCCTCTCCCTCTTTTGGCCTCCGCCGATAGACATGAATATGTCCACTAGGGACCTCTTCAGCCTGCCTTAGGGCCGGCCTAACAACATCATAGGCTTTGACATTGTTAACATCTAAGAAATGTGGAAGTTGGTATATGAGTATAGCTATGTTGCACTGATACACCTATTTATGAAGGTTTCTTTGTATCAGACACGGATACACGTCCAATACGACACCAATGTGTCGGATACGACAATGACATATTTGATTAAAAATATATTAAATTTAAAAAGGAAACACGTATCAGACCCATGAATCGATGAAGCCCAGATATTATTACCGCGAGTTAGGGCATTTCATTTATGTTTTGTGGTTGCATGTTACACTAGCAGAAGGCGAGCGCGTGTTAGGCGAGCAGGAAGGCGATGGGCTCATGCGACTTACGCGAGAAGGAAGGTGACATTCTCGTGTGAGAGGGAAGGTGACAAGCTCTTGAGCAGGAATCGACGGGCCTCGCGAGCAGTGAAGCCGCGTGTGTTAGGCAAGCAAGAAGACGGTAAGCGGCAGCTCGTGACCAGCGAGACCACAAAACACATCAATTTTGGGCTTAAGCAAATTTGAGGTATTCTGTTTTCAGAAATTCTTCATATTTGGAAATTCATTTATAAATTTTAGGCTTAAGCAAAATTTAGGTATTCCGTTTTCAGAAGCTCTTTCTATGGTTTCAAGTAGAGTGACTTTAAGATAGAATTTCTATGTTAGAACTAAGAAGAACTTGTGCATTCCTCTATCATAGGAATGGGCTATCACTGAGGAGCTCTTGATTCCTAGGAACATATAACAAAATTTTGGGTGGTTTGGCTATGTGCTTAGTTTCATACACTATCAGGTCTCAATTGTTTTTTATCATACTCAATGGAGTTGCTCTACCCTAGTTCCTAAAGCTACCTCTTCGAGTCATCATTAGCTTTTTAAAATGTTATTTTAGATAATGTTGTTATGGGTGCAAATGAGTTTAAATGAGTTTGGGAAACTGTTGAATAATGTTTGAGCATTCTATTTGGAGTTATAACTATTGAACCTATAATTTGTGTCGATCATTCGATTCTTTTGTAGGATAATGAGCTCCAGTGGCGGAGGAATTGAGTTTGTTGTTGGTTCATCAAAGACCAATATTGACGGTAACAAACCTTTGTGGAGTCATGTGACAAAAATAGGAAAAACTTCAAAAGGGGGTGGCGATATTGCATTCAAATGGAATTATTGTAATGCAATATATAAATGATCATATTATAGAGTGAAAGCCCTTTTGTTGCAGATTGCTGGTCATAGAATTAAAGTATGCCCGAAGATAAGGTCATCACAAGTGGCTGAATTGCAAAGGAAAATCATTGAAGTCGAGCAGAGGAGTAGAAAAAAGCTTCCAAAAGAGATTCATCTTCCAAGCACCCATGCTTCATATCCTTCATCATCCTCTTCAATTCGAAGTGATGATATTACTGTGAACAAAGGGCCATGCGAGTAAAGAATGGCTTCAGAAGGATCCTCAACGAGTTTCTCCACATAAAAATTTAGAAATTTCAAATATGAGGAAGACATGTTTGAAGCATTATTATCCAAATGAGGAGGAGAGAAGAAGTGTTAATATAGATCTAGCTAATTTTTTTTGTTATTTAGAGGACTTTGGTGACGGAGAGTCCTTGCGTGATAAGTGGAGAATTGATCCAAAAATATGGTGGTTGATACATGGAGTTTCAATACCTCTACTTCAAACAATCGCCATAAAACTGCTTGGTCAAGTTTCATTCTTATCTTGTTGTGAAAGAAATTGGAGCACATACTATTTCATCTAATCAATGAAGAGAAATAAAATTACTCCACAATAGGCTGAAGATTTAATATATGTGCATACAAATTGTTGGCTTCTATCAAGTAAAACTCCTACTTAAATGGAAGAAGATAACAGGATGTGGGGTGTTGCTTGAGATGGATTAGAATCTCTTGATGATTTGGGAATATTAGAAATTGCTGATCTTTCACATGATGAGCCTGAATTGGAAGAAGCTATGATATTAAGATGATATAGAATTTCAAATACAAACCATTGAAGAAGCTAATCCTATCATTCCTTCTATTGAATAGTTGAAACTTCATGTGCTAGACAATTTATGTTTTTATTTTTGTTGTAGTACTTGTACTAGACATTTAATGCTTACTTTTATTTTGATATTATAAGCTACAAGGCTACAAATGATGTTGCTTTCATTTTTTTTTTGTCATTTCAAATATTATGCTTTGATTTTTTTTTCTTTTTTAAATTATAATGTCGTGTCCACGCCGTACCCATATCCTATTTTTTTAAGAACTGACGTGTCCCATATCTGTATCATGTCGTATTCATGTCGCCATATACGTATTGGTGCAACATAGGCGTATCGGCAGTAGAACAATTAATAAGATTATAGTCAAATATTGATTTCCTATACCTTGATCAAATAATATGCTTGATGTGATGATCAAAGTTGCTATATTTTCTAAAATTGCTATGAAGTTATAATGGATGAAGGATCTGAATTAAAACCTTCTTGAAAAATAAAGATGGATTATATCAATGGTAGGTTTTTCCTATTGAATTAAGTATATTATGCCAAGCAATGTTATGATAATTATGAATGACGTTTTTAGACTTTTCATTGCAAAATTTATATATATATAGTAAGACTAGAGAGAGTCCTTTGATTCATCTTAGAAAAATCTTTGAAGGATTTAAAAAGAGTAATATTTGAAATATGAAAAAGTATTGTCTTGTAAAATCTTGTGTGTGTGTATTTTTTTAGATTTTCTAGTTTTAGTGAAGGAATATGTATTAATCATATAAAGTAAAAATAAATTTTTATTGGCCAAAGCTTATATTGATGAGATTTAAAGTTTTTGTTGTTTGACTATATTGTATAGATGGTTTATTATAGGATTTAGTAGTATTATGGCATTAATATCCAACTATCTGAACATGTCGCTTGAAAAAATTTATTGATGTTACTTTTAAAGTTTCTAGCAAATATGTTCATGCCCAAAGTGCATTCCATTAATACTATATTAAAAAATAAATTTTATTTTAATTTAAATGTTATATTACATGATCTCTTAAAAAATATTTTAATTATATAGCTTAATTAAAAATTATATTTGAAATTATTTATTGAATCAGTTGAATTGTTTTGGTAGCAAAATAATTGGAAAATAATATATATATGAGAAAGATAGGCTCCATGGAGATTTTTAGAGATAAGACAACTCTATAAGCAATGATTACTTCAGAATTGGGCTTTACTCTTGATATTCTCTTGACTCCTGTACTTCATGCATGCATAAAAGCAATTTTTATCTTTGATTTCTATTTCTTAGAATTTTAAACATTCTTTGAATTATCTTAAAATTCAAACATGTGAGTTAATATTGATGAAAGCCAATGTACAATTGAGATGTTTTTTTTAATTGAAATGATAGAATTACAGATAGGTAGGATCACATGCCACTTTTTAAATTGCAGTATGAATTAAGGAGAAGGATAGAAATATAAATATGCTTAAATTCTCAAAAATTTAATAATATATTTTAGGTTTCTTTTGATGCTTTAGTTGTATTTGTTGAAGGGTTTCAAGTCAAAAGCAACCTATTGCTTGTTTAGTGAAAATTTTAATGAAGCTATGCAGAAATACTTAACTATGACAACAAGTTCTATACAGTTGTGCAAGCTCTTTGATATTTGTAACATTATCTATTTATTAAAGATTTTGCACTATATTTTGATCATTATGCACTTAAATATCTAAATTTACTTAAGAAACTATAGGACATATATGCACTAAGTTGGTCTAATATATATGAGATTATATATAATTTCTTTTGAAGCACTACGTTGGGTTTAAAAATAAGGATGTTATGTATCAAGTAGAGTTGCTATTATTTTACATAAGATCAAAGTAATTGCTTTTTATTATATCACAAGTGATTATGTTACTTGTAAGAACTACATTTAATACTAAGTTATCAATGCTTGAGAAGAGATTTATGATTATGGGTGAACATCTTATGATAACTAGTCTATGCGCCCTTGATTCATCCTTAAGAGGTTTTTTTATTTTGTATTTTTTTTATAGTTGCATGATTTAAACATGGTGAGGCCTGCAATGGTGGTGAGGCCTGCAATGCTTTATGGTGCCGAATGTTGGCCATTAAAAGAGAAGCATAATACTAAGTTAAGTGTGGCAGAGATGAGAATGCTCAGGTGGATGAGTGGCTTTACCCTTAGAGATAGGATACGAAATGAGCATATATGTGAAAAGGTTGGAGTAGCTCCAGTAGAAGATAAGATTAGAGAGAGTCACCCTAGATGGTTTGGTCAACATAAATTGGCAACCTTCCGATGACCCTGTTAGGAAAGTAGATGTATTAAATTTAACTTATGTTAAGAAAGGTAGAGGCAGATCTAAAAAGACTTGATTAGAAAATATTAGAAATGATCTTTCTCTATTAGATTTAAACGAGAATTTGACTTTTAATAGGACACAATGGAGAAAAATGATTCATTTAGCCGACCACACGTAGTGGGATAAAGGCTTGATGTTGTTGTTGTTGCATGATCTGAACTAAAGGTTTTCTTATTTTGTAATTAGTAAAGTAAGTCATTTTTGTAGAGAGAAAATGATGGCTATGACAAAGTGTGTGTGTGTGTGTGTGTATTATTAGGTGAAGTTAAAAAATGTAGTATGAATAACATCACAATGTAGAGTGTTATACATCTATGAAGAAAATGAAATTACTATAGTATTACGTTCTTATGGCTCTCATGTTATGATTGCTATAAGCAAAATATGATTCTATATTTGTTGTGTTGAATTGATTTTCTAAAATGCCTGATTTTATTTCATATAATAAGATTGTTGATGTCTTATATACAGCTTAATAATATGTTAAGGAGGAGGTTAAATTATATGTTTTATATGAAACTATTTTATATGATAGTGATGTGAACTTTATGCATTATTCAGCTACAATTTGATGGGAAAACTGAAGTGGTTAATAGAGATTTAGGTTATAGATTTTGATTTTGTATCAGCATTCATGCATCTATTTAGGATTTCATATTGACTATAATTGAGTTTGCATATATCTCACCTATTAATAAATGTATATGCTTGAGGTCATTCGAAATAGTCATGGGATTTCAAGATCTAATTGAAATTCCTATTAAATTTAGGCCTAGTGAATTTGCAATCATTTGCATAATATATGCATGATTTGCCTGAAAATATTCACGGAAAATTGATTGTTAATTATGAAAATTATAAGTGTAACGTAGATGTGAGCTTGGATATATAAGATTCAAATAAAGTGATAAGGCATTTGTTTGTGCAAAACGTGAATGGTTTTCCACAAGAACTTAAAAAATTAACTTCTAGAAAAATGAACCATTCTAAAGTCATACAAGTTTGAGACATTTAATCACTAAATCAAGTGTTTTTTTAATAGATTTTTGGTTGGACGGACAAGTACTTCAAGTTTTCTCCGTAAATAACTGGAAGCATAGATATTTTGAGAGAGGCTATCTAATAAGTTTGAGTTTTGATTTGATTATTTATTTTTCTTCAACTCCCTTTAACTCTATTTTGTTTGCTAAACATTTATTTGTTTTGCATGCATTTGATTAATTTTCAAACTTGATAGCGTCAAGATTTTTTGCAGTTATGTGACTTTCATTCAATTGTATGTTCTTTTGTTTTACGAATTTTTGCTAGTTTTTTTTTAAAGCTATTAAATTATCATCTTCATGAATTTCTTCGTATTTTTAGTTTTCAGCTAAGATAGTGAAATATTGACTAAATTAAGAGTTGTTATTTATGAAGTTTTTAATGTTCATGTGATTTTGTGCATCTTAGCATTAGCAAGCCTGGACCATATGAAGGCCTACATTAGTTGTTACCAAGAACTGGAAACTAAAACCTAATGTAGCTCTTGAAAGTAAATGAATGAATTAGACAGCATTAAAAGTATTTAAATAGTGGTGCCATTGATGGCGTTGATTTGTACTTGTTTCAATGAATTTATATTCATATACAAAAACTCTTATTGTTCTATATGTTTTTCCTTTTTATAATTAAAATTTGGTATGGTTTTTCGAATCACCCGCTCACAACATTCTTGGTTCTTTTTTTCCCTTTCTTTTTCTTGTTTTCATTTCTTCTTTTTTTACTCTTCCTATTCAAACTGATTATTTTCCGCAGATCTTGAAACTTTCAGCATGCAAGTGCCTAGAGGATTCTTCTTTGGATGCTCTTTATAATGGAGGTGCACTACCTGCCCTTCGCGAGCTGGATTTGTCTTATTCTTCCATTGGCCAGGCTGCCATTGTTGATCTTCTTGCTTACTGTAGAAATTTAGTCAATGTGAATCTGAATGGATGTGCATGTTTGCATAAACTTGCTTGGGGTTCTACTGAATTCCAGTCAACTGGTATGAAGATTGGTCCTACATTATCAAATTTGCTTCCTCTGGGAAATGGTGACATATCATGCAATAAGTCGGACCATCTTTTGGAGTTTCTCAACTGTACCGGCTGCCCATATCTTAAGAAAGTTGTAATACCGTCAACGGCTTGTTGCTTCCGTTTAACAAAGTTAAATCTGAACCTATCAGCAAATCTAAAAGAGGTTGATCTAGCATGTCCCAATCTCAGCAGTCTCAACTTGAGGTCAGATATAGCCTTTGTTTGGGACGGCTTTCTTACTTCTTCATAAAGCAATTTTTAGTACAAAAATTAAAATTTTTATACTAAAAAGCTGCTTTAAGAAGCAGAAAGAAAGCTTTCCTATTTCTTTAGTTATCTTCCATCAAATAACCTACGTTTTTTCAAAATCTGCTATTGTCTCAAGTTTTTCTACTTTTTGCATCATTCAGCAACTGCAGCTCACTTGAGATTTTGAAGCTTGATTGCCCGCGTTTAACCAATCTCCAACTTTCGGTAAGTTCCTATCCCCACATACTCTTAACCGTCCTACCTTTGTCTTTTAAAATTCTCAGCCAAATATCAAAATACCCGGCAAAACTTTATTATGTTTTTCACTTTTGTCAAATTTTCGACGTTTCCCTTTGTGCCACATGAAAAATGCAAGGATTCTGTGGCTTAAAAAAAGACATCTTTTTGTTGTAGTCATGGATGTTCTCACTTGTCATTTGCAAGAGATGTACCTTGCTGTATGCTTTTTGCTGATGATATTCTTCTTGCTGATAAGACTAGAGAGGGAGTTGAAGGTAAACTTGAATTATGGAGGTCAACCTTAGAGTCTAAAGATTTTCGCTTGAGTAGATCTAAAATTGAATATATGGAGTATAATTTTAGTAGTGATAGACCTAGTTAGGGGATTGTGACTTTGGGCGATCAAGTCATAAGAGTACACATTTTAGATATCTTGGATCTATTCTTCAGAATGATGGTGAAATAGATGGGATATTATTAACAGAATTCAAGTTGGATGTTTGAAGTGGAGGAATGCATCGGGCTTGTTGAGTGATAGAAAAGTACCTCTCAAACTTAAGGAAATTTTCTATAAGATGGTGGTGAGACCTGCAATGCTTTATGCTGCCTAATGTTGGCCATTAAAAGAGAAGCATAATACTAAGTTAGGTGTTGCAGAGATGAGGATGCTCAGGAGGATGAGTGGGTTTACTCTTAGAAATAGGATACAAAATGAACATATACGTGAAAAGGTTGGAGTAGCGCCAGCACAAGATAATATTAGAGAGAGTCGCCTTAGATGGTTTTGTCACATAAAACGGCGGCCTTCCGATGACCCGGTTAGGAAAGTAGGGGTATCATATTTGACTTATGTTACGAAAAGTAAGAGGTAGACCTAAAATGACTTGGTTATAAAATATTAAAAATGATATTTCTTTATCAGATTTAAACCAGAATTTGACTATGAACATGACACAATGGAGAAAAATGATTCATGTAGCCGACCCCACGTAGGCCGACAAAGGCTTGATGTTATTATTGTTGTCGTATTAGCTTTATAAATTAATAAGATTTGAATGTCATGAATGTATTTCCACCTAAAAATCCAGGCATGTAGCATGCTATCAGAAGCAGCAGTGGAAGCTGCTATATCAGGATGCTGCATCTCGGAGCCACCTAATGTCCACTCTTCCACAAGGGTGAGATTGCTCCAAAGAATAACTGGAACTTAATATGTGGCTTTATCTTCCTGGAAACTTTGCCACCGTTAGATCAATCCTTCTGTCTGAAGCTGTTTGTTAATTTTTTTTTGAACTCCTTATTCTGGATGTATATTTATTTCTTCACTTGAACAGATACTATGTGTGTCAGGCTAGCTTATCTGGACTTATCAGCATATAGTTTGCAGCTCTCTACATCTATATTTTAAGCTTTTATTTGAGTTAATTTTTTTCATGGTTTGCTTATTATAAGGAGTGCTATAACATAGTTACTGGTGGTTGTGCTTGTAAGTAGAGGCCAGATTCTGATGTTTGTCTTGTACTTAGCCTTATTTGTCTGTTGTATTGGCTATATATAGTGCAGAAGTGATGTGCATAGTTGTTCACTGTTTTATTTGTCTGTTTTTTTAAGTTATATTTTGATTTGTTAACTAAGGCTCGTTTGAGACGGCTTTCTTATTGCTTCATAAGACAACTTTTTTGTATAAAATTTAAAATTTTTGAACTAAGAAGCTGTTTTAAGTAGTAAGAAAGCCATCCCAAATGAAGTTTAATGTTTCGTTTGAGACAGCTTTTATACTGATGGCTTTCTTTATTAGATTTAACTAAGAATTTGACTTTTAATTGAAAATAATGGTGAAAAAGGATTCATATAGTCAACCCCGCGTAGTGGGACAAAGGCTTGATGTTGTTGTTGTTTCTTTTGGGATTGTTTTTTTTTTTTTCTTCTTCTTAAAATAATTTTTTAATTAAAAATTAAATTTTTTGTACTAAAAAATTGCTTTAAGCAGTAAGAGAGACATTCCAAATGGAGTAATTATTGTGTATGGACATCGAATGTGTCCAAAGATCAATAACAAAGTGTCACATGACTACGGCCCTTGGTACCGTGCTTTGTACAGCACTTGGTACTGCATTCGGTACACTCGTTATTGCTCGGTATTCTGTCCGGACAGAATACTTTTTTCTCCCAAACGAGGCCTAAGCTTATGATTTTCTCTTAAATTCTTTCATATTCTAGTATTCTATATAAGCATGTAATTGGGGGTAAATGATGTGCAGTGTGCCTCATAAATCCATGTTGGCACTGAGAGGAAGTTCATTAAAATCACTCTTTATTCTGCTTAATTTTTTTTTTTTTTTTTTCAGATTATTCTAAAACAATTTATATAAAGATAAGTTTAAAAATTATTAGATTTATTTTAAGAATAATCTGAATATATATATAAATAAGTTTGAAAATTATTAGATTTATTTTAAAAGTAATGCAATATATATAATTAATGTATTATGTTAATATCTAAGCAAATTAAATGATTTTCTTTTTTCTTATAGTTCTATGCCTATCGATCACCATAGCATCTTGTCAATTTTCTTAGAACAAGGCATGGAAGGTTTCTTTGAAGAACCTCATGCAATTTTTTGGGGGATTATGTGCTAATATTTTGTGCATTGAATATACTTTCTATTAATCATTTTGACTAAAAAAATGCAATAATTTTCTTATAAAATGTTTGCAGCTAAAAACAATTAATGTCTCTAAATTTTGATATGTTATAATTATTTTTTAATTTTGCTTGAATTTTTTTTTAAAACTGGAAAAATCATAACAAATAATGCAGAAAGTATGTTCAAAACTCAAATTTTAATTTAATTGATTATTTAGCAGAAATATAGCCTGTTTGATTCAGCTTGAAATTTGTTAGATGAATGATAATATGTAAATCTACAATATTTTATTTTGCATTTTAAACCTTTTTTTTTTTTGCGAGAATTTGGGAGAGAGTATGTTTGAATTAAATTTGTTAATTATCTCAAAAGTTAAAAGATTAGGAGAAATTTATTTATTTAGTGTGCAATCTTATGACTATATAGTGTGCTGGTAACTAGGGTTTTGCTTGGCATAATTTTTTTGTTGTCAATTTTTAGAATAGTTATTTTTTAAACTAACCAAAAAAAAAAAAAAGTCTTTATAAAGTTGTATAAATAAATTTTAAATGTTATGTGTGCAAATCCTCCTAAAACATTATAAAGTGTAACAAGTACAGCAGCTTGCTAAATTGTTTGCCTAGTAAAGCTTACCTGGAGCTTTAAAATTTCCTTCTAGCTTCGTTTGAGATATTTTTCTTGTAGGGTAATGTTATCAACTTCATGCTTTGCCTAATTGTGAGAAAGTTTTAGGCAATTCAAGTTTATTTAAGCTACACTGAAATATATGATCTTGTGCTCATATTGAGCACATGAATGAGTTCACATACATGCAAAGAAAATAATAAATTTCGTCAATAAAAGTTAAAACAAAAAAAGAAAAGAACTTCAATAAATAAACTGGGAAAAATTCGGACTTGCTGTACGGATAAATTATTCAGTGCAGAGGCTGGACGTAGCTCTACGTCTGGAGGCGAATCAGGTGCAGCCAAGTCAGCGGTACCGAGCCATGGTTCCGAGGGGTACCAAGCAGTACCGAGCCGCGGTAGCGAGCGAAGGGGTGATGTGGTGCATTCTGGTTGATCTCTGGACAATATTCGGCGCCCGCACAGAATAATTAAGCGCAACTATGAGGTTTTGAAATAACATTTACATAAGGGATCTACATATCACGTTAATGGTGTAAAAGAACTAAAGTTTAGTTCATTTTCTTAAGAATCTCACAAAAGATTCTAAGGATTTAAGAGGTTCCAAGAAATGCTATAATTAAGAAGCTTATAAGTGTTCGAAGAAATGTACCATGTGGATGAAACTAAGGCTTTGTTTGGGACGGTTTTCTTGTTGCTTCTTAAAGAAATTTCTTAACATAAAAATTAAAATTTTTGCTTTAAAAAGCAAAAAGAAAGTTGTCCCAAACGAAGCCTAAAAGCTTTTAAAGGATTGCTTCCAACTTTTTCAATTCTGGATCTAATTCTTCAGACTTCTTTTCCTCAGTTGGTAAATAAGGAACTCTGTATGAATCAGCAATGGCCTTCCCTTTATCTAGCACTGAAGCTGGTACTGTTTGCAGGAGGCTACAATGATAAAGACCTCCATTGCTTAGTAGATGTCTTCTTATGATCTCTACATTCTCAAGTAAAATTTTTTCAATGAAATTACCTATCCAAGGATTCCAATGCAACATTGATTTTAATTTTCATGGATTTTATAGTGGCCGTTGGATCATTCCTTAATGCATGCAACAGAAGCGAATCAAGATCCTCCAAGGCTCTGTAAGAGAACAAAAGCTAAGAAGAGGAACTATGTTGAATTTAACATTAAATTAAGAATCCATTGCACCATTCAGGATTTATTTGAGGCAACTTTTTCGTCGTTTTGTTTTTCAAACAAGTTTATAATCTTTTCTTTTGGAACGGGGGTATCTACCCGCTGCCACTCACAAGGGAGCACTTGTCAGCATAACTAATCCCTCGGCGAAACCTAGTGAGGCCACCCACCGGCATCAGACCCACACTTGCTTTGCCCCACTGAAGAGGCGAGACCGTAGTGGAATGGATTCGAACCCGGGATGGGGGTAACAACAATAAGAAAATTTTTATCTGATTTTTTAAAAAGTAAAAAATTATAATAATCTTTTAAAAAATTGTTTTTCTTACAACTTCACGACTACTTTTACAACTAGATGTGGCCATCACAAACTCTTAAACTCAAATTTATACTAAAGTGATGAAAATAAATACCTCAAACATCGGTCAACAGCATCAGAAGCTGCTTTGCCTTTGCCATCATCATCAGCATATTGCGCCACCTAAAATTGATAATTTTTTCATGAGGTAGGTGGAAAATGGAGATACCCCATGCATACAACTAATTATAGTAATTATTTGAATGAATATGTGCACAGCTAGCTTATGGCGTGAAAGATTAATAAAACTAAAAGTTTATCAAATAAGTTCTTAAATATAGGTTTCACAACAGTAATTCTTTCTTGATTTTCTAATTTAACATAACATATTTCAGTCAAGATTTGAAGTAGGAAACTTTGAACACAGAAGTATTGCTTTCTTGCTCGACAAGAAACTTCAATCGGTGCCTATTTTATGAGGGGTTTGTTTTTTTGTTTTGAAGGGTGAATCATAATTCATTTTCTTTGGATTTTACTGTTATCGCGAATTGTTCTATAAGAGAGTTAGTATCAAAATGGTCTTTTGAATTTTTATGAAGGATCAAAATGATTTTCAATTATATTAAAGGATATGTTGATCCCTCAAGTCTTTAAAAAGGAATCAAAATAGTCCTGTGATTGGACTATTTTGATTCCTCTTTAAAAAGTTGAGGGACCAAAGTAGACTTTTAATAAATTTGATGATCATTTTGGTCTTTCATAAAGAGCTAAGGGATCATTTTGATCCTTTTCTAGCATTAAATAATGCCAAGCTAAGGCAATCTTAATGCTAGTATTCATAACAACATTCTTAAGGCGCAAACATAACCAAAATTATGGAAAAATTCCAATAAAAAGCCACAACAATAAGATTATGTGTTTATGCTATGCCAAAACTATAGTAATATAAGGAAAAAAATGTTAATCTTATTGGATTAGTACCAAAACTATTGTCTAAAGCTTGTTAGGACGAATAGAAAATCCAAACTATAGGTAAACAAATAAAGATTTAAAACAAATGATTAGTTATTGAACAAGTACCCAACCATAACTCTTTGAAACCATTTTTCTATCCAGCAAAGAATATCATATATGGAAATGTAATAGCTCAACTTATTGACAAGTAATAAGCAACTAAGGAGCAAAGTTATGTCAAACATAAAAGGTTACGGCTTTCGAGATTGCATTGTCAGTTTTCAGAAGACATATTTGCAACATATTGAGGTGGTAATACTGTCAGCAACATTAAAAGATCTATGGACTCACAGCTCTAATATTTACTCGAAGAGATGCAGCTGGACCAGAACGCAGTAAAGATCTACTTATATCATACTTCGGTTGCTCAGCATCCAAAGAATCCTCTGTACAAAAAGACCCATTATGAGGCACATTTGCACATAATATAAGGTTCTATTTATTCGGGGATTTTTACTAAGAAGAAGTTAATGTGGATTTCATTAGGGGAAAGTAGCAATAACAACAGCACTAGACGTACAACCAACAACAAGATGGCATGAAATATTTTAACAAAAAATTTTGAGGAATATAAGAATCGTGAGCAAAATTATTGTGCTTGTGCTTCTAGGCACTTTAAAATAATTTATAATGAGCGAATGGAAGCTAAGAGCCTGAAGTAATAGCCTTCCAATTATATGTGACAAATTTCTTATTGTAAGTATGTAGTAGAAAATATGTTGATGCCTTGTGCCAACACTTGTGCCTCTAGTATTCAATCATGAAATTTTATGGAAATGGAATAAAGGATAAATCATGCAAAAATGCTTTTCTTATAACCGTTATCAAATTTACACAAGAAATGGAAGTAGTCAGTTTGTTGATGGTGTCACCAACCTATACCATTTTGTTGGTCCAACTAATTTATTCATACTGGATGTTAGTCAGACCAGACGATGGAGTTGTCCATATGGTGATTAAATAGTTACCTTAGCTGATGGAGTCAACCAACTAGTGTAAATAGTTGCCCTCCAAAATGGAGTCAAGTAGCCTAAATGATGTTTATTCTGGCTAAAGGTGAGCGCTAGGTTGGTCTAGTAATTCAGGTCATTTCAAGTTTCATCAAAAGAATTAAAAGCCTTGCCCAAAGCTGATTAGATAGGATCAAGAGTTTGGGTATGAGATCAAGCTTTAAGGTGAAGTCGGATCAACCTCACACACACGTAACTAATTCCGTTGGTTTGACAGTTTGAAATTGGGATATTTTGGCTCAAACTAACCCAAGAACACTATTTATTCAATTCAAAAAAACCTTTGAGACAACATAAACCTTTGTGGCAAGGCTATTACTTCAGTCCAAAAATTTATTAGGTCAGCTTGTTCGGGTCTAGCTGATCACCTATCCCTAGCTATAGTTGCTCCCAACCTTCATGTAGTTAACTGACAAATTAGAAGTGGTTAGCCCATTTAACCCAAGTAAGAGTTGATGTTGCAATTGACATATTTGCAATGTGATCTAGTCAACTTAGCAACATGATAAGCCCATTGTAGTTTCTTGTGACCCTATTGATGCAGCACCAAGTTAAAAACCAAGAACAATGTCACAACTAAAATCTGCATCAGGATTTGGGTCATTCATCATGCACAACTCTCCATGCAAACCTCTAGAAAAACCCATAATCTCTTTAAATTATGTGAATAATAAAGAAATTTAAAGTCTCTTAATGGGTAGGAGGGTCATACTAATAAAAGAAGTTAAAATCTTCATAAATTGTATTTTCAGAACCATTATACTCGACTTATTTAGCCTTTTTTTTTGTTTTTCAAAGCTTTAAAATTTATTTTATTTCTCCGATTTCTTTCTTTTATATAGGATAAGTCATCAATTTATGTAATAATATTTAATTCGCTCCTTAAACTTCTCAGATTTATCAAGGCTTGCAAAAGTTCTATAAATAAGGCTTTGTATAGCACTTTTGATTTATTGAATAAAAAATATTTTTGCTTGTGTGAATTTTGTGTGAAAATGTTTGGTAACCACTCTACTCTCCAGTGAAGAAAGTGGTCGATCCTCTGGTTTTTTTGTTAGTCTTTACTTTTTTTTAGCCATTTCTTCTCTTTCCCAACACAATTATCATCTCCTCTACCTAACCTCAAACTTAGTTTCTCTCAAATCCAAAACACATCAAACCCCTTCAAAACTCTCCTAAATATTTGGTCACATCCCCAATAACTTCCCAAGGGCTCAACTCCCAATAACTCTAATACCCTAGCCAAAAGTCCTATATAAAGAGGCAATTTTTGTTGTGAGCAAGTAAATTAAAATATCATAATTCCTTAACTATTGATTCAAAATCCATAAAAAACATCATCATCAATTTACTAACATTTCAAACATTTGATCTGGACTTCCTCCTCATTTTCCTCAAAGAAAAGTTGTCTATTGATAGATTAGAAGTTTAAGTATCAAATATGTCCAAACCCTAAATACTCATTTCACTGTCACCCAAAAAACCCTTCCACCACCACCCTCAAGTAACACCAATCAAGTTGTTGCTGGAGTGTTTGCAGCCTCCTTATCCAGCAAAGAAGTTGTGATGCACATGGATAGGTTCGGATTTGATGAGTTGTCTCTCCTCAATGAAGTGATGCATCTTGACATTTGTAAACTCCTTGAAGTCATTATGGTATCTCATGCATCCTTAACATCTAATGTCATCAGAACATTAAAATTTCAAAACCGTGTCAACACCAAATTCTGACATTTTTTTGACATTGACGCTCGACGCTAGCAATTTCTACACCCACAATCACACCGACGTGCCATTTGAACATCTCATCTTTGTCTACTACCTTTATAACATCAATGACCGACATCATCTTGACATCAATGTCTGATGTCAATTACACAACAATGATGCTCGACTGTTGAGAGCATTGTTGTCTCTTCTCTCGATGCCTAACACGACAACACTTGACTCTCCACATCCTAAAATTAATCATTTTAAGCACAAATCATATTTAAATTACTTATTATTTTTCAATTATTCTTAATATTTTGCTTATTCAATTTTTATACACCATTTTCAAGATATAAAAATTAACATATAGTGTCCAAATCATGTCTTTATCCTATATTTTCAAGGGAAAAGGGGTTATTAAACACTCATTATCCCCTAAAGGAGTGTTTGCAGCCTCCTTATCCAGCAAAGAAGTGGTTAGCCACAAAGATAGATTCGAATTTGGTGAATTGTCTCTCCTTGATGAAGTGGCGCATCTTGACATTTGTAAACTCCTTGCAGTTGTTATGGTATCTCATGCATCCTTAAATATGAGTCCATGTGAACCCATGTAACATATTAAGGCCTAATGCTATATAGGATTGACAAGGGTGGGCTAAAACCTAGATAAAATAGGCATGTAGGCTAAACCTTTGGTTGTTTAGCATAATTGGGCCAATCTAAGTCAGTTGAGTAACATGTTAGAGAGCATCATGGGGTAATGCTATTAAAGAGGCTCTTGAACTAAGTCCCAAATCCTACCTCGAAAAATTAAAGAGACCGTACATGTCAATTCCTTTATGGTAAAGGATGCATTGAAACCTACAACACTATTCCAAGCTTTCAATAATGAGCAAAGATGTGAAAAAATAAAAGAAGATAATTATTAACTTGGTAAACTCTTTTAATATATGCAGATTGATGTTCTCTTTGATGATATAATATCTCGGAGAATTTAGGTTGTCATTGATATCTACCAGCAAGATATTCTCCATTAATGTTTCAAAAATATTTGTGACAGATGCATGTAAATAGTTTTTTCCTCTGGAGTTTTTTTCCGGAAAAGAAAATCAGAAATACTGTCATTACCCAAATCTTTGAACTGTTCTTCAGTCAATAAAACGGCAGGTACATATGCCTCCAATGGTTCAAGCTTTTTCCTGGTATAAAATACAAGCATAGAGAACATAGTTTCATAAGCTATACTAAGCAAATAGTTAAATGATACACTGCTATGGTATTAACACTATTTATAATATACACTTCCAAATCTTTGAACTGTTCATGCTATTAGAAGATAGAAATTACTGAGGTTTTGCAGTAAAATTTCCAAGAAAAAAAAAATCAGACGAAGTAATTTCTCATGGAAATTTGGCAATTAGCTAATTTTAGATAAGATTTAAGGCAATGAGGCATTCTCCCTCATTTTCATCACTGTTTCTTAACCCCCAGCTTCAGAACGTATTGATTGATGCTTGGCAAGCACATTGTATATTTCTTTACACAACCTAAGGTTATCCAGCAAAAAAAGCTGCTTGTGCAGAGAAAGGTTAGCAAATGCAGTACAAATAACAGTTAACCATCACCAGACTTTAATCCACACAAGATTCCCCTAAAAAATAAAAATAACAAACAATATACTCCATTATTTACTGCATTTTCTGCAGAAGATAACAAAAGGAAATATAATATTCATTTTTGGAGGATTCTTTCAGTCTAAAAGAAAGACATTTTTGGTTTAGTATTCTCTAGATAACAAATTATGTTATTCATAATAAAATTATCTATCAAGTATAGTATATTTGGTTCAGATGTTAATAAAATAATGAAATGTTTGTAAATTTTTCTTTTTGACATTATATATTTTATTCATTAAATTTGACCAAGAACTAGCTATCATCAAAATAAAACTTAACTTACATCTATAGTATTATTATTTAAAGATTACACAATCAAATAGCTTACATTTTGTAATGACATAATAGTCCATAACATATGCAAATGAATTAAACAACTTAGTGAAAATATTGCAATTAACCAGATAGACAGAAATTGTACGCACCTCTTAACATACTTGTCGAAAGGGCTACCTGCAGCTGCACCTGTAAAGAAGGACAAAGCCAGCAGAGAACATTACCAAGAATTAATTTAGACTGTCTTTAGATTCTAAGAATTTGAATGAAAAGAAATGAAAAAAAAAACAAGGGTTTAAAATTTAAAGCAATGGTTGAAGATTCAAAATCAAGCCGTAAACTGTTGAGATTTCTTTTCATTCAAAGCAGGGGGAAGATATACTACTTTTAGAGGAAACGGAAAGGCAGTGGAGGAAAAGGACGGCTAGCGCGGCGGAACGCCGGCCAACAGGAGGTGGCCTCCGGCTGGTGGACAGTGAGGAATGTGATGGTGACGAGCAGATCACTACGAGGCGGCAATGACTTCGTATCAAGCAAAGATTTTGAGAGGCAAAGTGACGGAGGGTTCTGCCATGGGAGAGAGCTCGCGCGCTTTGAAGGGCTGAAGCCATGCGAGTCCCTGGCTTCGACGCGGAATACACTGTGGGATAGAATTATCCGCGCTAACATACGAAGTTCGGGTTAAAAATACGAGAAAATGAGAAATTAGGGAGACTTGCATCATATTAGGAAAATTTACATACACACCACTCTATTTTATGTTATTTACATATTTAACATTCAAAATAATAATATTACATATCTACCACCCATATAATAAATATGGATGCATGAAATAAAATATTAAAATTTATAGGGTGGTATAAGTGGTAGGAATGAAATATAGTTTTGTTATATTTGATATCAAAGTTGTATGTGAGTGATAGACTTGTAATATTAATCTTTTAAGTATTAGATATATAAATAGCATGAAATAAAGTGGAATGTATGTAAATCCTCCATATTAATATTACAATTATACCACCCAAATTTCTAATTTACCTCAAATCTACCACTCCGTCTCCCGCAAGCTCACCACGTCTTCTTCCCATCGAAATCCCCCCTTCGCGTGCTACGGCTTTAACTTCCCGCGAGCTATGTACCGGACATCTCCTCACAATATAAAATCTACCTTGTCGTGAACTCCTCGTCACACCAAGCATGCTCTGTTCTAGAGCATCCTCGTCACACCGACCTGCATTTTGCTTCATGCAAGATTGATCTACATACACTAAATTTGCATAAGAAATTCTTTCATCATACATTAATTACACTCATCAACTTAACTTGTTCTTACAATGAAATTCTAAAGTTACATACCACCATAGTTGTTCCAGATCATCTGATGGAAACAACATAGAAAATCATCAATTTAAAATAGTTCAAAAAATAACAGCTAAACTGATAATAGAAGCTTCTTCAAGTGAGATTCCATCTCACAACATAGAATATGTCATGAAGAAGTTAATGATTGCAAATGGCATCATATAACAACAACATTGTTGTACAAGCACAAATGCACGCAACTGCACTTTGGGAATTATAGACCATGAGGTGCGAACTCTAACTGATTTAACGCAACTGAGAGCACACAATAGAACTCACATTCCTTCCAAGATGCGAACTCTAGCTTCATTCCATATGCGAGCTCACCTTCTTCACTTCTCCAGGAGATCTCAGAAGTTTAAACCTAATGTGCAAAAAAGGGGGGAGAAGACATCGTGCTCTACGGGAGACGAAGTGGTAGATTTGAGGTAAACTATGAATATGGGTAATATAATTGTAATATTAATATTTGATGTGTTAGATATGTAAAATAACATGAATATAGTTGTATGTATGTAAATCTGCCAAGAAATTATTGTGTTCTGGAGTCCGGAATTAGCTCTACCTCCATACTCCAATAAAATTTTAACATATGGATATACTCAAATGAAATCCTTAAAAATGAATTGGACACATTAATATTCAAGATGAATTTTATATTTTATTTCTATCTTATCAGACTGAACAACCCGATTAATATGAATTTCATATTTTATTTATGTCTTGCAGTCTGATCAACCCGGACCAGAGGCCTAGTCCAGAGGTTAAAATTTTGAATTCATAAGAGATAAAAAATCTCATAGTAGGTTCACTTTGACTCTTCGCATTCATTTTTCATCTTCGTCATTCATTGTTCACTTTCAGATTCGATATTCTAGACGATTCAATATTCAGCTACATGCAGGCGCTAAGTTCATCATTCACCAACAAGGTTAGTCTGTCATTCTCTTCAGTTCATCTACAAAGAGAGTTTTTTTTTTTTTTTTTTTTTTTTTTTTTTTTTTTTTTTGCTTATATCTCAAAATGGGTTTTAGGGTTTTTAGGGTTTAGGATATTTGCTTGTCATTTTATAAGTTAGACAGTAAATCTCCAAAGAACGAGAAATTATTATTGTGTATTAACTGTGTATCTTTTTTGAACTGTATATTAAATGCATATGAACTGCTTATTTACTATATATTTACTATGTATTCATTATTATCGACTATGTATATGTTGTGTATCGATTGTCTTCCATTTCCAAAATTATGTTGCATAGTTTTCAAAAAATTTTGAGTTATTTTTGTTCATTTTGTGAATCTTTTTCGAATTACATATTTGTAGTGTATGAACTGTTTATTTACTACTTATTAAATGTGTATTTATTGTGTATTAACTACATATTTTTTGTGATATTGCATATGTATGTTCGGGCTATTACTTATCATTATTATGTATCAAGTTTTATAACAATCTATGACTCTTTCGTCGAGATAATAAACAAGGATGTAGAGGACACCTTGAAGAGAAACATCAATCAATTTTTTAAATTTCCACCATTCTTGCAAAATGTTCCGCTGATATTTGAGCTACTCAAATTTTGAGATATTCCTCAGCAATGTTTTATCATCAAGGGTCATATGATAAAGTTCATCTCAGATGAAGTGGCTCTGCTTACAGGATTGACAATCAAATGTATTGAGATTTACTAGTAGAGTGAGCCACTTACAAGATACAGATGAATGGATATTAAGAGTGAAATAATAAAAATCAATAGATCAACTGACCCTTCCATTATATTGAAGATAATTATCATATTTTTGTTGTCAAATTTATTTATTCCCTTAATAACTACAAAACCCCATGAAGACTCCTTACTATTATAAATAATATTTATGAATTTTTATCTATTAACTAGGTCTGGGCTAGGGGTGTCAATTCGGGTCAACGGATCGGGTTTGGGTCAAACCTGACTTTAACCCGGCTATAAATGGGTTGACCCTAACCCAACCCAATTTGCAAATGGGTCACGTTTGTAAAACCTAGACCCGACCAATATGGGTTACCGGGTTGACACAACCCGACCCGCGAACATCTGCGGAGCCGAGCAAATTGGAGGGTCGAAGACTAGGTGCCTGGGCCTGCGGAGTCATCTTCCGTCGAGTAATCAAGGTCCGACCGTCTGAGGCTATGGAGGGGGAGTGGAGCAGGTCCATCGAGTGCAGAGCTGTGGATATCCAAAAGGACACCACCGGCTGTAGTGCAGAGGGTATACAACCGCACCACCCTGAGGGATAGAAATGATCGTAGGACTTCGCGCTCCTCGCAAATGGGCAAATGAAAGGTTAGATTAGATCATACATATGACTAACCATTGGGGTTAGTGGCTCTCGCCAGCGCATCCCAATGAGAAGTAATATATACGACCTAATCATAACAACGAATTTCTTTCACCCTATATATCAACTCGAGTAGGATTTATTTAATGGTGGAGTTCTATTTTCCACGGGCGTAAGCCCCCGTGGTTAATTACATCTCGAGCCTAGGGATTGAGAAAATTCTCGATTAAAGATCAAATATTATTTTTCCCAAAAAGGGAATTGGCACGAAATGGGAGACTAGGAAATCCTACTCAAAATGGAAGGAATGACTCAACTCAGCTTAGCCAATACATAGGGTTCATACCAACATCCGAAGGGACTAAGTCATTGATGAGAGAAAGAGAATCATACACTCAAAGCATATAGAGGGGGAAGGATAGAAGTGACGTCATCTACGTGATGTAGATAGGCAAGATTTATAGCTCTATAAGAGAATGAGACTTACCCATCGATGAGGCATACTACGAGACATCAAATATAATAGCCTTGAATCCTAAATTTAGGGTGGGTTTAGTGTTCTACCTAACACTAACACTCGTATCCTAACTAATGCAATGAGGTCTTATATCCCGCCTGAAAAGGAAAACCAACTAACCACCTAAGTGCTTAAAATCCATGTTATACAGTCTTTATAAAAAATAGGTAGGTAGTTTAGTATTTTGGAATTAAATAGGGCCGACGTCTAGAGAGTTTCCTAATTGGCCCTAAACTTATATAAGGTGAATGCTCCTAGAGCTAATGCAATTAGAGTTTTAATTTAATAATTTTTTAATGTAATGCATACTAGTTAAAAGGTCTAAATCATGTATGATTAAGATTTTAAAAAATAGGCTTATAAAAAATAATTTTAGAAAAGATTGGGTCTCCCTAGATACGACACTTCATCCTCATATGCTAGATTATTCGTACTCTACCCGCAGGCAGGGAGGTATCTTATTAGAAGGAGAGAGAAAATGTATTGATATGCATGTGACCCCGAATGATTCCAATAGTTCCATAGATCATTAGATTTCTATGTTATTTAATTTTTAGAATTTTGAATATTAATTACGAGTAGAAAATATTTTTCATCCTAAAGAGCCTAGCAAAAAAATCAGTCCATACACATGTAAGTAAGAAACCTATAAAAAACGAACAAGTTCTACTGTACAATCAATATAAATCCAAAAAAAGTAAAGTAAGAAAGTCTACGGCAAGTGCCGTATAAGTACAACCCATGGTCTACAGAAAAGTAATAGTGGCCATGTCCCACCGATAATAACTTGGATTCTAATCATATTGAATGATGCAAGTCTTAAAAGCCAGACATTTAGACTTCAAGTCTCTATTTTTGAGTGGATCGCCCTTCTCTAGATCATCTCCTTTTGGATCGTCTCCTTCGGGCTCCATATAATTCGTCATCTGGAAGGGTACCCAAATGACTAAGAAATTCCTAATAAAAGGCCTTTTCTTATTCTCTTTGGGCACCTTATATTTGAAATGTCAGACTTTTAAAGACTTTCCAAACTAAATGCAAATTACAACAAATTACATTATAAAAAAGAAAATATAGACTCGGACTCCTACATGATTATCCTAATAAAATATTCCAAGCAATTGATATAATTGAAAGTTCATTTGGGATGTTAAGCCCTATGAACTTAGTCCCAAGCTAACCAAGAGGGGGGGGTGAATTGGTATTTTAAAATTTCTTTTCAACAAAAATAATAAGATCACAAACCAAAACCAAATCACACCACAAGACAAAAACAATACGGAAATTAAAGTGCAGAAGCAAGAAAACAATAACACAGAAATTTATAGTGGTTCGGTCAACTTGACCTACGTCCACTCCCCGGAGGCGCCCTCCGAGTATTGCACTACACTCGTGACTCTCCTTTAGCCCCACAGCTAGGCGGAGAAGCCTTTACAAAGAGCCTCCTTTTTGCCACCCCGACAAGGCAGAGAACCTATCTCCTTTTGCTTCCTCCTGAAGCTGGAAGAAAACCACTACCAGATGCTGACTCCTTACCTCTACCAACCCTTCCACGGACGAGAAACTCTAGACGAAGAAGAAGCAGAGCGATCCTTGAAGCAACCCTTGTGAATCCCCTCACAAGCTCCCCTTCACAAGATCCTCTCTCTCTCTCCCTCTCTCTCTTTCTCTCCTCAAGGCACTCAAGAAGAGAAAAAACAAAGTACAGACTGACTCAACCCTAAACCTACGCAATCTTGAACTGGCTTTGTTTGTTCGTCCGATCTTCGATTCCTAAAAAGTTAGAAGTAACAGGAAGTCCAAGAGAATCAATAGTGTTTGTCAATCATCAAAACATAAGTCATGAAAATAGATTTGCAACAATCTCCCCCTTTTTGATGATGGCAAACACAAGTAGGAAAAGCTTAGTAAGAATAACAGTTCATTAAAATTTCAAAGTTACAAGCACATCAATTTTTCCTATCACATCCTACTCCCCCTTTTATCATCACAAAAAGAGGGTCCTAGACACATAAAAGAAAAAGTAAACAATACAACAGAAACTAAAACAAACTACAAGACAAACTACATAAAATAGAAAACATAAAACACAGATTAGAAGAACGAGGGACCTTGATCATCAGATGGAGGTGGTGGAGGTGACTGCTGAAAGTAGCTGGTAAGCGTAGTAAACTGAGCATTGAACCCGGCGATGTCCTGGTCATGCTGTTGCTGGTGGTGAGTAATGTAACTATCAAAACGGGCTAAATCCTCTGTGTGGTGCTGCTCGTAGCGGACAATGTCCTCAGAATGTTGCTGCTCCTGTGCAACAACGTAAGCGTCAAAGCGGGTCTCCCATCAATCAAACCTCTCTATCAACTGATCAAACGATGAGTGCAAGTGGAGAGGAACAGGATCAGTAACGGGAGCGGGAGCCTCCTCCTCCTCAGCCCCCCGAGGTTCCTCATCCCCAGGGTGGAGACGAGTACTATGAAGGGTACTGAAGGAATTATTTGAGTAGAAGAGAGTTGGGAGGTTGGGTGGAATATGATACTGAAGTTGGTATTTGGTTTCAAGGACATAGGCTATGAGGTGTCCTAAAGCTAGATTGAGTTTTCTCTTATGTCCTTGATCGCGGATTGTGGTTAAGTGATCAATGTACCGAAAAATTAAGTCTGCAGTATTAAATTCTCTATGTTCCATGATGTAGAAAATAGTTAGGGAGAGTAGAGGAGTGATGTGGATTCGGTCCCCGGCTTTTGAAATTATGTAGGTGCGAAGGATATGTTGGATTTTCCTAGCATCTTTGACTAAAGAGCTAGTCTCTCCAACATGAAAAGGTGCATTGGTCTGGCAAAGTCAATTGTCCAGGCCATCGTCCTGGCTGATCATAAGATTGTCCCGGACAATGTGATCATATCAATCATCCTTAATTACTCCCTTGATTTCCTGATCAATTAAGGCATAATTTGTGAATATCGTCCACGCCGATCAATGATCGTCCTGGCTGATTATTAAAAAATACAGAATATCTTAATTGTCTATGGCGGCAACTTCTTTCTATTTTGAGCTTATCGTACTGGCAGATACAAGTATCGTCCAAGACGATCTGTTAATGACGGCTGCCTTAATTAAGAATCCTTGTTAAGATTTCTGTTTTAAGCCCGATCGTCCAGGATGATGTAAATATCGTCCTGGCCTATATGAGTAAAAACAGAAATTGTAAGTCTCTCAAGTGTGTGTGTGTGTGTAGGGTTACTTAGCATCAGTCTCTTTGAACAATACAAATAAACTCAAGAAGAGAAAAAAAATAAAGTACGGACTGACTCAACCCTAAACCTAAGCAATCTTGAACTGGCTTCGTTTGTTCGTCCGATCTTCGATTCCTGAAAAAGTTAGAAGTAACAGACAGTCCAAGAGAATCAATAGTAATTGTCAATCATCAAAACATAAGTCATGAAAATAGATTTGCGATAATAATAACCCAAGTAGTTAATATTGTGCGTAAAAGAAAACACACTTGTCCACGCTCTTTTAATTTAAGGGGGCTAAGCAGTCTATGGAACATATGTAGAAAATAGCATTAGTCTTAATAGTATGAGCGTGGCCACCTGTATAAGACTATATTAGTATAAAAAAATCCCTAGTCCATGGGCAATCTAACATACAAATCATATCATAATCAAAGCAGAGAAAATATAATAGTAAAATAAACATCATCACAATAAACCAGAGTAATTTAATCAGTACTCGTGCCACACACAAAGCATCACAACACATAAAGTAAAAAAAGTAAACACCGGCCCTAATCCTAGAGCTAGAAGTGGTGCCCTAGCAAACATATGTGTGTGAAGTGGGCTTGTGTGGCTTCAGATAGGTCTTTTGTAAGATACTCAATTCAAGTTGCCTAGAGTTCAGATTTGTTGAATGTCTAAAAAGAGAACTTTAATTAAAGTTTAAGTATTAATTGATTAGGATCCATTTTAATTAATTTTGTTAGTTGATCTATTTTAATGCTTAGGATAGTCTTCTTGGAAGTTTAAATTATATTAGCCAATTTTAAAAAGTTTGGGGTCTTCCTATATGCTAGGCTAAGGGGTCTAAAAGGTCACTATTAGAAATAGGCTAAGTTTAGGGGTTCTAGCCTTTTAATTAAATATTAGGTCTTACAAAAAGTAATTAGGCTTTAAGTTTGCTAGATTTAAAGTTTTCTAGGCAAAGTTATGAATTTTAGAAGATTTAGGCAATTAAGGAATTATCAAAATTTGTTTAATAAAGGGGCATTTTTAGATTTTGATCCAAATCAGCTTCAAACTGCTTGGAATCACCCTGAAAGGTCATAAATGACCTAAAGAAGTGTTCCCAAGTGTTTGGAAATTTTTTGAATTTTTTAATAATTTTAAATTATTTAAAAAAGACAAAAAAATGATTTTAATTAAGGTTAAATTAAGATTCAGATTAAACTCCAACTATGGGGCCCTAATTATTAAAAGTTAAAGGCTAAATCTTAAAGAGTTTGAGATATTACGAGTAATTTTCTGAGTTAAAATAGATTTATTAGAATTTTTCTGAAGCTATTGGGACCAAATTAATGGGTAAATTAGGGTTGGTTAATTAAGGGATCTAAAGGCTCCTAAAAAATCCTAAAAAATTCTGAAAGGTTTAAGATGTTACTAAGTTTAAGTGTTTAAAATTTCATATTAATCGATGATCTATCCTAGCTCCTAGAAATTTTCTAAATTCGCTAGACTGATCCTTAATTGATATCCTTAGAGTGTCACAATATTAAATGAGAATAAATTGAGTTTTAGACTAACCCTTGGGATAACATGCGAGGAAATATATAAAAATAGTAAACACACTAATCCTAGGATATATGAGGGTCTAAGCTAAGTGCTCGTGGGTCCTACACATGCAAGAGACAATAAAATAGGTAATTAAGCACGCTTATCGATGCGATTGGTGAATGCTTGAAACTCAATCATCCACCTTCCCATGAATGCTTTTCATAAAAATGATCTATGTTTAGAATTTCAAGTAGTGGATCTCCCAAAATTAGGAGGTTTAAAATATATGTAATTTTAAAATAATTTAAAATAATGTACTAATTAAGTAAATTTTAGAAAATAATGTAATTCAAAATAATTCAATATAAATAAACATATAAATAAATGGGAGATCCATTCACCACCTGAGCAAGAATTTAAAAAGGGTTTGAAAATAATTTTTAATTTGAAAATAATTAACGTATTATTTACTTAAATAATAGTTAAATAATGAAAATAATTAAATAATATAGAAATATATCAAAAAATAATTTTTAATATGTGAAAGTATTTTTAAATAAAAATACATATTTTTTGAAAAATATGAGGTATTGTATGTCAAGATCGGATTTAAAATGAAATAGTTATGAATTTTTTAAACTCAAAGTATTAAAATAGATTTTTAAATAATTTAAAATAACTTTTATTTAAAAATAATCATTAAATTATCTCGAATTAAATATTGATTATGAAAATAATTTCAAAATAATTATATAATTACTCGAAAATATTTTGAAATTAGGTTATTATTTTTCTAAAAATAATGATATATAATATTTATATATTTTTTAAATAATTTATAATAATTATTTAAACAAAAATCTAATTTAAAAAATAATTAAAATAACATTTAAAATTAATTTAAATAAAAAAATGGCGATCGGCTCTCGGTTCACCACGTGGCGACTTCCAGTTGGCTCTGTTATCCACGAAGCAATGGTTGTGCGACAGCATAATGATTGCGTCGCTGGCAATCATTACCCAATCAATATCGCGAGATGTGCTATTGCTTAACCACGTCAGCAAGTCTTCGGAACCGTCTGATCCTGTGTGTTTACAGATCGATGGTCGCGATTTTGCTAAAAGAAAACTATGTTCGTCCGAAGGCTCCCGCGGTCGGATGAACACGCGAAAAGGCGTGATCCGAACCATTGATCATAAGATCAACAGTCTAGATCACGCACCGAACAAATCCATTTGATCTGAAACACTAAACCATTTTTTGTCTCGTTCTTTCAATTGGGTGGATTAAATGAGCTCAATTTTTAAATATAGGATCCCTATATGAAGAGAATTCTTGGGGGAGATTTTTCACGGTTTAAAATGTGCTATATGAAAAGTTAATTAGATATATGTGCTTCTAACTAGGGTTAGGGATTCACCTTGATTTAATAGACGGTTTGACCTGTTTAATGGCTTGTTGCATTTATAGACTATCCACTCTCCTAGTTATAGAAGAAATTGCATTTTGAAACACGATGGATCGACAGGAAAATGTTTTGGAAGCTCTAAGCCTTTGGTTCACCAAAGATCTCACTGCTGGTGAAGTTTTGGCGACTGCTTTGACTTAGGGAAAGTGGAGAAAGTGTATGGGAGCTAGCTCACAAAATCTCAAGGGACGAGGAGGCCTAGGGAGAGAGTATGAGCCAAAAAGGTCCCTCATTCAACCCTAAAAAGCCTATTTATAGGCTTATGGTTGAAACCAACGGCTAAGATCAATTCCTTGATCAATTAGGAGGGAAACCAGGCTATTATGGCCGTGGCTTGATTAAGAGATCAAGATAAATGAATTAGAGGCACTTAAAAGGTTTAAATTGACCTAAATAGGTCGATTTGACCCAAGGGAGACTTGGGTTGACCAAGTCAAGGGTTGAATTGGTCAACCTAGTCAATTGAGTCAAAGGGGTGAGGGATTTGAACCTAGGATAGGTTTGAATTTGATTTGAATTTAATTTGACCCATAAAGGCTAATTGGGTCGACTTGGGTTGACCTGGTCAACCAGGTTGACCCAGGATATGGGTCAGGGTCCAATGGGTTGGGTCTGACCCACTGAGTCCAAAGGAGGTTAGATCTGAGGTTAAGAAGCTCTAGATTTGATCTGAAATCAAGAAAAGGGGTTTGGGTCAATTTGGGTCAACCCATGTTGACTCGATCAACCAGGTTGACACAGGGACTAGGTCAGGGCTCAACAAACTTGGTTTGAACCACTGAATTAAATGGGAGGGGTCTTGGGGCCTCACATGACTAGGTTAACCCTTTTACCCAATAATTTAGCCAAAAATAATGTCAACAGGAGCAGCGAGTGTGACAGTGATAGCTGAAGAGTGACTATGCGGGCTGGACATAGGATGCCTGGACCAACAGGCAACCGCACCTATGATGCGGATGTGACTTATGATGCAGATGACGGACTCCACCTCATGCAGACGTAATGTCACGATCTGATGCAGATGCGACCTGACGGGCACTCAGGCAGCGCGGACGCAACCTGACTCGCGGGATGACGAAACGGGTCAATTTGGGTTCACCCGCGGGTTATCGGGTCAACATGAACCATACCCATTTTTCAAACAGGTCAAAAATATGAACCTGAACCTCACCCATTTTGTAAACAGGTTGACCCAAACCGAGAGTTTTCTGGGTCAGGTTTTCGGTTATGTCAAAAGTTGACACCCCTAGTCGAGGCCATAAGAGATTTCTTAGTTAATGAGTTTAATAAAATTACCATAAAGTTTGCTTTGTAGAAGCCATTGGGTTATATAAACAGCTTTATACCTCCACTAATTGTGAGTGCTAAGAGCATCTAAGTATTATTATAATTATTAATTTATTTTACTAATTTTCTTAGCTAATATTACATTTAATCTCACGCATATTTAGTTCCTAGAGCACTTTTCAATAAATGTCACTATGTGCCCTAACTTAAGACCATGTTTCCTTTGATGGGGTGATATTGATATATTTTATAATTCTCAAAAGGCCTCCAATTTATTTCATATGTTAAAGGAAAGGCAGGTATGCATGTATATTTACCTTGGAGCACATTTTAATTAATACCCAAATGATATGAGATTCACTAACAATGGAATAAAATTTGTGCAGATTTTTTATTCCATCCAAAGAGTAACTCAAAAGGAAGCAGACAACCTATTAGCTAACAACACTGGCTTCCATAACTTCCAAACACCAATGGTAAATCCCCTCTCCAGCAACATGAAAAGAATTTTCAACCCACACCCCTCATCCTCCCCATCAAGCCCCCCATCATTCTCCCCGGTAATTCGCCCCTCATTCTCCCCAACAAGCCCCTCCTCATTCTCCCCAGCAAGCCCACCACCCCCACCTAGCAACTAAGTACAAGATTGGGCTGTTGTCCACGAAAAATTACTAACAACACTTTGTACAATATACACAAATATGTTCAATGACCTTGAAGATGGGCTAAGCACGAGGCTAAGCGACTAGAATAAAAGATTGATTCTCTTGAGTACAAGCTAATCCACCATATTGCTTGATGTAAATTTGATCCCAAGCAACCTCCTGCTTTCTCATCCTCATCCTGCCAGCAAGCAACACCACCCCCCACCCAAACTGATGCAATACTTGTTATTGTCATCAAGAAGGAGGCGCCACTTCACTAATAAATTAAATATTTGAAATAAATTTATTTAAAAAAATATGAAAATTCTGAAGTAGGCACTTTGGCATTGATTTTGTAAAACCCGAAAATATAGAATCATAGCGTCGCAACACTTCGATGCACCATGACGAAAATAGTCAAATTTTTAGAGTTGTTGAATTTTCATAAAATTCAACATTAAATTTTGATCAAATTGATATAAAGAACTAAGGATTAATTTCATATGGATTAGAAACTAAAAATCATTAAAGAATATTTCAGTGTAAATGACTAAATAGCACATACCTTCTCTAAATAACTCTTATGCATACAAAGGCACATAAGTCATTTGGTTTTCCCTATTTCCCCCACCGACCTAAAGGCCTGATTAGGGATCAAAATATTTTGATCCCTTTAATTTTGTTTGTTTGGACATATGCAAGACGGAGAGGGCGATGAACAAGGGTAGGGCAAACGACGGCCGGCGATTTTGGCAATGACTTCGGGGGGAAATTGAATAGCAAGACTTAGGGAAGAAAAATGTATATTTCCAAACCTATAATTTCTTTTATAATTACTTAGATTTTTCTCAAATCTTGATATTTTTTAAAGGAGAATGTGCAGGAAAGTTTAATGGTAACTTCTAAAACCTAATTTTAGTTTTCCTCCAAAATTTTTGAGATTTTCAAATTTAGGGCATCTTCCAAAATTCATTTTCTTTGAAAGTGCTTTAACAAATATTGTTCACAATGGTCTTAGAAAAGTTTTTAATGATGAAAATTAGGATTTTTCACAAAATTTTAATTTTCTTAATTTTAAATTTGAAATAATTCAAAAATGCTTAAGCCATAATTAATAATTAAGTTGTGGGGAGGTTTTGGCATACTAATATGATGCAATTAATAAAAATTTGATTTCCAAAATTGTGCTTTTGAAGTAAAACCGAAAATAGAGATTATTTTAAGTTATTTTAGGAAATGGTAAAGTGTAAAAATAGAAAATTATGAATTTAGACAATAATTTGGATTTTTTAAAAAAATAGAGTTTATTTAAATCCAAAAATAATGACATTTAAAATGCTCTTTTAATGAAAATGAATTATGGTTAATGTAGGGTAATGAGAATTTTAGAATGGATTAAAACTCTTTTATGTTTTGATGAATAATGTATTTCTTCTTTAGAAATGTTTGTAGTATCTTTAAAAACATTGAAGTAGATAAATTAGATCATAGTAAGAAGAATATAAATCATTTATGTTGCTTTATAATTGAGAACTCCAAGTTGAAGGTTTAAGATCTTATTAGTGTTATTTGAATAGTGGAAGATTTTATAATTAATTTGAGACGAGTATTGGAATCTACAATAAAGTTTGAGGTTTTGGAAAATATTAAAGCTTGAAACATTTAATGACAATAATCATGATATTTAATTAAATTAATGATATTTATTTCTCCTATACATGATGCATCAAATACTATTATTATATATTTGCTCACTATTAATGTTACATGATTTTTTTTATGATGCACAATTGATTATGTTAAATTAAAGTATGACATAAATCCTATATTATCATGATATTTATTATCAAAATTCAATATGAAATGATATAAAAAAAGTAAAGTAAAATGATATAATATAGTATGCTTGCATGTGTATGTTGATTGATGGAGCTCACCCTCTTCTGGTACTGGCTGGGGATGCAATTTACCAGTGCACATTAAAAAGAAAACGTTATGAAAAAAGAAATGATAAAATAGTACATTCATTTATACTAAATTAGACTATGACTCTTATGATAATTATATTATTTATAAAAAATAAGAAAGATATGAATACATATATGATATGTATGACATATATGATTTATGCATAACATGTAAAGTCATGAAATAAAAGAGTCTCAAATAAAATGATAAAATTAAAAATAATTATTTTATGATATGAAATGAATAAATAAAAATAAGATTTTGCATACTATTTCTATTGCATTGACTTACTATAATTTAGAAGCATATTTTACTCATTAGGTTATGACTTACTGTTAGTTGCTCTAATTTTTCTTTCTGGTAAGTTTTATATAATGAAATGAGTAGAATAGGCAGAAATGTGTACCGTAGATGTGAGGCATCAAATCAAATGTAATTGAATGATTTTGTATCAATTTATGTTCTTATTTGAAGTTTTTGCGGCTCTTTCAAAGTTTATTGAGATAGGTTTAAATGAATTAAAAATTTAATATATATCGTCTGACCATTTGTTCCCGCTTCATTAATTCGAGCTTTCAGGCTAGATCTTGATAATAGTTGTATCAAAGCAGTATGAGAGTATTTTAGGAACGTGAATCATAATGAAAGAGACATATGAATGATTTATGAACTTATTTGAAAAGAGTTTAAATATTTAATTAGATAATAAAATTTTGATTGATTTCTAAATATATCAGGTACGTATAAGTGAAGTGTTGTCGGTTCCTATCTGGTCTAAAAAATTAGACAACCCTTAGTACCTTTAAGAATTGACAATTTTTTAACATTGGTGGAAAGAGCTAGAAGGGTGTAGATCGACTTCCAAATTACTCAGAAGAGAATGGACCAACATAAAAGAAAGAGTGTAGAAGAAGATGTCTAAAGCAATCAGATTGAAGGACCAAATGGAAAGAAGTTTAAGTCTAACCTTAATGTAGTTAGTAGTGGTACTGTCAGTAGAACCCTTGAAGCTTATGCTAAGTGTGGTAAATTGCATAAGGGTGAATGTTTGATGGGTTCCAACGCTTGCTATTGGTGTCATCAGCATGGACACATAATAAAATATTGCCCTAAATTGGTTCAAATGACTTAATGAGGAATGAGATCAAGTGAAACACATTTACAGAAGAATTTTGACAATCAAAAGATGATTAAACCATCAGTTTCAGCTCCAATACAAAATCAATCACGACAGAATGTTCGACCACAATTTTATAATTTGACTCAGTAGGAGCTCAATAAATCCACAAATATTGACAAAGATAGTTGAGACGGAATTATTATCTAATATAGTGACTTATTATATTATATCATATATTTTGGGTTAAGTAGATTATTTTGTTATGTTATATCATACATTTAGTTTTATTCAGTTGTGCATACAATTTTAAAGTTTATGTTGATTTAAATTGAAAATGTTGTTTAATTATGTAACTAGAAGTTATATGTAAATTTGATGATAAAAATTTCTTAGGAGGGGAGAATTATAAAATCCAAAAATGTTGAACAATCACGTCGCGGTGCACTTTGATGCACCACGATGAACATTGTCAAATTTTCAAGGTTTTTGGATTTTGATAAAATAATTTTTATAAATTTTTACATTAATTTTCGATCAATTTGATATACAGAACTTAGGGTTAATTTCATACAAATTTAGAACTAAAAAATTATTAAAGAATAATTAAGTATAAAAGACTAAATAACCCTTCCCATCTCTAAATAACTCTTATGCATGCAATGGCACATAAGTCATTTGATTTTCCCCATTTCCCCCACAGCCCTAAAGGCCTAAAAAGGGACCGAAATATTTTGTTTGGCCAAATGCAAGAGGGTGAGGGCGACGGGCAAGGGTAGGGTGAACCGCGGTCGACGATGACTTTGGGGGGAAATTAAAGAGGAAGGCTTAAGGAAGATAAAAGTATGTTTCTAAACTTAGAATTTCTTTTTTTTTCACTTAGATTTTTTTAGGATGAAAATCTAGGGGTTTTCAAATAGTGAAATTTTTAAAAGGATAATGTGTTTGAAAATTTAATGGTAACTTCTAAAGTCCTAATTTTAGTTTTTCACCAAAAATTTTGAGATTTTCAAATTTATGGCATCTTCCAAAATTCATTTTCTTTGAAAAGTGCTTTAACAAATATTATTTTAAAAGGTCTTAGGAAAGTTTTTAATAGTAAAAATTAGGGGGTTTTTTTATAAATTTTCAATTTTCTTAATTTTTTATATAAAATTATCCAAAAATACTTAAGCCCTAATTATTAATCAAGTGATGAAGATATTTTGGCATGTAAATATGATGAAATTATTAAAAATTTGGTTTCCAAAATTATAGTTTTAAAGCAAAATTGAAAATAGAGATTATTTTAATTTAATTTAAGAAATGGCAAAGTATAAAAATAGGAAAATTATGGATTTAGATAATAATTTAGATTTTTTAAAAATTAGATTTTATTTAAATCCAAAAATAATGACCTTTAAAATGCTCTTTTAATGAAAATAAACTATTGTTAATGTTGGGTAATAAAATTTTTGGAATGGATTAAATTTCTTTTATATTAAGATAAATAATGTACTTCTTCTTTAGAAATGTTTTTGGTATCTTTAAAAATTTTTAAACTAAATTAGATCATTATAAGAAGAATAAGAATTATTTATGTTGTTTTATAATTGAGAACTCTAAGTTGAATGGTTAAGATCTTATTAATGTTATTTGAATAATGGAAGATTTTATGATTAAGTTGAGACGAGTATTGGAATCTACAGTAAAGTTTGAGATTTTGGAAAATATTAAAGCTTGGAAACATTCAATGTGAGTACTCATAACATTTAATTACAATAATGATATTTACTACTCCTACATTTAATGCATCAAGTACTATTATTATCTATTTGATCATTATTAATATTACATGATTTTTTTTATGATAGACAATTGATCATGTTAAATTAAAAGATGTCATAAATCCTATATTATCATAATATTTATTATAAAAATTCAATATGAAATGACATGAAAAATGTAAAATTAAATAATATGATAAAATATGCTTGCATCTGCATATTGACTGATGAAGCTCACCCATTTATGGTACTATTAGGGATGCAATGTACCCATGCACGTTAAAATAAAAAGGTTATAGAAAAGAAAATAATAAAGGATATCATCTCTTTTATCTCCCCTTCTTGAATGGCAGAGGGTGTACCTTTATTGGTACTAAATTAGATGGCAGCTCATGTAAAAATTATATTATTTATAAGAAATGAGAAATATATGAATACATATATGATATGTATGACATATATGATGTATGCATAACATGGAAAATCATGAAATGAAAAAGTTTCAAATAAAATAATAAATTAAGTATAATTATTTTATGGTATGAAATGAATAAAGAAAAATAAGATTTTGCGTATTATTTTTATTGTATTAAGTTAATATAATTTAGAAACATATTTTATTCACTGAGTTGTAGCTTATTGTTAGTTGCTCTAACTTTTCTTTCAGATAAATTAAATATAATAAATAAGTAGAAGATGTGAAAATATATACCGTAAACATAAGATATGAATCATAAGTAATTGAATGATTTTGTATCAATTTATACTCTTATTTTAAATTTTTTGTATCATTTTACACTCTTATCAATTAGATAAGTTTATATGAATTAAAAATTTAATCTACCATCCAACCGTCTATTTTCACCTTGTTAATTCGAGCTTCTAAGTTGGGTTGTGACAAATTTGATGAGTGTTGCAACATTAGGCCATAAATAGCACACACACACACACACACACACACACATATATATATATATACACCTTACCCTTCGGACTCCCTTACTTGGTTTGCTTAGCCATGAAGAAATTGAAAGAGGGGAAGAAGAGAGAGAGGCACTACGGGAAAACCCATCATTACCGACGGATAATATCCGCCGCTAATACAAGATTTCCGTCGGAATTATAGATTTTCGGTGCATGTTTCGGCAGAATTCTCTGCGTCTGTAAAAGTCTTTCGGAGCATAAGTTGCGCTGGAAAACTTTCTGTCGCTATTTCCGACGCATTACCGGCGCAAAAATGATGGCAGCCGTCGACATTTCGACCGCTGAGTCTGGCGACATATGCGCCAGTAATGTCCGTCGTATGATTGCGCCGGTAAGTACCGATGGATAAAACGTCGTTGATAGTAAATAACCAGCGGAATGTTTACGACGCAAAATGTGCGTCGGGAATGACCGGCGGATACAATGCCGGAAAATATGACGGTAATTTCCGGCGTACTAAGAGACGCCGGTTAGATCGATACGGTTCGTGGTATCGTCGTTTCCAACAAACTACCGGCGCAAAATCCGCCGAAAACCTGTAGCATTGACAAAAAAAATTGCCTTCCCAGGCAACAATCAGATTTTCACACCTACAAACCTATACAAATATCTATCCACAACAGTTTATAACATTTCCTTTTATATATAATAAAAAAATATACATTGAATTGAATCTTGGTTTTGCCGCGAATGTGGGATGTGTACGATCAAAGTGCCTCCAAGCCTCTGCTTCTGATGGATGTGTGATAACACCTTCTTTTGGAATGTGATTATTATGACATCTCATATGTGCAACAGATCTCATGGATGCATATAGCCTTTGTAGTCTCAGAATTATTGGAAAGTAGAACATCCTACTAACAGGCACATCCTTCTGCTTCCTTCTATTTCTAGATTTTGGTTTAAATCTTGGTGTATTGCAATGACGGCATGTAATTTCTGAGATATCTTCTTTAAAGTATAACATACATCCATTCACACAATAATCTATCTTTGTGTATGTCAAACCAAGTTTGAAAACTAACTTCTTTGTCCGATATAGATCTGTAGGAATTAAATTATATGTCGGATTGGTTTCCTTAAGCAGCCCAATGAATTGATTAAAACATTCACGAGCAACATTATATTCAGCCTTGATTCTTAACATCTTCACAGCAACAGATAATTCTGAGTGAGTCGTGCACCCTTTCCAGATTGGTTGCTGGGCAGCATGCAATAAATCATAAAAATTTTGTGCCTCCATATTCGGTAACTCTTCTGTATTTTGTTCAGTTTGTATTCCAATTGCATCATGAACTAATTCCTCAAGATTTGGTCAGATATTTTCAGTCTCAGCAACATTACTACTTGTAGAAGGACCGCATTGATAATCAAATTGTGGCTCATACTCACCATGACAAGTCCAATACCAATACCGTGGCATGAATCCTCTGCGATACAGATCAACAGTTACATAATCTGGTTCTAGGTGCACTAAATTTTTGTGTTTAGAATATGGTCATCGAAACTTTCCTTATGTAAATCCTTCTTATTCACTCTATATTTCACCATGGATAAAGGAAAAAAGATATGGGTAATGATCCTTGATGTAATCCAACTGAAATAGAAAATATTTGGTCAAAGCATGCACATGCATGCAATGTGTTTAAACACAACATATGTAGATCCTCCTTACTCTCTCTATAAGTGTCCATAATAGACACTTATTCTCAAAAAATGTATAGCTTCCATAATAGACACTTAATCTCAATATGATTAAGCATTCAAAAGGCTAGTACTACCTTCCCACTACCTAAATCAACGCCATCTATCTTGGCATTCCAAAGGCTAGACACTTATTCTCAATATGGAGATATCAAGACCATCTATCTTGGAAATGTATGGTAAGAACATCCATGGCTAAAGCAAAAAGCATACAATCCTCTAGCAAATGTATGGTTAGAACATCCATGGCTAAAGCAAAAAAGAAATTCATGGATAAAGCAAAAAAGAAATTCATGGCTAAAGCAAAAAAATATATGTTCTTAAACCTAATCTATGTAATCCAACTGAAATAAGAAAAAATTTCGTCAAAAGAAACAAAAAAAACAAAACCTTCCATCGGCGAAGATGAACGACCGTCGGCGGTCAAGCGACCACAAAAGCTATGAGACTCGTCGGCAAACTCCTCTGACCATCGGTGACGGCGATCTACGGGCGAGCGACGGAGGGCGACAGCGATCTACGGGCTAGGTGAGAGAATGGAAGGAAAGAAGTGACGGGCCAGAGGGGCTCGGTTTCGAAAAATAGGGTTTTTGCGGGCGGATTGTCTGGCGGATCCGACGCCGGAGATTTTTCCGGCGCAACATGCGCCGGTTTTGTTTCGTTGAGTTTAAATACCCCGGCGCAATATCCGCTGGTAATGACGCCGGCGATTTTCCGCCTTGAAGTGCGACGGAAATAGTGAGATATTGGTTTATTCCGATGCTTAGACCAGCGTAAATATCGCTGAAACATTTCCGGCGTCGTTGGAGCCAGAAAAACCGCCGTAGGTTTTCCGGCACAGTAATGAGCCGTTACCTGCGCCGTGCTCACCGGCGCAAAAATATCCGCCGAAAATTCTGATGGTAATCGCGTGTTTTCCCTTAGTGAGGATATAGAAAAATCTTTTAATCATTTTTGTCATTCATATTATAGATTTTATTTTTTTCATTATAAGTGACTAATCTCTTATTTTTATTTTTAATGATTTTGATCTCTAAGAATTTTATTACAGACTTTATTTTATTCATTGTAAGTGACTAATCTCTTACTTTTATTTTTAATGATTGTGATCTCTAAGAATTTTATCTCCTAAATATGTAAAAAATACATTATCTCTTGATTTAATAAGCTTTTACCATACAAATTTAAATATGTTATAGATTTAATTATTCTAAATGATTTGACATAATTTTATTATATTTTACATAAAGTACTGAATGATATCATATATGTGATATGATAACTCTACGTGATTCACTAATTGGGAGTCATAAGGAGCTGGAGATTAATTAAGAGTTGTAAGGAGTTGGGGGCAACTAATTCATGTGATTCAAGGGAAGTTATAATGAGTATATTGATTTGAAGCTATAAGGGATGATTGATTAGGAGTCATAAGAATAGGAGCAAGATACTTTTAAGATACACTCATTAAATATCTGAATACTGATACTGACATTGCTACGAATATTATACTGATATTATGACTGATACTAATACTATTTTTTGTCATTAATAATATTTAACATTATTAATTATGATATTAATATTATTACTGCATTAGTACTATTGATTGTTATTAATATTGTGATTGATGATGTAATGGATTGAGATGTGATAAACTATAACATGATAAATTGATACAGATAACCAGTATATGCATTAATGCATATATTTTTTTATGTAATTTATAGCATATTATTCTATTTTATCTTGTATTAATTTTATTTATAAGATTTTAGTTACTTACTAGGTTATGTGCTCAGTACATAATTTTACATATTTTTAGAAAAATATAAAGATTATGTAATATGAGGCTCCAAAAAATACCAAAAATGTTATTATATTTATTTGCTCTGTTTATTAATAAGCTTTATTTAGAGACAAATGAAATTATTCTAATATATATCCAAGAGTGTGACAACTTTCTCTTGTCTACACCAATAATGAAGCTCTATATGATCCAATTCCTCCTATCGATAAAAAAGAGGAAGCCCCAACTGATATAATTTCTCATTCTGTCGACATAAAGGAGAAAGTCTTAGATGATATAGTTCCCGAGGATAAGGATGAGGATGAGTATGTTGGGGATATATCATGAACAACAAAGAAAATGATATATTTAATAAAAAAATATTATCAATACACTGTTGACCTTTGTTTTGCCCAGATATATGGTCAAAGAGTTAATCTGGTCAAATTGACTAAGCTAGACCTCAAGACCCTTCCCAATGAGTTCAGGGAGTCAAGCAAAGTCTACTAAGCCCAAACCCGAGCCCAAGGTCAATCTAGTTGATCAGGTCAACCTAGGTTGACCCAATTAGCCCTATTGGGTCATTTCAAACCCTAATTCAAATTCTAAACTGTCCTTGGCTTAAATCCATCATCCCTTGGACTCACTTGGCCTGGTTAACCAAGTCAACTCATAGCTTGGTCAACCCAAGTAATGTGGGGTCAACTTTGATCTATTTAGGTCAAATTAGACATATTTAGGTCAAAATAAACTTATTTAATGCATTCAAGCCTTTTCAAATCCTTCCCTCATTCAAATATCAACCCACCCCTTAGTTTTCCCTCCTAATAATCTTAGGAATGATCCTAGCCGTCCATCCAATGCATGAGAGTATAAATAGGAAAAATTAGGGAGTTTTATGGACTTTTTCTCTTGCTCTCTCTCAAAGCCACCTCAACCCTTGAGATTTGGTTTGAGAGCTCCCACAACCTTCCTTCACCCTTTCCAAGTCAAACTCGCTCGGTCAAAGTCGGCGGCGATGAGATTTCTGACGACCAGAGGGTTTAAAGCTTCCAAAGCATTTTGCTTCGATCTAGGTGTTGAGAGCTCGCACTTTCTTCTATAAAAAGGAGCATGGATAGTCTATAAGTGCAATAAACCATTAAACGGGTTAAACCATCCATTAACCAAGATGAAATCGAAAACCCTAGGTTAGGGCACATAGGGTTAAATATCTTCATGTTAAGCGCATTTCAAACCGTGAAAAAGGTCCCCCACAAATGCTCTTCACTTCTATTATATGTGTTTAAAAATTCATCAAGTTTGGTTTTGTCGTTTGAAAGAACAAGGTGAAATATGTGTTTAGGGTTTGGTTTACGTAAACTTAAGGCTATGCATGATCCTGACGGTTGATCGCACGATTAATGGTCCGGATTCGTCCATTCTGTGGTTTTGTTCTAATCGCATGATCAATCCTGGGGCCTTGATCTCAGTCTGACATGATCATGACCGTCCGCTCGAAATAACAGGCGATCCAATGGGCAGCGCCGAGCGCTGATGTGGTTTAGTGAACCGCTTCCGCCATGCGATGATTGCCCAAATCATTGGCAATCATTATCGGTGGCACAATCATTGGGCCGCCAGGTAATGATTGCCCGTGGACCACGGTACGTGTCCCGAGATGCCAAGTCTCGCCCCAGTGCTTTTTTCCCATTATTAATTTATTTTAAATTGTTTAAAAGATATTTTCACTCAAAAATTCATAATAAATCCAAATTTAATAAAAAAACATTATGTGTTTTATATCAAAAGTTTCAAAAAAAAATCTATGTATATTTTGAATAATTTTAAATACTAATTATTTACTATTTTAATTTAAGCACCTAATTATAAATAATTAAAATACTTTATAAAATACTTTTAATCTGATTTTGGAAATTACATTTTATTATTTTTTATATCTGTTTAATTAGATTTAATAATTATTTTTAAATATTAATTTTTTTAAATCATTTTAAAATAGCTTTTAGTCCTTTAAACTTAAAAAAATCATATTTTTTCATTTTAAACCCGATTTCAACGTGTAATACCTCAAAATTTTCAAAACAAATATTTATGTTTATTTAAAAATACTTTTAGCAATCAAAACTCCTTTTTTCTACATTATTTACGAGTTATTTGAATTTCCCTATTATTTAAACAATGATATGTTAATTATTTTCAAATAAAAAAATATTTTCAAACTATTTTGAAAGCTTTTTTGGGTGGCCAGTGGTTCCCTCATGCATATATGAACTGAATTATTTTCAATTATATTATTTTCAAATGTATATGTTTATATATTTAATATATATGTATTTTAACCTATTTTTAACATAGGCTATGCATGTAAATAGAATTCATGGGGGAGGTGGATTAGTGGGTGATTGAGATCCAATCATTAACTAATCTCACTGATAAGTGCGATTCCTTTTCTTTTACTATTTTTTGCATATGTATGATACACGAGCATATAGTTTAGGCCCTCATAGATTTAAGGATGTGGTATGTTTACTATTTTCATATATTCAATGCATATTTTCCTTAGAGTTAGTCTAAAACTTTATTTTAAATCCCTTTAATGTAGTGAAACCCTATTGATAATAATTAAAAATTTGTCTAGCAAAACTTAAAAAACTTATAAGAATTATCTATAGTGACCTTTTGGACCCCCTCAGCCTAGCATATAGGAGGACCTGAAACTTTCCAAAATTGGTTAATATAACTTAAACTTCAAAGATCATTACCCTAAGAATTAAAATGGATCAACAAACTAAAATGAACTAAAATTGATCTTAATTTACTAATATTTGAACTTTAAGTAAAGTTTTCTTTTCAGCCCTTCAACAAATCTAAACTATAGGTAACTTGAATTAACTACCCTACATAGGACCTATCCAAAGCCACACAAATCTATTACACACATGTAGCTTTGCTAGGGCATCACTTCTAGCTCTAGGATTAGAGCTGGTGTTTTACTTCTTTCTGCATCTTGATGTGATGATCTTACTTGTGGCACGAATGTTTATTGTTTTGATGTGTTGTGTTGTGTTGTGATAGATGTTTATTTTATTATTACGCTTTTTATACTTTGCTTATACTTGGATTTATGAGTTAGATTGACCATGGGCTAGGGCCGCTTTTATACTAACTCAGTCTTATATAGGTGGCCATGCTCATGCAGTGCTAATAGAGGGGACAAACATAATTAAAGCTTTAAATACTAATTATGTTTTCTACAGATGCTCCAAAAATTGCTAAAGCCCCCTCCCTAAATTAAAAGAGCATGGCCAAGCGTGTTTACCTTTCTGCATAATTATAAACTGCTTAGATGTGATATATGAATTGCTTGGAATATTTTTATAAGGATAACCCTGTAGGAGTTTGGGTTTAGATTTTTTATTTTCAAATATAATGTAACTTATTATTCATTGAGTTGTAAAAGCCTTAAAAGTCTGGCATTTCAAACACTTGGCACCCAAAGAGAATAAGAAAGGCCCCCTCTCGGGGAATTTCTTAGTCATTTGGGTACCCTTCTGAAGGATGAGCCAGATAGAGCCTGAAGGAGATGATCCGAAGGGAGATGATCCAGAGAAGGATGGTCCACTAGAAGACAAAGACTTGAAGATGAAATGCCCAACTTTTAAGACTTGCATCATTTAGTAGAATTATAATCCAAGATATTGTTGGTGGAGCCTGGCCACCACTACTTTTCTATAGACCCTATGTTGTACTTATATGGTACTTGTCGTGGACTTTACTGTGATTTTTTTGGATTTATATTGATGTGTTTATTTTTTGTATGCAATAAAAATTACCTGCTTTTCTTAAGTTTTTTTCTTGTATGTGTGTGGACTAATTTTTGCTAGGTTCTTTAGGATAAAAACTTTTTTTACTCGTAACTAATATTCAAAATTTTAAGGTTTAAATAATGTAAAAACCTAACAACCTAGGGAATAGTCAGAATTATTTGGTATCGCACGCATATTACTGCATTTTTCTTTCTCCTTACTATAAGACACCTCCCTGCATGCGGGTAGAGTTCGGATAATTTGGCCTATGAGGATGAAGTGTCGAACCTAGGGAGGCCCAATCTTTTCTAAAAAATTATTTTATATAAGCCTATTTTTAAAATCTTAAGCATTCATGATATAAACCTTTTTAACCATCATGCATTTTATTAAAAACTAACTAAATTAAAACTTTAATTATATTAGCTCTATGAGCATTCACCATATATAAGTTCAGGGCCAATTAGAAAACTCTATAGACATCAGTCCTACTTCCAAAACACTAAACTATCTATCCATCTTTCATAAAGACCGGACTACATGAATTTTACGTGCTTCGGTGGTTAGCTGGTATCCCTTTCCAAATAGGGTATAAGCTCAGGTGCATTAGCTAGGACACGGGTATTAGTATTGGATAAATATTAAGCCCACCTTAGATCTAGGATTTGAGACTACTACCTTGAGTGTTTTGTAGTATGCCTAAATAGTGGATAAGTTCCTTCTCTTAATGGAATATAAATCATACTTATCCACATCACATAGATGGTGTTACTTCCATTTTTCCCCTCTGGATGCTTTGAGGGATTGAAACCCATTATTTTGATCAGGTCATATATATTACTATCCATCGGGGTACGCTGGCGAGAGCTGTTATCCTCAATGGTTAATCATGTGTACAATCTAATCTGCCCTTCCATTGACTCATTTACGAGGAGCGCAGAGGCTTGCGATCGTCTCTATCCCTCAGGGTGATGCGGTCATATCCCCTCCACACTCTACAGCCATCGGTGTCCTTTCGGAGGTCCATATACACCATTCATAACTCTTCATAATAACAAGAAAAAGAGGATAGTGCCCCCAGCTGATCCAATTCATGTAGATGCATTTCAAGTAGTTACTAAACCTGTAAGTAAAATAATGCAATTCGAGGGCAAGGAGATACTAAGTACAAATAAATAATTATTTATCGATGAATATTTTAAGTTATATATAATTAATAATATGCTTAACACGATTAATTTATTATGATCTACTTTTAAATTTAATTAAATGCATAATAAGTGAATTATTAAAAAAATTAGATTATTGGGTATGAGTTCTATTGGCTTACACATATCCTATATTTTATTTTAGGTTTGACGAAAGGGAAAGAGCTTCTTGAGTAGCGGGGTATTCAGGATCTAATACGTTTAAGTTTGTAGAGGTATTTCCTAATTTTTGTATTATCATTACTAGTTATTTAGCATCTCTATTTTGTTAGTAGTCATGTACTATAGTGTGTAAATATTATATATAAATTTTGATGATAAATGAAACAAAATATTATTTGTGCATGAATTTATTTTATTCTGCTAAAGGAAAGTTAATTAGAAGCTCTGTTGTCTGTTTAAATATTTAAATATAAGAAATTTGGAGAGCCCCAGAAACTTAGATCTTTGGGTCAATCTGTTATAAGTCAACATAGTAAGACATGTGTCATTTGTGGATCCTATTAGGTTGGGTTGTAACATATCAGACTGCTTACAAAAACTCAATTAGAATGTCTTCATATAAGCAATTTTTTTTAAAAGCTTTTCAATTTCCTTTAGAATTAGAGTATAAAGCTTATTGGGTAGTAAAAGAACTAAATTACAACCATAAGAACGTTAAAGGGAAAAGCCTTATACAACTGAATGAGTTGGGAGGAATTAGAAATGATGCCTATAAGAATGCCAAGTTATATAAAAAGAAAATTAAAAAGTGATATGATTGTAAACTTATCAAGAAAGAATTTGAACTTGGAAAATAAGTATTATTGTAAAATTTAAGATTAAAATTATTTTCTTGGAAGCTTAAGTTTATGTTATAAAGCCCATTCACTATTATAAAATTGTATCTGTGAGAGCTCGTTCCTTTGATTTTTCCTTTATGGATCTGATTTTCCTCTCAGGATCGTCCGGGACAATATTGAGATCGTTCAGGATCAGTTCATGTGTTTGTGGTCATGGTGTAGTTCCTGAGTATTATATATGGTCTTTTGAGATATGAATCGACTTGTACATTGATGTTATAAATGTTATAGATTTTTGCTAGACTGTTTGATTGAAGTTATAGATAGCTCTGGTAAATTGTTGATGGATTGTTTGAAATTCTTTCCAAGTTAGATCTTGGGGCGTCACAGTATCCTTATGGAGTTGTTGATGTTTAGAGACTTAAACCTTATTTAGAAGGAGATGCTAAAGGCCTTAAAAGTTTTGTGGAGCTAGCTCATTTTATGATAGAACTTTGACTATCTGCTTGAAGACTATAAATTTAGCGTTGCTTGCAAGACAAGTTAATTCATCATCCTTTTTAATAGTTAAGAATATATGTATAAATAGAAAACCTTTTGGTTAGATTTGATCTGAGTTTTATTAATGTTGTATGTGTAATCTTGATTTAAAGTGTTAGGATTTCATTTTAAGAAATTCAACCTAGAGCCACAACGCTACACCCTAAAGCGTTGTTACACTATGCCAATTATTAAAAATTAAAATATGATTGATCACGCAGCGACATCGGAGGAATTCAAGATATAATTGAGGAGCTGATTATAATTGTATATTGACAATTAACTAAAAATATAGCAAATGAATATAATATGAAAATAGGGAAAATATGTAATTCTTCTACTCTAGATCCCGATGTGTGACAACTAGTCCTCCAAAAGAAAAAAAAAAACATTTCCATATTTTATTTGCTTTTTATGGATTATCATGTGAAGCAGGGGTATATTGATTTTAATGAGAGTACGACTTTATCTTGTACATCAGAGAGTATGAGGTTGTTTATATGCACAAAATTTAAATTAAAAAAAAAAAAAAACTAGCATCCCCCACTTTAATTTAAATTTGAATCATCATTTCTTATCCAATTCTCATGATTCCAAATTCTACTAACTCCTTTGCTCTTATATTACCATCCTCAATTACAAAAACAAGAATGGAACACTCAAGATATGCAATAACAATTCTAAAACTCCAACAAGCTAACACAAAATCATCTCCATGACCGACCCCACTTCAAACTCTCAATTCTCCTCTTATACTCAACCAAATCAAGCAAGTCCATATTTGTTTTAAAGCTAAGCTTCATAGCCTCAAAATGACACAAACATCTCTCAAATTCATGCAATAGAGCTCAAGTTATCTCAAAAACAAGATAGAGGGAAAACACACCTAAGCTATGCCCTCATGAGCCTCCCCCTTCTCTTCACCTTACCAAATTGTTACCGCCGTTGATTATAAACAGATCCAACGGTCCTCATTTAAACCAATCGCTTCAGAAATCCGAGTGAGGTTTTTATCCACCAATGGATCTCATCCACGCGTCCTTCTTCCTCACTTTCTCAGTATTTAAACGCGACTCCCTCTCTGAACATCTCGCACCTCCCCACTTTCCCGATTTCAATTCCCAGCAATCTCTAGCCCTAATTCTTATCGTAATGGCGACAGAAGCCTTGCCTACTGCAGCGGAGAAGCCGGTAACCAATTCTGCACCGGCGAATACCGCCGGTGATAAACCGAAGAAGACCAAGGCGAAGAAGACTAGCAAGCTACAGGCCCGTTCCACCCATCCGACCTATCTTGAGGTATTTCAGCGTTAATTTGTTCACTGTGCCTTTATTCGTCTGATCTGATGCGATTTTAACTAACGCGTCTTACCCTAGATGATCGGAGAAGCAATTACTTCGCTCAAAGAGAGAACGGGATCGAGCCAGTATGCCATTGCCAAATTCATCGAAGTCAAGCACAAAGCTCATCTGCCATCAAACTTCAGTAAGGTACTCCTCGTCCAGCTCCGGAAATTCGCAGCTAGTGGAAAGCTTGTAAAGGTAAAGAACTCGTATAAGCTTCCGGCAACAACTAAGAAGCCTGCTGTTACTGCTCCAACCAAGGTGAAGAAGGTAGCCTCGGCAAAGCCGAAGCCAAAGGCTCGTGTGGCTACTAAACCTAAGGTAAAGGCAGCGGTGAAGCCAAAGCCTAAGAAAAAGGTCACGGTGACAGCGAAGCCCAAAGCAGCAGTGAAGGTATCGAAGCCTAAACCTAAGACTGTGGCAGCGAAGACCAATAGGCGTCCCGCTAAGGTGGCGAAGACCTCGGCTAAGGATGCTCCGGGCAAGAAGGTAGCTGTGGCAAAAAAGACTGTGGCTGCACCAAAAAAGGTGGCGACTGCGGCCAAAACCACGAAGAGGGCAAGCAGTGGGAAGTCTGCAAATAAGGTTCCGGCAAAGAAGATTTCAAATAGAAAGGCAAAGTAGGGTGTAGAATTTAGTTATGCTCTTGTTTTTTGTTCAGCTTCTTATGGAAGGGCAGTTTCTGTAAATTTAATATATTTTCGGTGCTATGTAGACATTTCATATATGAATATAATGGGTTTTCTTCTGTCATTTATTTGACCTATATAGTTTATCAAACGTAAGATTTAGCTTGAGATGGAAACTATTTAGAAAAAAATAAGTTGTATGTATAATATTATATACATAAATTTTTAATATTTCATGTTTATTATCTATGAATCAAAAATCAGTTCAAGGAATATAATATTAAAATTTTTAGGATTAGATATATAAATAATATGATATATAATGGTATGTATATAAATTCCTCTTTAAAATTTGTGAGTTTTTTTTTTATGGGTCTAATTTTATGGCTTAAATACCCTTCTTGATCTTTTATATATTATTATTAATTATTTAAGATATTCTTCATAGAGTTCTGTAGTGGTGTTAAAATTGGTATTTGGATTGAGTTTAGATTGAACTTGGAATTGGCTCGAGTCTAATTTAGTTGATATGAACTCGATTTAGTTTTGTGAATGGGTTAGAAATATTAGACTTGGACTTGACCCATTGGGTTATTGGGTTGATTTGACTCGGCCTATGTATCTAGTTGTAATAGAGCAAGTATGAGCTATGTTGGTGCAAGTGATTGAGCAAGCGAGCATGCGGGTGAATGCTAGTGATTGAGCAAGCGTGCATGTGAGGGCATACATGAGAGTGCGAGTGCAAATTGGCGAAATGCGTGTCGGTGCATCGAGCACTCAAGCTTGAGCGTGAGTGTGGAGCATGGGGTTGCAAGTGAGGTGCTCAACACTGCTTACGTGTTGGGCGTGTTGCGGTGTAGGGTTATGGATGAGGGTGTTGGTCAAAATGCAGACTACAGGAGCATGGAGAGTAATGTGGCAGGATCAGGACAAGGGGTTTAGACATATCAATTTGGATTGAATCCGGGGTTATTGGGTTGACTAACTCGAATTTTTTGGGTTGGATTTGCGTCAGATTTTTTAGTCGTGTCGCTTATTTGACACCCCTAGAGTTATGAAGAAGATGTTATATTAACCTTTTATTTGTTGCAATGGAAATTAACCTTTTATTTGTTGCAATGGAATATGCACTTTTAATTTGATTCATCAATCTTCATTTGATTCAATTTAAAAAAAAAAAAAAGTAAATTTGTTTTGAAAAAAGGAAACATGCTTTTTTAATCTATAATTTATGTTTTAATCATAAGTAATTTTTTTATTTATGTTTTTAAAATTGTGTAGTTTTAATTTAAGTTTGATATTAATTGTTTGCATTTTATATGTATCTTTTTTAATTTTTTATTTGAATATATATATATATATATATATATATTAGAAGAGAAGTATACTATTAAATTAAGTGTTATAGAGATGAGGATATTCATTAGATGAATAGTTTTGCGCTTAGAAATAGAATGGGTATGAGTACTTAGCTTTTGTGGCAAATAACATTAGAGAGAGTTGCCTTAGATGATTTGGTTATAAAACATTGGCCCTTCAATGACTTGGATTGAAGTGTAAAAAAGATGAAATATACTTCAAATAATTTAGAAAGTATTAAGAATAATTTTTAATTTAAATTTAACTTTTAATAAGACAATAGAAAAATAAGATCATTGTAGGTGATCTAATGTAGTATGATAGATGTTTGATATTGTTGTTATTAAATAGACTCCTCCTCCCTCTTGAAAAGAGGGACCTAAGCCCAAGGGATCAAGAGAAAGATTAGATATCGTTCTTACCTCCTTGCTCCTCCTCGACCATAGTTCGAACTTCGACAAAACCACCACCTGATGCCTGAGTTCCGCCGGACCACCAGCTGAGGCCCTGAGTTCCGCCGGACCACCAGCTGAGGCCCTGAGTTCCGTCAGACCACCAGCTGAGGCCATGAGTTCCGCCAGACCACCACCTAAGGCCCGGACTTCTGCCGGACCACCACCTGAAGTCTAGACTTCTTTCAGACCATCACTTGATGCCCGGACTTCTGCCGAAGCACCACCTAAGGCTCAAACTTCTCCCAGATCACCACCTGATGCCGGAACTTCTGCCAGACCACCACCTAACTCACAGACTTCTGTCAGACCACCTCCTAGGGCTCAGACTTCTGCCGAACCACCACCGGAGATTTGGAATTCTACCGGACTACCACCTGAGACCCGGACTTCTGCCGTAATACCACATAATTCTCAGAGTTCTATCAAAGTATCACCCTACTACTATGGGCTTTCGGACCCCTGTCTCCTACGGACTATAACCTTTGCCGTCTACTACAGTCCTTCCAACCTCCATCACCAGATAACGGTCTTTCTGACCTTGATTTTCTGCAAAGAACTGTCTTTCAGACCCATGTCTCCTATCTACTATGGTCCTTTCGACCTTCATCACCAACTACGGAACTTCCGACCTGCATCGCCAGACAAAGGTCTTTTTGACCCCGGTCTCCTGCCTACTACGATCTTTCCGACCTCTATCCTATCAACTATGATCATGCCGACCAAAAAAATATGTTTATGTTGATTATTGTAACTCTCACCATGTAATGCGCTCTATATGTTGCCTAGATGATGCATATTTGTGACATCAAGTCAAGGCCTTCTCCAAGGAAGGGCCTCATTTGTAATCAACTACAAATACCAGTGGATTCATTCAAATTGGGTCATGCCCCATGGTTTTCCCCCTTTTTCAGGGGTTTCTACGCAAAACCTCTGGTGCCGTGGAGAGGTCGCAGTATCATGCTTTGCTTCGTCAAAATGACAGGCATCAGGAAGAAGAAGAAGGAAGCTGGAATCAAATTTTTTTATTTTTATTTTTTCTGAAAAAGCTTTGTTAAACATACTAAATAATGATATGACATATTTTTAAAAGCTAGTGTTATTTTACTTACTTTAAATGCTATCATTAAATGCATAAACTTTAATTACATGTTTTAGAATTTGGGATTTAAAATGCAATGCTTGTGGTTTTAAGTTGTATTTGTTTTCAAATTAAGTTTTGAAATTAATTTAAGTTTGGATTAAATCGATCTAATGCTAGCTATATCCTAGTTTAGGAGATGAGGAGCCTACAAATACATGTTTTGATTTATGTAAAAAAAAAAAAAATTGAATTGAATAAAATTTCTTTTTTATATTTTATTTTTATGTGCACAAATTTAATATATGATTCTTTTGAATAAATCATGAAATGTATATTTATAACGACACCCAATTCGACTTTAGTTTGGCTGGTCAAATCACTCGAAACGTGAACATCTTCTTCTTCCGATTCAATGTTCGATCCAATTTTCACAAAATTGATCTCATTTTTGAATAAAATCAAACTAGAATGTCCACACCTTGAGATTATAATTCACAACTTAAATATTTATCTATTTTCAAATATGAATAATAGCTAAATATTAAAATAGGATTATACAAAATTAGAAATTAAAGAGGAAAAATAGGGGCATTAAATATTAATAAAAGACATGAGACGATAACTTGATCGAGATATGACCCAAAAAAATTAGATTTATTATTGACATGTTTAATAAATGGGTTATCTCATAACTTGTCAATTTATCAGGTCTAGCTCTGTTGACCTGCCAACCTGAAAATGACATGATTTTGACCTACGAATTATGAATTAGAACTTTTGATATGTTTATAGAAATGTTACTTAATAATTGAAGTTTAAATTAATTAAAATTTGATTGAAATATGGTGAAAAAATCTAATTAAATAGGTGCAAGTTATAGTTGTAATTCCAGTTTGCTTAAATTCTTTTGCTCATTGATAATATTAGATTTCTTTATGATTATTATTTTTTATCTAAATGGATAATCGGGTCAGCTCTGTTTTGGCCAATCAAATGAGTGCGAATCGAATTCGAATTAATAATTTTGACCTATTTATTAAACGGATCAAATAAGTACACCGATTCAACTTAATGAACCATTTCTTACCCTTTAAGGGGCTATTTGGTAGAATGATTTGAGGCGGTTTTGAGTGAAATCCAGCCAAATTGCCTAAAATGCAAAATCAAATCTCACGGCAAATGAAAGTCGTCGTAGGTGAATAATTCTACCTTTTCGTGCTAAATCCTGAATTTCCTAAATCTTGTTTTTTGTAAGATTTATGAAATCCGTTGGCTCGAGAATAAAAGTTCGTTCATTAAATTTTTTCTGTAGTCAAACAATCACACAAAATTTAATATGATTTATCATGAATGTTACCAAATAATTTTCAAGATTTATATACATCAGAATTTTCGAAATCCAAATTTAGCGAATTTACGAAATTCCACTTAAATTAAATCCTGTGCTACTGAATAGCCCCTAAATGTAGAATTTTTATTAGGTCCGGACACCTTACGTAGCTCTACATCCGGACGCCAATAAAATGTCGCCATGTGCTCTTACTCTTTATTGCGCAGCCCGACGACCCGACCCGGACCGAAACCAATATTGCTATGTATTAGCTGATTTATATAGACCAGAGTATTGCTAGGTTTTGCTCGATATTGCTCGAAAAAGAGAAATACCATTCTGTCAAGACCAATACCTAGCAATACCGAGCAATATCCCATTTTTGCTAGGTATTGCTTGGTATTGGTCTTGACAGAGCGATATTTCTCGTTATTGTCAAACAATATCTAGCAATACCGAGCAATACCCATCAATACACGAACATAGCAATACTGGGTTTCCGTTCCAGGTCGGGTCGCCGGGACGCACGGTAAAGAATAAGAGCACGTGATGATAATTTATTGACGTCCGGATGTAGAGCTACATCATGTGTTCGGACCTGATAAAAATTCCTAAGGTCATGTAACATGGGTGGAATTCCAACTTTCAGCTGGTCTATAAAATAATGTTTTTCTACCGCTAGCGGTAAAACAAGAACCCTAGAATCGAAGAAAGATACGCTCCAACTCCGCGGCTTCGAGCGAGAGTGGTGAAGGAGAGGAGTGATAAAGGAGGAAAAACCCTAGTTTTGTTAAGCCGATCCATGGGGAAGAAGAAGAAGAGACCCTCGAAGGTTTGGTGCTACTACTGTGACCGCGAGTTCGACGACGAGAAGATACTCGTACAGCACCAGAAGGCCAAACACTTCAAATGCCATGTATGCCATAAGAAACTCTCAACCGCCGGCGGCATGGCCATACATGTACTCCAGGTTCACAAGGAAAGCGTCACCAAGTATAGATCAAACTGTTTGAAAACTTTATTTGTAGTCGATTTCATTGATTTCCCTGCTCTGTTTACGCGTATATTGTTTTTAGAAGTCGTTAGCAATTTATTAAAATTTCTTTGCAGTGTTCTTTAAATTTTGTTTGTTTCGATTTGATTCTGTTTAAGCGATTGATTAGGTTTGTTGCTTGTTATTAAGATGTCCTTTGTGGATGAACGTTTCGTTTATATTTTTATTTGTTTATTTTTTTTTATCTTGATGAACTCGGACATTCTATTGAATGCTTGGTATGATATCTTGCATTGTGGGACGGCAATTGGTCCGTCACGCCATAATTTATTGCAATTTCTGTGTCTATTTCTTTTACATTACATATAGTTTTGGATCTTGTCATGGATAATGTACTATTTAACTTGGTTCATGTTATGCGTGTTTTTGAGAAGTTATTTTTTTTAAATGATTCCGGTGGTTTTAGGATCCAAGACCAAGAGCTACTGTGGTGATGCAGTGTTATTCATTTCTTGATTTCAAGTCCTCGTGTTATCTGCTTGTGTTAGTACGAAGATGATTTTTTTTGTCTTTTCCTATAGGATTCAAAGATTTTAGACATCTCAGTATGTGCTTGAGGTCAACCTTTGCGTGATAAATCTGTAAGTTTGACTTGAATATGTGAATGCTCAGAGCATGTTCTGTGCGATGTTCTTGACTTTTGATCTTATTTTCTACTTTTTTCATATATGTTTGTTGAAAATACCTTATATAATGTAGTAGGTTCCTCATATTTTTTGTTTTAAATTGAAATGTTATGAAATCTTTTTTTCTATTTTATTCTTTTCTAGTTTGAAATGAGAGACTTCTGAGGCACACCTTGTAGGATCTATTTCTTCTCTCATGGTTCTCTAAAATTATGAAACCTAATGCAAGAGGTGAAAATTCTAAATATTTGTTCTATTATCTCTTTCATTTTTAAAACAAAAGGCTTGTATTGATCATCGTGCTATTTATTTATGAGAAGGTTAATCAGATCCCAGGGATATGTTCTATCGAAAGGAAAATTATTTTTGTGAATTTCTTGCTAAATTTGGATCTTTCTTATCTTTTGATCTCACTGTGTGCCAGTTTGTTGAGGAGATTGTTGGGGATGTGCTGTATCAAAAGATAAATTTGTTAAATTCAGAGAATTGGGCAGGGAAAATGCATAATTTTATTGCACCAAACTATCCATATTTATAGTTCTATACAAGATATCTAATAAAGAAATAAATAATTCCAAAATCATGCATAATTGCTCTAATATAATCCTTCATAAATCAGCCAACTAAATATGGAAGGAGATCAGTATGATCTAGGTGAGCCTCCCATGGATTCCCTCCTAGCCATGTGATCAAAATGTCAAGGGATGATTGGGATTGAACAGAGGAGCCTCCCACAAATTCTCATTCTTGCCATATGATCAAAATGTCTAAGGACGACTAGGATTTAACACTCCCCCTTAAGCTGTGGAATGCAGATATGTCATTCCCAGTTTGGTAATCAGTCCCAGAAAGATAGAATTATCAAGTCCCTTGGTAAGAATATTTGCAAGCTGATCTTTTGATGAGACATGATCGATACATATAAAACCACTGTCTATTTCTCCTTTGTGAAATGTCTGTCCATTACCATATGCTTGGTCCTATCATGTTGAACCGAATTAAGAACTATGGTGATTGTTGATTTGTTGTCACAATATAACTTCATGGATCATTTCCACTTAATCCTTAAGTTTTCTAGAATAATTTAGATCCTTAGTAGCTCACATATTCCCAAGGCCATAGCTCTATATTATGCTTCTACACTAGACATTGCCACCACATTCTGTTTCTTGCTCCTCCATATAACAAGGTTTTCTCCAAGGAATGTGCAGTATCCTGAGGTAGATCATCTAGCTATTGGTGATCCTGCATAATCTGCATCAGTATATGCTTCTGGGATTATTCAACATTCTCTTCTGAAGAGAATCCCTTTACTTGGGTTCCTCTTAAGGTAGTATAGTATTCTGCATGTAGCTTGCATGTGAGTCTGCTTTAGATTTTGCACGAACTAGCTGACCATGCTCACAACAAATTATATATTTGGTATGGTGTGGGAAAGGTAGATTAATTTCCTCGCAAGTCTCTGGTAAGATCCTTTATCTATATTTGGATCTTCTTTAGCTTCACCCATATTGAGATTTGATTTTATTAGTGTTGGTGTTGGTTTACAAGCTAGTTTGTCTGTTTCTTTAAGAAGATCATTAATGTATTTTTGTTATGAAATGAAAATTCCTTTGCTGGAGTGGGCAACTTCAATTCCTAGAAAATATTTTAAACTATCAAGATCTTTGATCTCAAATTCCTTAGCAAGATATTTCCTTAAAATCACTTTCTCTTTTCATTATTCTCAGTTAAGATGATATCATCCACATAAATTAATAGAATTGTGACTTCTCCTGAGTCTGAGTGCTTGAAGAATAATGTATGGATCCCTTGGCTCTGTCGATAACCATTAAGTATCATAACTTTTTAGAATCTTTCAAACTAAGCTCTAGGTGATTGCTTTAGCTCATATAGAGCCTTTTTTAGCCTGCACACTTTGTTACCCCATATTTCTCCTTGAATCTTGGTGGAATCTTCATAAATATTTCTTCCTCCAAGTCCCTATGTAGGAATACATTTTTGACATCTAGTTGTTTCAGATGCCAATTGTAATTAGCTACTAGTGAGAGCAGGATCCTCATGGTGTTCATCTTGGCCACCGAAACACAAGTTTCTTAGTAGTCAACACTGTACATATGAGTGTACCCTTTCATCACTAGTCTTACCTTTTACCTTTCCAATATACCATTAGCTTTGTATTTCACATAGAATATCCATTTGCAAATACTGATTTTTTTTCCTATTGGTAGGTCAGTGATCACCCATGTATTGTTCTTCTCCAAGGCCTATATTTTATCTTTCATGGCATTTTTCTAATTTTCATTATATAAGGTTTCAGAAATATATCATTAGGAATATAAATATCATTTAGTATTTTAGTGTAACTAGAAAATTTGTGTGTGAAGGTGAGAAGTTATGGAAGGATAAAAAGTTATAGGGTACAAGGGAGGTTTTTTTTATGAACATCAATTTTAGAAGACAATTCAGATTCTTGAATATGCTCTAGAGCATAATTTGGATTTATATGTCTGGAATACACTTGCCCAAACCTCCTATTATCCATAATGGCTTTGTTCTCCGTTTCCCTTAGTTTGATTTTAGGTTCATGTGAATTGATTTGAGGTGGAGCTAAAAGGTCAAGAGGGGGCAAGCTCACTTTCCTCATCTTTTTCAATTTCAGTCTTCCCCTAAAGATGAGGTTTGGTGAAATAGGATTTTTGTTCATCAAAGGTAATGCCAACAAATACAAGAGTTTTCTTGGTGGAGGGATGATAACACTTATAACCTTTTTGGGTGGATGAATATCCAACAAAGATACATTTGAGTGTTCTTGGATATAATTTTCCTCTATTTGGCTATGAATGTGAGCTAGGGGTGCAAATTAGTCAAGCTGGCTCGAGCTCGACTCGATAACAAGCTCGACGAGTCAAGCTTATCGACCTCGCGAGTCGTGCTCGAACATGATTTCGAGCTCGATAGCTTATCGAGCTCGAACATCCCATTGCTCGTTTCGCGAGCTCCTCGAGAAGCTTGCATCGCTAGCAGGAAAAATTAGATTACAGACGGGAAAATGAAATCAGACGTGGGAAACTGCTCGACTCGCGAGCTTGGCGACTCAGAAGCTAGGGGTGTCACGATGCGAAAACTATTAATGGTGTCCGCTGGCAGCGAATGCAGACGCTGACGACAGAAGCCGCATTGGCGACGGACGTGGATGCTGACGGCGACGAGGGAAGCTGGCGACGCTAGGGGTGTAAACGAGTCGAGTCGAGTCGAGTTTTGGCCCTTATCGAGCTCGGCTCGTTAGATAGAAAGCGTTGGCTACTCGTCCGGACATGGCACTGGCGACAGAGGCGGGCTCGATGGACAAACTGAGCTCGAACTGCTGCTCGAGCAGCTCGACGAGCTTTTTTTTTCCTCGGTTGCGTCGTGCTCGAGCTCGACTTTTGAGCTCTACTCGAGTTCGAGCTCGTTATTTGACAGTCGAGCTCGACTTGAACACCCTTTGACTTGAGCTTAACTCGACTCATTTGCACCCCTAATGTGAGCATAGGTAGTGCACCCAAATATTCTGGGTGTAAGATTATTATGAGTTCGGAATTCAGAGTAAAAAGAGGATATAATATCCATTGGTATTTTTTGTCCCAAGGTTTTTGAAGGTAGTCGATTTATGAGATATATGATAGTCATAAGGGCTTCCCCCAATAGGATTTGGGTACATTGTGGTGGAATGAAGTGCAGGAGTGGAGGCTAGTAGGTTACCATTTTTCCTTTCTACAAACTCGTTTTGTTGTGGGGTGTAAATGCAGGAAGACTCATGAATGATACATTCTTTTTGAAAGTAGGAGGATGGAGTTTGATTAGAGTAATCTTTAGCATTGTCTGAAGTCTGAACAAATTTTTTTTATTTTTACCCCTAATTGGTTCTGGATTGTGGTATGAAAAATGAGGAGGATAGTGCTAACATCAGATTTATTTTTAAGGAGAAAGATCCAAGAGACTCGAGTGCAGTCATCAATAAAAGATACAACCATCGGGCTCTTGAGATGTAAGGAATTTTTTAGGTTTCTCAAATATCACTATGAATAAGGTAAATTGGAGTATTACATCTTTAATTTTTTTTTTGGAAAAGAAACTCATTTATGCTTGGTTAACTCATGGGTTTTACAATGAAAAAATTTATTTTCCTACTTATAAAAAAGTTTTTGGTACAAATTTCTTAAGATATCAAAAGATTGATGTCCTAATCTAAAATGATGAAGCCAAATAATATATTGTTTATCAAATAGGGATAACATAGAATAGTCATTATTGATAATATTAGATTTGTTCAGCTCTTCTAAATAGCACATTTCATCTCTCTCCTTAGCAAGTTCAATCTGCTTCCCCGATCTCTTGCCCTTTAAGTGCAAAAGAAGAAGATGCATGTAGTTTTTCAAGGGATGCCAGAAGTTGTTTTAGTTTATCAATATATTATTTATTGAGATCTCTTAAGTTGGACTGCGTTTTTGGGTTAGGCTGATTTGTTGTAATGTTGGCTTGTGATGTGCTCTTTTGTCCACTTCTTTGAGTCTACTCCTCACATGGGGGCTTTCCATATATCTTCCAGCACGTCTCCTTTGCGTGTCTTGATTTCTTGCAATAACTACACCAAAGGGAGACTTTAATTTTAGGTTTTGAGGATTCCTTACCTTTTTTTTCCTTCCTTGAGGAATCCTTACCTTTTTTTTCCTTCCATGGCACCTCTTTTGTTGATACAATTGTTGAACCTTCAACTACCTTTGGCTCTAGCATTACCTCTCTTCGGCTTTCCTCAACACGAATGAGAGAAATTATCTCGTTTAATGAGGGTGTCTCCTCTCTTCTAAGGATCTAAACTCTATCCTGATTAAACTTTGCATTTAATCTTGTAAGAAAGTCATACACTATCTTCCTCAATAAAATTTTTCAGTATAACAACATCTTCTTGACACTTGGTCTCTATGCATCAAGTTCGTGCCATAAGTTTAGAAGGTGAGTGGCATATTCCGTTACAGTTTTGCTTCCTTATTTTGTGCTTCCCACCTTAACCTTAATTTCAATGATCTGGGCAGCCTGAGCCTTTGAGAAGGTTTGCCTGACAGTATCCCATATGTCCTTTGTAGCAGATAGGAACATAAAAGTATCACCAATTTTTGGAGTCATTGAATTCCACAACCATGACATAATCATGGAGTCCGCTTTATCCCATGTCCAAAAATTAGGATCTCCTTCTTTTGGTCCTATCCCAAGGAGGTGATTCAACTTTCGTTTCCTTTCAAGTAGGTTTTCACAAATTGAGACGGCTTCAAGAAAATTTTCCCATTTAAGTAATAGGAAGGTTGCATATTTATGAGATCTCTTCTTCCTTGGTGAATCATAGAGTCCTCCATTTGGTCAAAGCTTTGGGATGAATTTGCTTCAGACATTGCGGCGACAAGTGGTAGCGATGATAGCTATATTAAGCAGGGTAGCAATGAAGGTTGTGTTGGTTATCGATAGGATAACAAGGGAGGGCCGACAATGAAGGCACGACAGTAAAAAAAAAAAAACTCAAAATTCTGGCAATGGCAATGAAGGTTATGATATCATGTTAAATTCAGAGAATTGGAGAGGGAAAAAACTTAATTTTATTGCACAAAACTATTCTTATTTATAGATCTACACAAGGTATCTTAATAAAGAAACAAATAATTACAAAATCATGCTTAATTGCTCTAATATATAATCCTTCCTAAATCAGCCAAGTAAATATGGAAGGAGATCGGCGTGATCCAGGTGAGCCTCTTTCACTGATTCCCATCCTAGCCGTGGGATCAAAATGCCATGGGATGGCTGGGATTTAACAGGTGAGCCTCCCACAGATTCACATCCTAGGCGTGGGATCAAAATGTCAAGGGACGGATAGGATTTAACAAAATTCTTTCTATATTTGGGTTAATTCCTGGTTCAATTTCAGATATTTCTTACTTTCTGATCTCACTGTAGACCGTTTTGTTGAGGAAGACTTATTCATGCCTTAACAGTTCCTATCATGCAAATATTTGAACATTACTTTATAGCCGATTCCCTACAATATAATTTATGCCAATTCAACAGATCCTGTATTTCTGACCTTTTTTGTTTATGAATAGATATGGTTTGCACAGTTAGGGGAAGACATTGATTTCAGTAATTTGCCTTATCAGATTTTCTTGTGAAGTGTATAATTTTTTCATCCAATTTGCATTGTATTATTTTATTTCAGGCATTTTTATTCTACTTATAGTTTGAAGAAGGGTGTGTATGTGCTAATAAGCCAGCTTTAAAAATTTTTATGCTCTTTTCTCGAACCATGCTGTATGGTTATTGTTTTGCATGCCTTAGAAATTTTGTGTAGAAACCCCATTTGATGTCACAAAAAACATTAAAACATGCTGAAGTTGAACTGCTAACACATATATCATGTGGTTGAATGTTTTTATTCGTAAAGTTCAAGTATTTGCTATATCTCCAAGAGATTCTTTATCTTTGGCTTATTCTTTTGTCATTTGTTTTTAAATATTCAATGCTTTATCTGTGGCTTATTGCTTTGTTTAATGTACTAATGCTGAATTGCTTTTTTTTTTCAGAGTTCCTAATGCTAAGGCTGGCAGAGAATCAACAGAAATTGAGATATTTGGCATGCAAGGAATTCCTCCTGACATCTTAGCAGCGCACTATGGAGAAGGTAACATGCTACTTGCATCTTGTTCTCTTTTTTGAGACAGTGATTGTATATTGTTATCCATGATTATTTTTCTTTAAGACTTATGATTTACTTTTCAACTTCAACATAGTTTTTTTGGGTTACTTATTTTTGTTTCTTTATCAACAAATATTCCCGATGGTATTGCTTTTTTTGTCATTTCATGGCAATTGATATGATTTTTTCTTGTTTTTTAAATTAACTTCTTTTGTGAGTTAATTCTAAATTTACTCTCACATTACATTTTTGGATTGGAGTTGAATTGACTCTTGTGGTCTCTATGATGTAATACTAATTTTTCTTGCAAATATCAAAAATATATTTTTGTTTTCCTCTTAATATTTAATTATGGACTTTTAATAAATCTTTTATGTATTCTAAAAGGCTAATACTTTTTTCTGTTTTGGTTCTTGTACTTCTTTAATCTCAATGCTCTACAAAGTTGTTGAAGTTTTCTAGATTCAGGAATGCCTTAAAATTATAGATTATTTTTGTTTCGCTTACAACGAAGGTGCTTCCAAGCATGAAATTTTCAGGACTATTGTTAGAATGGTCCTAATGTTGTAAGTCTCCAGATCCGGTTTTCAGTGGTGTTGCTTGAGCATTTTAACAGATAAATCTTATTCCTTGTTAATGCTATCAGTTGCGGGGACGCCATACTGAGTTGAGCTTTTGGATTAAAAAGTACTGCGAAGAAATGAATTGTTTCACCTTTTGTTGGATAATTTGATTTAGCTGCTTTGCAATATATTCCCCCTTATCTTTAAGTAGGTTTCATGTGTAAGCTTCAAAGAATCCTTAGGTCAGTTGTGCTTTGTCTGTGTGACACTAGCGTGCTTTCATAAGAGCTTACTTGGCAGACGGGAGAAATGGATATACTAGGGTGTGGGTGCAGTGGAGGGCGGCATAAATGAATGCTGGTGATGTGATTGGATCGATGAGCATATTCATTCATGTAGAGTTCAATATTTATTTAGATTGACAATTTGGTGGCGCTTTTTGGGATACGGCAGCTTTTAGTATGTACCTAATATACTAGTTGTCAACTTCCATATGCATGTTTGATGTTAGCCTTTGGATTATTTTTCTATGCGCGATTAAATTTGTTTATTTCTATGAGCAGCTTCTTGGTGGTTGATTCCTTGAGTATTCAGTTAATATATGCATTTCTTTATGAGCATACGTTGTATCAATTCTAGATTGAGTTTATGTTGGTTTTTTGACTGTTAGTTCTGCATATTTACTTCAGCCATATTTATTTTTTGATCTTAATGGATGTTGATGTTAATATGCTTATGAGATTTTCATATTTATCCATAGCAGTAGAATGATACTAATGCCTGCTTTGTACCATCTTTATTTATGACACTAGGTATTGCTGAAGTTAGTAGCATCTGCTCTCTTTTTTCTTTCTTTTTATTTTCTATCTGAATGATTGTTTATTATTATTATTATTTTGTTTTTGGGATGCTGGTTTTGGTGCATCACTGGTCAATCCTTGAGAATCATCGTTGGCTTGGCTTTTCTCTTAGTTGTTGGAGATCTAGTAGGGCACTTTTAGAAGTTTTCCCTTGTTCAAGGGTAGAACCAGGAAGAGATCAGACTGGGTAATTGCCCACAATGATTTTTTTTAAATAAATATTTTAACTATTTTGCCTACCTTCAATAAATGTAGTTGCATAAATTCTAAGAAAAAATTCCTTTTCTGTTTATATAAAGATTATGCATTTCATAATTTTATTTTGTCTACCCTAGGCTGGTTCTATCCTTCCCCTTGTTTCCATGTTTTTTTCGGTTGATAATTTGTAAAAATGTATCATGCAGAGGAGGATCCCTCATTGAAGATGCCAAAGATTGAAGTTCCCTCTGCAGGGCTCATGAGTGGAGTGGTGCCAAGATCAGTTGGTATTGGGTTCCCTCCAACTTATGGTGCTGTACCACCAGTGTATGTCATCTTAACTTTTGTTTAATCCCGAAGACTATTTCAAGTATTTACACTTGTATGATATTTCACCCCCTCTTTCAGAATTTCTTTTTAAAATCACATATTTGTCCAAAAGGTCATCATAATAACCTTTTTTTTTTCATTGAACAAATCAATAGTGACAGAGTGGTAGATTGTTCCATCTTTAGTATCATTTAACTCATTTATTTCTATTTAATATAACCTTTTGCCTTTCTTGCATTTTATATCTTTTTTCCATGGAGCAGTTATAATCCAGCAGCACTGCCATTGCAGCCTCCAAGCTGGCCTATGCAACCGCAGCCGCAATCCTGGTTTCCATCAAACCCAGTGGCATTGGTACCCCCTCCACCTGCAGGTCTGGCACAACAGCCTCTGTTTCCTGTCCAGAATGTGTCGACTTCTTTGACGCCTACCACAACTGTACTTCAACAATCATTTCAAGTTGCACCACCTGGTCTACCTTCATCAACGCCCACTCCATTACCCCAACCACTCTTTCCGATCAATAACTTAAGTATCACTCCTACTCAAATATCACCATTTTTGCCAAATACACTCCTGTCAGTCATCTCATCAAGCTCCTCGACAATAATTTCAGGTGCACCAGATGTCAATTCCAGTTCTAGTAATGCTTCAACAACTGGCTATAATACTCCAAGCAACCAAGGTTAGATTTATCTTCTCTGAAGTAGAACTCTTATCTAGCTGCTTGCCCATTTGCATCTGTATATGCATTGCCCCTGTTTTTCTTTCTTTTTCTAATTTGGTTTGCTGTGATACTTTTGTTTTTCACTTATAATGCTGCCTGCATTTTCTTTTTTTTATTATTCTGTGATTTTCCAATCAGAAATATCATTAGATAAATGATTTGATGGTAGCCGGATTTTTTTACTTCAAATTGTTTATTATTTGTCTTAATAATTTATTACATAAGAAACATTAAGGAATTTGTTATGCTTTGATGCTATAGAAACCAACAATGTTTTTACTTTGTACTAATTAATGTGTACAAAAGTGAAAAATGGAATTGATAAATATTTTTTAATGGATATAGATGATTGTTATGTTTATTAAACTTAAATTGATGTTAATCATTGTGAGATAGATGATTAAGAGATGGAAATGTCCTGTGCGGAACATTTACTACGTAGATTATTTAACATTGTTGCTATTGAAAAATCAATAAAATGAGTCCCATCTATTTTAAATAAGAATTGATGAATCACATGAAAAGAACCAAGTAGTGGTTTTCATATGGCTCAAATTTTTTCTTCTGCAAGTAATTGGAGAACTGGATGATAAACAATATTCATTAAAGCATAAAAAATAGAATGATGCTGAATCACATCGACAATGCAAGCTATACCAGTGCATCTGTATTGTTCTAGCCATAATGATGCTGTCTCCATACCTATTTTTTTTCTCTGTGCGTTATTATTGACTCTTGTTCTATCAGTTCTCCTTTCCTGTGAAAATAGGAAACTAATTTATCCTCAATGGGAGCCCTCTCCTCTGCCACCTTCAAATTTGCATCTTAGTTCCTTGCTAGTTCTTAAAAAATTTATGTTCCCAATTATCGGGAGCACAAAGTGAATCTTAAGAGGAGTATGCTTAATTTATATTGTATTTATTTATAGTTTATTGTTAAGCAGGCTTGTGATGTTGATCTTATATGAGCTATATGCTGTTTACTCTATAAAAAACGAGCTGTTCGCTCTAATATTTTGAAATTCTCTTTAGGTTTGTTAATCACTGTAGGGGTTTAATTTCATCAGCATCATGAACAATTCAGGTTTTCATCTTTCAAAACCTCCTATTCTTCTAGAATACATGATATTTTCATGTACAAATTTCCTTCATACAAATTCTTTATATATTTTCCTCCAGGAGGTTTACTTTCTATGTTTTTTCAACCCATTTTACCATTATTTTGGGACAACCATGGAGGCAGTTTTATTCAACTTTTACTATTACTATTAATTGCACTGCAGCACAAATTGAATGGAAGCCTATTGCTGATAATGTTAGCCTTGAGATTCTAGTTTTGTTATGCGTAATTTCTAGTTCACGTCTCTCTCTTGCAAATCACACTCTTTGTTGCCTAATTTGTGGCCTCTTGGTTTTCTTTATTGGATAATTTCACATGAATATTTCAAGTAAAAAACATTTCAAGGATAAATCCACATGAAATTAAGAAACTTGCATCTTTTGACCAGTTCTATGAAGTTTTTGAGGAATTATCTTTTCTGAATATTCCATGGGCTATAAATAAGAACCTAGGGGCTTCTAAAAATATTTTGCAGTGAGTATTGAAATAAAATTTTATTTTCCTCAATTTTTGTGTGTGCAGTAGTTAGGTGTGTATTCTTTGAGTGTTTCACTAGTTTTAACTATTTTTCTGGCAATTCTTCTTATTCTGGTTTGAAGCCTAGCTTTTCCTTTTGGATGATTTTTATCCTTGTTGTTTTTTTTCTTTTTAATTTTAGTTTGTCTATTGGTCAGTTGCATGCATGATTGAAATTTTATCAATTGTGGTATGTTTCACATTCCTATTTATAATGTGAAACTTAATTTATGCTGAAATTTTGCATTTGTCACAAATTTTGTAATAATATTTTAGATTTGGCGACTATTAAATTATTGCTTGGGATAATGACGCATGCTTGTGTTTTTAGTTTTTACATTGAAAGAGAATGATTTTTGCTATTAACTTAATATTTGGTTGTCAATAATATGGTGATTTTGTATTTCAGGGTGTTCTCATCATATATCTTCTCCTAGGTTGCATTAGTAATCCTAAACTCTTAATCATTCTTTATCAAATTGATATTAGAATCTATGGGTGTCAACATAAATGTAGGGCAAATTCTTAGGATCAATTAGCATATCACCATAATTATGATGCTTTATTTGCTTTCTAAAGCGAACTAAAACAGTTATTCGCATGACATGATCAACTATGAACATCAGTAAACTAAATTAACGAATGACTTGATGTATTGGAAATTAATTAAATACGCCTACAAGAACCGTATAGCAAATTTATTCTTAATTTAGAATAAATTCACAACATTATCAGGAAACAGATCTCTCCACGAAAGAAATAACCAAGGTAGACTTCATGGTAAATGCCCCAATGAAAATTATATTCATCGACAACAACCATATGATATCGATGAAAGCATAACAAGGAAAGTTTAAGTTGATGTGTTTACGTGAGAATATATGTTGAAGTGTTTTTTTTATTGGGTAACGGATATAGATAATTTATTTGATTGACAATTATTATCTGATGAGTGATAAGGTTTGTGAAATTGATATTTGTTGGCCAAGCAAAAATTTACGGGATAAATGTAGGAAAACAAACTGAAAGATTAGGGTTCTAATCAACAGTCACATAGGTTAAAATAAAATTGCTATTAAAAGAAAATTCTTGATGGATGAGTTTAACTTATTAAAGCAAGGGACCAAGACTTCAATTAAGTTTTAAATTCATAAATATGTTTGAAAAATTGTTGCTATATTTTGAAAATCGGGAGGATTAAAAAATGGAGCTCTTTAGACATCTGATTTGTTGAAAACCTAAACTAAAAAATAGAAATGATTTGGCAATAACTTTAATTTGTTTGAGGAGACTTTTCAGTTGGCTTTATATTTCAATCTACGATAAAATTTCCTCTTTACCTAAAAGATATAGTTCCACATGAGGTACTTGACCAATACATATGCTTTTAAGTACATGAACGAGGATCATTCTATTAGACCTGAAGAGTCTTGCTGTCAATACACTTAAATGCTCCTAATGAACTAAAAAAAAATCTCTTCACATTTTGAGCCAACATGCTTTTGGAAATGAGAGCACAATAGAATGAATAATTATGCTTTGATCATTGTCGAATTGAACTAAGATGTGAATAAGACTATATTTATGTTTATGGATGGAAGTGAATTACTATACAAATTTAAGGAACAACGCCCTAATGAATAACCTAATGAAGTACCACTACTAAGGAATATTCATCATTTAAAATTGTGCAATTTAAGGTGCACCTAGCCTCATTTCCATGAGGTGTTCGTCTCAAAAAGTAACAAGAAAAATTAAAAGTTAATCTCTAAATTTGTTCGACTCATTCAACATTTCGTCTGTTCGACTTCACGTGCTTCGACGAATCATTAAAAGCTTCTTCGTCTTCGTCGACGACGTTGCCTTCCGATCATATTAGAAGGCACGACAATTTGATTTTCTTCCTATTGGATCGGAAGTAACGATCGAAGCTTGCTCGGTGTGATTGTAGCCATCTTTCTCGCATCTCATGCTCTTTGTCATTGCTCCCTGCTCGACTTTTCCTTGTTCATGAGAGGTAGGATTTGTAAGAGATGTGAGCTACTTCGCCTCCTTAGGCGCATCGTAGTTCCTTCTTTGTTGTTCGACTTCGATTGCTTCACGTGAGGTAGAGTTTTGATGCAGTGATAAGCATTATACTTCAAACCACAAGAAAGAAATGCAGAGCTGTCGCAACACAATAATGCATTGATAAAAATTAAGATGATTAGTAAATTTATTTATAATCATTCTTGGGTTTAACACTTATGAGAAAATTTTCAAAGAAAGAAATACTTAGGCCTGCAGTAACTAGATTTGTCATCGCTTATTTGATTTTCCAGAGTATGTTGGAGGCAAGAAAACCTTTGAAGTCTAGTTTTGCCTGTACATAGTGGTTGAGTTATGCTTGGGAAAAGAAATTCGAGAGGAGAGATGTTAGGAAGATTGTTCCAAATGACAACTTGTATTAGGCCATTGGTGCAAGTTATGAGGATGATGGATGATGAGAAAAAAACATGCTATGGACTTCATATGTAATAATATGGGATGAAGTAAAATAAACGATTCTTCCTCACAACTTAAGGATAACAAAAAATTTTGAATATTATTGATGATAGGTGGAGCTACAGCTTCATCGGTACTTAAATGTAACATGTTATATTGTTATTATTTGATCCTTCAATATCAATATGCAGAAAAATAAGTCAACAAATCCTGAGATAAAATTAAGATTATATCATTGCATTGATAAACTTATGGTTGATTCAACTGAAAGATCAAATAATGATATACAATTGGTACCATTTAGGAATAAAGAGGTCTTTTTTGGATTACAACAAAAAAATGACACTGTTTCCAAATGATCTTAAGGTAATTTTATTTGTTGCTTTACTATATTATATACTCATTTATTTAAAAGTCATTCTATTAGTATTTATTATACTTATGTAAATTTCAGTTGACTGGTGGACTGAATTTGACGATGACACTCCAGAATTGCAGCATTTCATTATGAAGGTTTTGGGATTAACGTGCTTTTTATCTGGATGTGAATGCAACTGGAACACATACAACCAAGTGCATATAAAGAGGAGAAATCGTCTGACAACTTTAAGAATGAATTATTTAGTGTACATCATATGCAATAAGAGACTTAAAGACAAACTAGAAGAAGAAAGGGTTGAAGGATGACGAAGATCATTTGATTTTTGAGGATATGACATCAAATGGTGAGTGATTTGTAGATGATAAAATGGAGGTAATAAAGAGAAAGATTTGAATGTTGATTTCTTTAATGGTGATAGAAATATAGAATCTACATCCACCGCAACCCAAGTATAAAAAGAGCAAACCAAAAATGCATATAAAAAAATATTTTGAAGCATGACTCATCTTTATATTGATAAAAAATATTTAGGAAAAAGGAAGATAACTGATGTAGAGAAAGAAGAAGCGGATTGGTAGGTATTGGACTCTACAGGTGATGAGGTAGGGGAGAGCAATTCATTATGATGATGATTCAAATGAAGACCCCCTTAGTGATGACTGTTGATGACTTTTGAGTTGCTATGCCATTACTATTTCTTTTTTGAATTAAATGTCAATGAGCAGGATATTGGGAAGGATCGAATGATAGAATTTTGAGTTGAACTAAATTTTATGTTGTTTTAGTATTGTGATGTTTGGATTTCAATTCTATTTCATACAATTTATTACTTGCCATTTTATGTCTTGTGCATTTTTGTGTTTCATATTAAGGTTTAAAATTGCGTAATTAAGCCTCGAGGCGGTTTTCGTCCGTGAGGCGAGGCGTAAGCCTCGAGGCGGTCTGAGGCGTAAGCCTCACGGACACAGAATTGCGTAAATGAAAAATTAAGGGTTTTAATAGGAAAATAATAGCAATATTGTATCTTACAATAAAAGCATCTAAATGATATATGAAAATAGTGAAAAGTAAGAAAGTAGATGCAATAAAATTATGTCCCAAAGTATAAAATCACAAAATATTAGTTCAACAAAACTCCCAAAGTACAAAAAACATATAAAATGCAATCATATCCCATCACTAAATGGGTCTTCAAGTGAATCATTTTCTTCAATTATATCTATGAATGCCATGTCATCATCATCTTCAATATGACTCACTTTTCTCTTCCCTGTTCAATAAGAGAAAAGATCATTAGCATGTTAATTGCTCACTTGATATAAATATACTGCGATAGCATATAAAAAGTTGTGGAATACCTTTACTTGATTGTTGTGCTGCAGAGCTAGTGGATGTGTGTGGTGTGGTACTAGTAGATGTGCCCACTTGATCTGCTTCGCCCCTCAAGACATCCACATTTAGATCTTCTAGCTGTAAGTTTGATAATGACAAATCTGTCTCATCATCTATGAACCACTCATTATCAGATGACACATCATCACACATCAACGGGTCCTCATCATCCTTCAACCCCTTATTCCTCAACCTCCTATCTCTTAACCTCTTGTTGTGCATTATATATACAAGGGAGTTCATTCTGAGTGTAGATAGTCGATTTCTTCTCTTTATTTGCACTTGACTATATATACTCCAGTTTCGCTCACACCCAGAAGAAGGAAAAGTGAGGCCCAACACTTTTACAGCAAAACTCTGTAACTCAAGGGTGGAATAACCAAATTGGATCCACCATTCAACTGTTTTCAAGAAAAAATATAATCATAATTGAATAAAGTGTCTTGCATTTACCAAAATAATTATACCTGGAAACCGTTTAGAAATGGTTGCTTTTGCTGCATTCAAATAAAAAAAAACCCTCTTTATTCCGAAATAGAACCAGTTGTAAATCTGTAAGCTCCCTATCTGCCTGCTCCGATATTAGTCTTTCCATACAATGATATATACCAAGCTTCATTTTTGGATTTGAAGATTTCTTCTCTAAATATTGAAATTGAGGATTGATATAATATGCCGCTGCATGTAGATGACGGTGTAACTGCACCTCCCACCGAGCATCAACGATATCCCAAATCTCTCATCCCAAGTTGTGTGCAATCAACGCCTTGGCCTCATCCATAGCATTATAAATAAAACCCATAGCTGGTTTCTTCTCTGCATCCACTAAGCGTAGAATTTGCATTAAGGGTCTCGTGCTCAAAATGACATAGGTCACAGTAGCCTAAAATTTATCATTCAGAATTATCTTTCTTATTTCCTTCCCTTCACTTTTCTTCCCCCAAGCAGAGTTAAGCCATTCAGTTGATGTAAACATGGCTTCCAAAGGTTGCCTCACCTCCATCAAGCTCTGCAGTGTCAAATAGGAGGTGACAAACTTATAGATTCACAGTGCACAAATGTAAGAACTATGAACATACAGTAGGAATGATTTGCAATGTACAAAATTAAGAACATACCTAGTGGTTGCAGGGAGAATGATTTCTTTCTTTGAAAACTTTCTCATCAAGCTTAAGACCCATGAGTGATTGTAGATGAACTTTGTAATCTTCTTCGCCCTAGAAAGAGCACTCTTGTGCTGAGGTAAGTCACCAAGATCCTCCAAAATGAGATCGATACAATGTGCTGCGCAGGGTGTCCAATATAGGTATGTCCTCTTCTCCATCAACATCTGACCAGCTGCTTTGTATGCACTGGCATTATCAGTCACTACCTGGACAATCAATTGCTCCCCTATCTCCTCAATAACTCCAAGTAAATTGAAAATGAATGTAGCATTTTTCACCTCATCTGAAGCTTCAACTGATCGTAAGAACACCGTGCCATAGGGTTTGTTGATAAGGATGTTAATCAAGCTCCTGCTCTTCATGTCAGACCATCCATCTGACATAATGGTCACACCAGTCTCAATCCATGTCCTTTTAATCTCATGAATCTCCGCTCTGTGTTCTGCAGCTCCTCTTTTAAAATCCATGTTCGCAACTCATACATGGAAGGTGCCTTCAACCCTCTTCCATACAATCCCACAGACCGCAACATACTGAAGTAGGCAGGCGATGTAGCAACATTAAATGGTATTGCATTCTAAAAAAAAACCTCCCAATGTCCATGCAAACCTGTCGCCGACCCTCTCTAGTACCAGCTGCAGGGCGTGAGGCGTAAGCCTCATGTCAGTGAGGCGAGGCGGGTCTCAAGGCGGGACTCAACCAAGTTGAGGCGCAAGCCTCATAAAAAAAACTCGAGGCGTAAGCATCGAGGCATTTTTTACTGGAATTGCGCAAAGGCGAGCCTCATATTGCCCAATTTTAAACCATGTTTTGCAGTGGTAGTTTTCTTCATGTAAGCATTTATTTATTCCTTTACCTTGTCCGGCACTTTTGCACACGGTGCTACGTTCTTGTGAGAGCATAATAAGTGCTCCTTCATTCGGGTTACTCCGCCCTTCACCACTTTGTCACAAAAATTGCATTTTAAATAGACATACGTTTTCTAGCCCCCTCCTACGTCAACTTGCACGCTATATTTCCAAGAAGGGTCACGCCGCAATGACGTATTCGCCTTTTCTTTACCTCTAACCATGTCTCCTAAAGCTAAAAACCAAAAACACAAAAAAAAAATAAAATAAAAAACCTAAACCCTAGATTTTCTTAAACTTGAAAAATATAACCCTAAACTTAAAAAAAATACCTAAAATCCAATGTGGAGTACTCCTAGAGGGCGGCCGAAAGTTTCAACTTCGCCAGAGAGAGGCGGCGCAGGCGGGAGAAGCGGCGGGAAGGAAGCCGACGGCGTGCGGGACCTCTGTTTCGCGAACTGGAGCGTGCGGGAGGGGGAAATTCGGGTTTGCTGATGCCGTTCGGGTATAAGGAGAGAAAAAGATTCAATTTAAGTGAGTGGACCCTATCCCATTGAGGCGTACGCCTCACTAGGAATTGCGCAATTGCGCCTCTGAGGTGCGCCTCAGTCCTAGTGAGGCGTACGCCTCTTACAAAGGTGGAATTGCGTAGGTTTCAAGGCGCTTTTGGGAGGAATTGCGCAGAGGCGCGCCTCTAATTGCGCAATTTTAAACAGAGTTTCATATATATGACAATTTATTTTTTATGTGAACTTTTAATATATTATTTGGTTATTATACAAAAAATTATGATTTTGGTTTTGCATAATTTTTTTATTTTGAGGCTTACACCTCAAAATGTTTTTGAGGCTTATGCCTTGCCTCATTAATCGAAAATGTCTCAATACCCAATTGTGCAATTTTAAACCTTGGGAATATTTAACATGCTTTGAATTGGTTCTTGAATTATTGTTATCTAATTTACCACTTTATATGATGAATCCTATCGAACATGCTAAACTAAGTAAACTAAGTAAATTATTGAGGAAATGATTTATTAGGGAAATCATGAGCTCTTGTGCAATGCCTTCTTTATTCACACCTAAGAAGTATGGGAGATGGAGAATGTGTGGATGGTTAAGCGACTAATTAAATTACTAAAATATTAATTTCTCATATTATTAGTATTTGATATGTTAGATATGATTATTGGGGCAAATATTGATTTAAGGAGTGGTTATCATCATGTAAGGATCGGGTGACTATTTTTATGATAAATGATAGTTTATTTGAATGGTTAGTTATGTATTTCAAATTAATTAATTCCTTAAGTTCTACCTTTTTAGGTAAATTTCTTTCAATATGCTTTGAAAATTTTTTGATGTACAACAAATCTAGAGTGGAATAGTTTATACATCATATGAAATTCTTTGAAAAGTTGATTTAAATTTGTAAAGTGTTTTTTGGTGACCCATCTATTATATTTTGAATTTTCTAGTGTCTATTGATGGACTATATCTTGATCTTGACAACTTTTAAGCAATCAGGGTTGGCCAACTCTTAACAATATTCATGATATTTGGGATTTTCATGCTTTGACACTCTTTTTTTGACAAAGAAATTCTTATTGCCATGCTACCAATTAGTAATTGTTTTAAAAGGAAATTCAAATAGAAGAAATATATTTAACTAGCCTCCAATAACTTTTAATGAGAGACTTATTAATGCACTTATACTAAGATTATGTAATTTTAATAAAATTATGAGGTTTTATGTGATGCATCTAGCGTAAGAATTGGGAACTGTTGAATAAAGATGACATCTAATCTTTTATTTTAGTAAATTATGACAAGGAATTCTCTGCATCAATGCTGCTATATAACACCATCATATTGAAATAATTACTTCTTCTCGAAGGAATTTGTTTTATATTCGAACCATCAGATTTTAAATGTTTTTAACTAGCAACACAAATTAGAGCATAAGCATACCATATGTGTCGAATTCTAGCAAGATTTCTCCATTGAGTTAAAACAATACGTTTGAACTAAACATAAACCTATTAATGTCTCTAGTAGTGTGGCTTTCATCTTGCACACTATGCAAGTTGACCTACTTTGATCACATCAGAGAGAATTATTCCAATTGTAAGAACTTCAGCTAGATATATCTCAATTTAAATTGTGCCTTACCTTTGTTTGATAAGAATTTCATGATTAAAGATGGCTTCCTTTTAGGGAACTTAACTTTGCTTCTTTTATTCAATTTCTTGAGATTTCCTTCTCTTAGATTTACCAATGTTCTGAAAACTGGACCGCACAACGAACCAGAAGAGGGAGAGGTTCATGGTTCGACCGGTTGAACCAGGGTCGAACCGGATGACGTAATAAATAATAATATTATTAAAAATTAATAAAATAAAAATCATATAATATAAGTATATGAATATTTAATAATATTTATAAAATTTTAAAATATATAATAAAATTTTATATTAATGATCATAAATTTTTTATATTATAAATTTATATATTATATTTAGTATTATTCTTAAATGATATTTATATGTATAAAATTTTATTATATATTTTAAAATTTTATAAATATTATTAAATATTCATATACTTATATTATATGATTTTTATTTTATTAATTTTTAATAATATTATTATTTATTACGTCATCTGGTTCGACCCCGGTTCAACTGGTCGAACCGTGAACCTCTCCCTCTTCCGGTTCGTTGTCCGGTCCGATTTTCAGAACATTGGGTAAAATAGTAACCATGTTGAGGTTGGTGTTATTGACCTAGTTTAAAATGAGATGCTCCAAGCATAATGTCACATTGTTGAACATTTCATATGCTGAAGGAAAGAAACATAATGCTGATTTTATACAATGTTACCTGTTTCATATAAAACTTGAGAGAATGTGAGCTTGGACTTTATTCAAAGATTACCACGAATGCTAAGGACACGTTATTTTATTTTTTGGTAATTAATAACTTGCAAAATATTGCTCATTTTATTCTATGTTTTAAAAAGTGTTATGTAGCTCACCTAGCAAATAGTTATGCTTATAAAATGGTAAATTTGCACAAAGTACCTGAAGTTCATGAGTTACTTTTTGAAACTTTGGGAAAGAATATAAGAACCGCCCAATGAATGTTTTCATCTGCTTATTACTCACAAATCAATTATCAAACTCGTACTTGTCATTGATGAATTGCACATCGTAGCCTAAATGTCCCTATGTAGCCAAATCACATCACATGGCGTAGGGCACATTATTTTAAACATAGTGTAATATATTAAAAATATGGATATAAATAAAGCTAAATATTAAAGATTATTATTGAAAAATAAATTGCTGATGATAATGAGAACAACTAAATTCTTGCATGGTCTCAAGTAGTTAACCATTCAAAATTCAAAACATTTCAATTTTTTTGGCAAGTTTAATGTTTTTTAAAAACTAAAGTAATCATCTTGAAAATCATTATTGTCATCATCATGAGATAAAATAACCTCATTTCCATCATCATCATCTCCTGAATCATATGGGTGCATGTTGATTTTGCGATATGATATCTTTTTGATGGTTCGCATAAAATATCATTTTTTTTCAAAATTATCGCTTTGATCAATATTAGCACATGGCATTTCATTAATTTGGTCTTCAAAATTTTCTTTTTCAAAGACCCTTGCATTGCATCTCACACTCTGATATAATTTAATATAGGATCTAATTTTTCTGAAACCTCAAATCAAGTGTTGTTTGTGATCAATATTCTTAATTTTGTCATTTTTCCATATAAAATGTGTCAAAAAATTATTAGCACTATTTTTTTAATATTATATATTTTCATGATAAAACTTCCTTGCAATTTGAACTAAATCTAATGTTATTTTGTGTATCTGATAGATGAAAACAATTAGAATAAGACTGCACGATAGATCTTTTGAGCCCCAGAATTTGTAAGAGATGCACAATATATTATTGCTACAATAAAGAGTACTTTATAATGATAAATTTTATCTTCTTCACATGTAAAGAAAAATTAGCTAGAAGATATATTTCTTGTTGTTTCACTTGGTATTTTTAATTTATAAGGCAATAATCAAGAGAATTATAAATAATGCGCAAATTTGAGCCTTTGTGCATTGACATGAACTTAGAGAACTTCACCTTCTTGCAAAGTCTTGGAAGCTTTGGTCCACTGAAGTTGAGTGCAATGTTTCTTGTCGAAGAAGAGATATCTCTCAAATGTGAGATCAAGAACCCTAAAAAATGTTAGAAAGCTAGAACCTTGTCATAACGAAGAGAATAAGTGTGTCAAAGTGAGAGATCGAGAGCCTCCACATGTGGGCTAAGTGTCGAAGGCTCAAAGCAGTAATTTCGAAGACTTCAATAGTGTGCCATATTAAAACTCAAATTAAAATATAATAAAATTGCTAAATAAATGGTAAGTACTAATATTAAATTTAAACCCTCAACTATAAATTTAGGTAGTCCATATAGTCGAGGTTGTAGTGTGCCATGATGTTTTATTTGGTGCTATTGACATGTATTGGAAAATTGAAGCAGTAAATAAGAGTCGGAGCGATTTGTTATGCTTTTTTATTAAAGAACACATTTGGTTAAAGATATGATACTACCTTCTTGCAAATTTAGGCGATATGGTGGATAAGATATGACATGTATTGGCAAATTGAAGCAGTAAATAGGAGTCAGGGCGATTTGTTATGCTTTTTTATTAAAGAACACATATTTGGTTAAGATATGATACTACCTTTTTGCAAATTTAGGCGATATGGTGGTTAAGATATGTCATGTATTGGCAAATTGAAGTTGGGAAAGGGTAATCAAGTACTTGATTTGAAAAGTTATGACAATATTGAAGCATTAATTCTCTTATACCTGGATGATTCACTATAAACATGATTTTTGTGCTAATAAAATTAATGAAAAGATATATAAAGAGAAAATACTTTTATATTATTTTTATCGATATTGAGAAGTTATGTGATGAATTATCATGAGAGTTGATTTAAAAAGTATGAAGGAAAAGTTATATTGAAGTTATTAAAGTTATATATGATGGAACATTGACTAGTATTAATATTAACTGTGAAGAGGGGAGCGTTCAACCATAGTAGATTTACATTAGTGATCAATATTAACTTTTAATCTTTTTGAATCGGTTATAAAAATGAGCATATGATACATATTTTAATGGGTTTGATATTACTAATTATTACTTAATATTATAAGAATATAATATATGTATATATTTTTGAGTTGAATATTGTGGATTTAATATATAGTTGGATAGGGATATGCATGTGGGTATAACTTTTGAGATTAATATTAAGGGGTTAAAATGAAGTGCCTTAAGAAGGATATAATGCAATAAAAGAGCATTATGTACGCCTATAGGTAAGTTTTATATAAGAACAATTAGATAATCTGTGTTTGATGGTTCCAAGCATGCATTGTAAAGAAGTCATTAATAGATTTATCGAGTGTGCATGAAAGAGAATTTAAGATAAATTTGTGGCAAAATTAGGAATAATAAATTGAGAATTTATTATATTTGTGAAATGGTAAGATATCTCTTGAAGATATTATGATAGAAAATATACTTTGGGTTGTTTGGACACTGTTTTTTTTTTTAAACTCCATTTGTTTTTTCGAAGCTGCCACCAAAAGTCTTCTTTGATTGCTATTTTATTAAATTATACACTAAAATTATTAGCTCTTTGTTAATAAATTATATTATATAATATAAAATTCTTCTTAATGTCTGAAATAAATGTATATGACAGATTATATCTATATTTTTAATAAGAAGATGATGTATGGCAGCTTATTATAAGATGACACAAGATTTGAAAATAGTGACTGGAATAAAAAGCTAATGCTCGTTGAATTAGATAACTATAGAATTATTAAATGAATAATAATAACCATGATGCCTCTTTTTTCATTAATCATTAGTACACATTTTTTGTTTAAGTTAAAAAATAATTTATTTATTTAGTCAGATTAAAAAAAATATGAAAGTCGTAATTTCATATTTAACATAACTTTTAATATATATATATATATAATTTAATGGCTCTTATGTTGTTAATGGTGGCAACCAATATTTCAAAAAAAAAAGTAGAGTTAAACTTGAGTTGAGTTCAAATTATTCAATTGTAATTTAATTTAAACAGTAACAAATTGTGTTAGATGATTTATCTCATGTTTAATATAAATTGTGTTCAAAGTTATCAAAATATATGCATTATTCAAGTTTAATTTGAGTTCAAACAAATTATATATATAGTTCATTTGCTAATGATTTTTTTTAAAACTTCTAACTTTCCTTTTAGTGATAAAAAATAATTGCTAACATCGTAATCATGGTAGATTTATATTAGGGTTCAACTTTAATTTTGTGATGCAAGCAAACTAGAAAGAAAAGCCAAGTTGGAGAACACAAGGACAATGAAAACCAAACTCGATTCAATTTAACTTGTAAGCATCCAAACAAACACCCAGATAAACGAAGAGTCAAATCAAACGAAACAAAATTATAACATAAAAATACTATCCTCAGAACAACCGGCAAGCGGTTTCCTCACATGCAACGAGAAGTAGGAAAAAATATGATAAAGTGCTTAGGTTTGCAAACCGAGGGTCCACAACAGCAAAAGGATCCAACGTCCTACCAAACTCCTCCGGCAAATGTCTCCCAAAATCAGCCAACAAACAGCTTCTAAATGCTCAAGAAGAAGGATACAAGTAGAGTGGAACTTGCGTAGGGAAGAAAAGGTTAGAAGCCAAGACGAAACAGAGAGGAGGAAGGGGGTGGAACAAGCTCTCAAGCCTTTCCAAGAGAAGAAACCCTCAGGTCTTTAGCAACTTCTTTCAAGTTAATCAACAACCTTTCCATGACAAAGTCCTCTCATATATATAGGCAAAAAGGGGAGCCAAACAGCCAACATCAATCTCCAACCAAACCAATCAGGTAAGGGGAAGAAGAAGGGCAAAAGACACCACAAGCAGCTCCCAAAAAATAGCACAGGATACGGGTAAAAGAAGCCATGGGAACACAGCCAGAGAGGGACCCGAAGAGCCAGTATAGAAAACGGACGTGAGAAGCCACAAGAAAGCAGCCAGGGGGAGAAATCGAAGAGCCCACACAAGCAACCAACGGGTTTCACGGGAACGACACAAAGAAAGAACTGAAGAGACACAAGAAGGGGAAAAAACAAGATCCGCTTCACATACCTTTTCAAATTTATGAGCTAGGAAGTGCAATTACTCCTCCAAATAATGAGCTAAACTTCAGCTCAAGCATTAATGAGCTAGCACTAAGAAGTTCTCAATATTTCAGCTCACAACGAGAGCAGCCAAAGCCCAACCCGAGAGCAGTAATGGCCCTAATCTGAGAAACAGCAAGCAGCCCAAAGAACAAAAGGACCCAAAATGCTAGCAAACCCAAGCCTTGCCATGCTCAAGCACATCCTACCATGATCATTCGATGTTCTCCATCATTGGATAGCTTAAAAAAAATACAAAACGCAACTAAATATTGTTCAAATTACATCAAAACAAAACAAACTGAAAACATGAATGCATCATTTTGTATCCTTTTGAATTGGTTATAGGAATGTCTACAATGGATAGTCAAAGTAAGGTACTTTAATATACATTTATTTTTTTTATTTCCAATGGAATAGTTCTCAATTCTCATATTTAGGAAAAATATGTTCTTTATTAGACTTATTCCAAAAACATTGCATTAAAGTAATGGTTTTAGTTCATGTGGAACTTCAATTCATGGAGAATACTTTAGTAGGCTGTCCTTTTTTATATCATGTGGAACTTTAGTCAAATCACTTATAAGCAAGGTTGTGAAAACTAGATTAGACAACAAACCGGAAGAAGGAGAGGGTTCACCATTCAACTAATTCGACCAGTTGAACTGGGGTCGAACCAGATGACGTAATAAAGAATATTATTAAAAATTAATAAAATTAACATGATAATATGATAATCTAACATTGGTTATAGCAAATATTAAAATTAATTTCAGCACATTTGATTGATTTTAGCAAAACACAAATGCAATTTTTGCATATACAAAATCCAAATTCAACAAATCTGAATGTCAATTTCAGCAATACGCAATATTTTCCAAAATATTCTCTAAGTAAGCACGATAGATATATTTAAGAATATTAAAAATAAATTTGCTTTCACAAATAAACTTAAACACGATTTACAATCACCAAACCTAAACGACACACCTTGCGGCTCCAGGTTCCCGCACGAGGTGGTTCAGCTATCCTGCAACTCTTGGCTCCGGCACAGGATGGCCAAATCAACTAATTTGTTATTACTACAATGCATGGGGGGAGGAATGCACACCTCAGTTCGATGTGCAGCAGCAATTCGTAGAGCTGAAATTTTACATCACTTGACCCTATGTCTAACATCTTCCTGTTTGTAGAAGAAATAAGCATGACGCGGCACAAACTCAAAGAAAATAGCTATGAACATAAATTTGAAAATTAAACTAATTTTAATTTATTTTGTTTTTTTTATTTTTCTTAACCCAACAGAGATCACAAATTCAAACATTAAAAAATTAAAAAATCAAAACAAAACCTAAAAAAATATAGATTTCTAAAGAACTTACATCCCTCAGTTTATTTGCTTGCTTGTAAAGTTGGAGAGAAATAATGCTTGCGTTGAGAAGATACTTCAAACTTCATCACGGTCAAGTTCGCCAACGAAGAGGGATGCCAAGGCGAATGGAATGGAAGGTCGGAAGGGTGAAACGCTGAAACCTATTCAACAGAAGGTCGAACAGACATAATGGGATTGTAATAGCGTCGAATAGGAATATTATATTTTTTTCTTTCCTACAATTTTCTCCTACACTGCTTGATGTAAATCGGATGGCTCGTATTTTATTCCAATTGAACTGGACAGTTTTTTATAACCGGCTCCGGTTCGTCGGTCAGATTGGTTTTTTGGCCAGTTTTCTATGAGCTTGGGTTTGTATTGAAACCGAACTTGCCGGCCGACCGGCTCAACTTGTTGAATCGGCTGGTCATATCCAGTTTTTAAAACCATGCTTATAAGCTAACCTATTTAGCATGATGTTGCATGATTTCTTACTAGAAAGGTTTCAAATGTTGGTTTTTTTTCTTCTGTCCTCCAATTGCTTATTAAGATCTCTCTTATTTAGAAAATAGCTAATTACTCTCATTCAGTGAAATAGCTTATTCCACCCATATTACCCGTATTGACAAAAGAGACTTTGATCTGACGATATTGTAATAAGCGCTGGTGTTACGAGAAGTTTACCGTCCATTCAGCAAACTAAGGCTGTGGACTCTAAACTAATGTTTTTGTTGATCTAAGAACAATGTTGATGGTTCCACTATGCTTGGAAACTAACAGGTCATTGTGGCACTTTTAGATGGTTATCCCTGCCAAATAACGTTCATATTTTGAAAATTCTAGGCCATGCAGGCATAGTAACCAGACCACCACATGAGTGGGAAAATTTGAACATATTGTGAGGCTTAGTCCTTTTTAAGTAGAACATTCCCGGTAGAAGCACCCATATTTGCTTTTTGAGGAACGTAATTCTGTGTATGGTTAGCATACCATTAGTTATGGTTTGTTTACTGCTGGAAGCTAAGTGCGGAGATGTTTCAAAATTTTATCCATTTCAGATATCTTAAAAAAGCCTCCATGTAACTAGTATAGTATGAACGCAAAAGCAAATCCATATGAACTAAGCATATTGTATTCTACCGATAGTTTTATGAATTATTTTAAATGAGGTGCCAAAATTGGTTTATTCCATTCTTGAGCGATCAATTATATCAACGTTATATTTGCCATTTAACTGATTTTATGACGTGGAATGTGGAATATGCCTTGTTCAAGCAGATTGCAGAGCTTCGTATTCGGGTAGCCGTTTATATTTTGGGAGTTTGTGCCATTTTAAAGTCAAATTTTCTTTGGATCATTTATGATCTATCTGTTGTTTATTGTAGGCTTATGAAGGTGCTTGGTGGCTTTTTATCTATCTGTTGGATCATTTATGCTTGATATGTTCTACAAGTTTTTTGTGCGGTCCTAAACCACTATCTATCTGTTATGAACCATTCTTTTCTTTTGTTAGGTGGCGGGACTTCTTATACCAGCTCTCATATGTATGCATCTGGTCCAAATACAAGCGGACCTTCTATTGGTCCTCCTCCTGTGATATCCAACAAAGCTCCTGTTCCTCAACCAGCTATCAATGAAGTGTACTTGGTTTGGGATGACGAGGCTATGTCCATGGTTAGGCTTGCAAGCTTGTAGTATTTTCTTCTTTCCAATTTTGCTTGTTCGACTCACCCAGTTCCTCATCTCACGACATGCTTTTGTTATGCAGGAGGAAAGAAGAATGTCGATGGGGAAGTATCAGGTTCATGATGAAACTAGCCAGGTAAGTTTTTAATTCACCCTTGTATTCATTGAAATGGATTTGCTTGTTGGTCGGCAGATCCAAATGATGGATAGGAAAAACAAAGCTATCTCCAGGTTTTTTCTCACAAGTTTTTCAAAGATATGTATTGATGAGATCATCCATGATACCATAGTGCTAGGAAGCACGGACACTTTCAAATACCTTGTGTTTGTGGTGGACATAGACATGCCTCCGATACGCCCCGCATGCTTAAAAATGTGTTAAAAGTGTTTAAAGACAAAAATATGTTAATGACACAAGTTAGAGAGAGCTTAACACACAGTAAGGCCACATGCTTGACAGATGGCCCATTCATGAGATATGAATGCACCCACAAAATATGTGACAACTCATAATAATTAATGAATGTTGATGTTGGAGTTTGTAACAAATGATAATCATCACATGCAATGAAATATTTATTTTATTCTTTATAATTTTTGTTTTTCTTTTGATATCACTAAACTTGTTTTTTGGGTGAAGTATATGTAAAATAATATAAATCAAATATTTTTTATCAATAATTCAAAAAATATATCATTGTGGCAATGGCATGTCATGTGCTACTTTTTACAGTGCTTTTGCACCGCTGTGGCCATGTTGTGTTCGTGTCCGTGCTTCATAGACACAGAAATAAATGCTTATTTACATTATGAGTGTACGACATGACATACGGATCTATATCCAGCATGAGGTTAGTGAAAATGGTCAATTGCTCTTATGTGCATCTGTTTAACAATCATCCACCCATGATGCTACTGCTAGCTTTTTAACTCCACAAATCTAACGAAGCTTGTGTTGCATTTCACCGGAGGATTCTCTCACTCTATACCACCATTTCTCCATTTGAAAATCTGTATGTAATTTACTTATTTAGATTTCATTGCTTCTTAACAAGCAAGGGGATCTGGTTGGAAGAAGGTTTTTATTTTTGTCAGGCTTTTGCCAATCCTTAGGTATCTTTTCTTTGTTATCTGTTTTTGATCAGTGTGCGACCAGGCTTTTTACAGGTCAGCTTTCATTCAGCCAGCAAGTTTTGCTATATCCCCTGCTTAAATTGATGAATTCTTCTCTTAAATTCACTCTTACTGAACCAAGATCTGGTTTCAGTTCTTATCTGATCCCGTTATTGTCATATTTTTCCCAGATGAACTCGGTTAATGCCGCCATTGATAGGAGGATTTCTGAAAGCAGACTTGCAGGCCGAATGCCATTCTAGTTTTTCTTCACTTCAGATTTGGTTAGATTTGTTCCGTACTGGGAAGCCATCGATCATCATCAAAGACTCAAAGTGCCTTTGTGATTGTTCAATTCAAATCACTTTTCAGCTGAGGAATTCAGGTGCTGTTGTCTATCCAGTGACATTTTTTTTTCCCCTTGAAGGCTCATTTAATTTCTACTGATATTGTGTTGATGCATTCTTCAAATGAAAATCTTTTGGTTAGCTTCAATATCACTTTCTGATCATGGAGTTAGATAAGGAGTGGATAGATTTCGGTCAATAGAGTTTCTGAAATTGAATCAGGCAGTGATGCCTTTATTGATAGTTTAGGATTTCACCTACTCTGTTGTAAAAACCAGTTATCTTTTTCTTGGGATCAAATTTATGAATTGTGATTCTAAATTGTTCTGAAATAGTTTATGGTTCTTATTTGTTGATCAGATTTTGTAGTTGACAATTTTGGCACAGTATTTTCATTTTTTTTATCATAAATATTAGTGATACATCTATAATTTCCATTGAAGTTTAGTTTTGATGCAAAATTCAGTACTACAACAATATCAAACCTTTATACCATTACGTGGGATTGACAATATCAATCTTTTTTCTTCATTGTTTGGTTAATAGTTGAATTTTTATTTAAATTTAATAAAAAATGCCATTTTTAGTACTTTCTAAACAGGTCTTTTTAAGTCTACTATAATTGCAAAATTTAGTAATAATTTGAAAGAGTTTGAGGCTTTGCTTGAGACAGCTTTCTTACTACTTTATGAAGCAGTTTTTTAGTATAGAAATTTTTGAAATTAGAAATCTTTGTATTATAAATTTGTTTTAAAAAGCAATAAAAAAGTTATCACAAACAAAGCCTGAATCTAAATTTTGAAGTCCCATAGCCATATTTGCATGCATGATTGAAAATTTATGATATGATTTCTCTAAATTAATAAATATCATTTATAGATCCTCACTATTTCTTTACTTCTCCAAACCTGGAATTTTTTGCAATGTCTATGCAAAGATCAGCTTCTTATTCCAGAGACTGCTTTATGGCTGTGACAAAGGCCTCTGTCCCTCGCATTTGCAGGCTGCTCGCCGTGTGCCAAAGCGTCCTCCGCGGCTAATCTTTGACGATAACCGCTTGCGGTCATCTCTTAGGTATTTTACAGTTTTATGCATATTTTATTTTACTATTAATTAAATAATTTAATGTATTTTAAATATATTTGAAAAAAAAAATCCCAGACTACACTAACATCTAGTGTTATTCTATGAAATAAATTTTCAGTTATTCTTGGCTAAACTCCTCAGCTTATTTCTTGAATTTTTTTAAACAATTTTGATAAAAAATAGCTTAATTATATTGGAATGAATTATTAAAAATATTTAAAATTTGTATATATAATTGATTTTTTTATTTATTATTATTTTATTATAATAATTATTTAAATAAAAACTATCCTTGTTGCATGCTGAAACATTTGTGACGGTAGGGATAGTTTAATTTTCTAGTTTTGTACGGAGATTAAGTACATATACATAAAATAGATGGGTGCAAGTCATAAGAGAGAATGAAATTTTTACATGGAAATTTTTAAAAAAGTGAATATGGGGCCTCGTCAAGTTGAAATGATTTTACTAGTGTTCCTCGTTGATTACAAATAAGACCCCGGGAGAAATGAGTTTGAACAATGAATCAAATATATAACAATTGTAGTCCTGTGATGGTGGGATAACAGTTGTTCTTAAGAGATCATAACTATGCTTTTTTTGTCGGTGGGACTATAATCAGGCAATGGTGGTTGAAGGGACTTTAATCGAATAATGGAGGTCAGAGGGACTGTAGTCATGCGACAGAGGTCAAAGAAAATTGTAATCGACGATGATGGTTGGAGGGAACGTAGTCGAGCAATGTAGGTAGGAGGGATTGTAGTCGGACGATGGTTTTAAATGGGGTCGTAGTAGGGCGACGAAGATCAGAGGAATTGTAGTCCTGTGACGGAGGTCGGAGGGATGATAGTTGGGTGATGTTGGTCAGAAGGATCATAGAGCATCATTGGTCGAAGGGACCATTGTCGAGCGATTGAGCCCCGAGGGATTGTAGTTACCATAGTGGTTTAAGAATAATATTCATATAATGGTAGTCTAATGAGTAGTCAATGGACAATGGTGGCTTAAGGATCATAGTTGAGCGATGGTAGTTTGAGGACCATAATCGACAGGCGATGATGGTCTGAGGACTGACTCGCGCGATGAAGGTCAGATGGATTGTAGTCATACAATAGTAGTTCGAGCATTGTAGTTGGTGGGTAACGGTGGTCTGAGGACTATATTTGGTGGGTAATGGTGGTATTAGGATTATAGTCGGGTGATGTTAGTTCGGGACTGCAGTCGATGGACGATGGTTTGAGAATTGTAATCGAACGACGGTAGTCTGAGGATCGTAGTCGAAAGGCGTCAAAGGTCAGGGGAATTATAGTTGGATGACGGTGATTTGAGGGATCGTAGTTAGGCAACCGAGGTTGGAGGGACTATAGTTGGGCAAAGCTAGTCAGAGGGATTATAGTCTGGCTACATTGGTCTGATGGATCATTATTGTGCGACTAAGGTTTGAGAGGTCATATTCAAGTAACTGAGGTCCAATGATCGTAGTCAAACGATGGTAATTCGAGATATGTACTAGATATGTGATGTTGGTTTGAAGATCATAGTCAACTGATGATGGAGGCCAAATGGATCATTATCAGCGATGATAGTCTAAGGATCTTAGTCAGGCGATGGTAGTCCAAGGATCATAGTTGATAAGTAATGGTGGTCTGAAAACCTGTAACACCTATTGAATATGTACATAGTTGCACCTATTTTGATCATGTATAGTAAAAGTTAATCCATTGAAATTTTGGTATTCATGTATTCTACATATGTTTGTGAGTGTGTCCTGAGAGGAAGATAACATTTGTTGTATTTTTATTTGATGGTGAGGCTGAGCGCTAGTGGTTAGACCAGTATAGGGAGAAGTTCAAAGGGAGGCATTCTTGATCAGTTGGGATGTGTTTACAGATTTTTTTTTTTAGCATGGTTTGTATCTATGTCTGCACGACCACAAATACATGAGATTTTTCTGAGACTAGTTCAAAGGAGCAAGACAGTTATATAGTATTAGAGAGAGTTCATTGCCTTAATCAGGTATGCTCTACAGTTGGTTAGCACTTTCAAGAAGTATTACAGGCTTATGAGGGGGCTACGAGATAGTCTACTACAACCACTAGTTTCATTTCACATTACATATTTCTCTGAGTTGGTAAAGAGGGCTCATCTGATTAAGGATAATCTGCTAGCCACTGAAAAGTAATGGGCTGCTAGTAGGAAGAGGTTTGGTAGCTAAGCTTTTGGTAATCAATTTTCTGGGAAGAAAAACATGTTTTGATATATAGATTCTCATAGAGGTGGATCGTCGATTTCAGTTCATAATGGTGGCCACATTGCTAGATTTGAAATTTATATTAGTGGGGCACATATATGCTAGAGCTATGGTAGGAAACACTTTTATTAGTGTTATAAGATGATGAGATAGTGTTTTCGATGTGGTCAAACTAGGCAGAGTGGTATTTTTTGAATTTTGGTATAGTCATGATTAAATATTTAATTGCTCTGTTTTAGTCTGTAGTCATGCAGTATAATGTATAATTGTTATATATACATTTTGATGTAAATGAAAAGAATTTGTGGATGAGTTTTTTTTTCTCTTATTAGAAGTTAAATAGAAACTCTCTGTTGTAGTTTAATTCAAAGAAATCTAGAAAAATGTCTCTAAAATTTAGATCTTGTGCTCAGTCTGTCATAAGTCAACATGATATTACATGTAATATTTGTGGGTCATATTGGGTTAGGTTGTGACACCCTTACAGTCACGAGACAGTGGTTAAAAAATCATAGTTGGTGGTTGAGGTTTAGGGACTGTAGTTAGACAATTGTAGTTTAAGGACCGTAGTAGGTAGGAGATGGTGGTCTGAGGATCATAATTGGCGAGCTGCAGAGGTTGAAGTGACTATAGTTGGGCGGAGACCTGGTGGAGGTGGTTGAATAAAGGTTCAACATCAAGGGTCTAGTGGAGGTATGACGACAAAGGTCAGGCATAAGTAAATGGCCACAAGCAAGCAAAAACCCTACAACGATGGACAAACATAGATTCAATGGCATTGGTCCACAAACCATTTAACGGCTGCAACTGGACTAAGCAATGACAATTGATCGGTGAAATTTAGGTGGTGGCGAGGGTTCACTTATGGTGGTGCTCGGGTGGAACTCTGGGATTCTTCAAGGCCTAGAGCTCTCTTCCCTTTTTTGATAAAATATTGGAGGGACTTACTTGACCATAATTGTAGTTGGCATTTCAACATAAATATCCCTTTGAGTTTGCAGCCAAAATTGCTCCTCCAGTCTAAATTTTTTTCCCTCGAAATTGATACAACAATGACTAATAGTTGAGAGGAGATATGACAATACTAGTTCACCGTTGTCAATTAGGTTGCCCTCAATATTGAAGGATTTATTTTGGAACTCATAATGGTTCATGGTAAATGTATTAACTCGCTACAGCCATGTCGAAAATGTGAAGTGTTTCGCGTCGAAAATGCCAAACTATTCCATGCTAGAACATTTGTGGTGGTAGAGAAGTATAGAGAGTTCAACGTCATAATTTTGTATGAAGATCTATCACATATATAGATAAGAGAGAGGGATGCAAGAGTCATAAGAGACACGAAAAATTTTATGTGAAATTTTCTAAAAAGGGGAAAAACTACAAAGCCTCGCCTAGTTGAAATGATTCCACTTGTGTTCATCCTTGATTACAAATAATGCCCTTCCTCAAGGGAAGGCGTTGGCACAATGTATCAAATATACATCTATAAAGCATGTTACATTGTTGGAGTTGGAAGAATCCAATGGTATAAGGGTTGTTCTTAAGAGATTGTAGACCTATTTGCTTGGTCAGTGGCACCATAGTTGGGCAGTAATAGGCGGAGGGGCCTTAATTTACCAATTGAGTTTAGAAGGACCATAGTCGAGCAATCAAGGTCATAGGGATTGTAGTCTGCGATGGTGGCCTAAGGATCATAGTCGGACAATATTAGTTTGATGAATGCAGTCAATGGGCGACGGTGGTCTGAGGATCGTAGTCGCATGATGGTAGTCTGAGGATCATAGTTGGTATGCGACGACGGTATTTTGAGAATTGTATTCAATGGGAGATGGAGGTCAAGGGAAACCTTTTAGTCTGGTGACGGAAGTTAGAAGGACCGTTGTCAGACAATGATAGTCTGGAGATCATAGTTGGTGGGTGACAGAAGTCGGAAGAATGGTAATCAGATAATGGCAATCTGAGGATCGTAGTCGGTGGGTGACGGTGGTCTAAGGATTGTAGTGGGGTGGTGGTAGTTCGATGATTGTAATCAAGCGACAGTGGTTTGAGGATCGTAGCAGATATGCGACATAGGTCAGAGAGATCATAGTAGGGCGACGTTGGTCAATCATTGAGGTCTGAGGGGTTGTAGTCAGACGATTGAGTTCAGAGGGATCATAATCAAGTGACCAATGTCAAAGGGATTATAATCGGCGATGGTGATATAAGGATCATAATCGAAAAATAGTAGTTCGAGGAGTGTAGTTGGCATATGATAATGGTTTGAGGACCGTAATCGAATAATGGTAGTTTGAGGATCATAGTTGGCATACAACAATAATTGGAGTGATCGTAGCTAAGCAATGGTGGTCTAGGAACCATAATTGTTGGGCGACAGATGTCTGAGAATTGTAGTTGAGCGATGGTAGTCAAATGACCGTAGTTGGTTGGCGACGAAGGTCTAGTGGTGACCTGATGATGATGGTTGGATGGAGACTAGTCAGTAATGGTTGGGTAGGGTTTCGATGACTCTAATCGGATGAGGTCTGACAAGGATGGTTGGGTCGATGTCCAACATTGATTGACCAATGAACGTCCAATGGTGTCAAGGAATTATTGCGATGGTGTTTAGGTAGAGTTCTGGGATCCTTTAAATCCCATAGTTCTCTTTCCTCTCAGCCAATGTTCCAAGCCTCCTCCACGCAAAGAGTGTGAACCTATTTATATATTTTTTGGAGTGGTATGCTTCATAAATATAAAGAATATTCTTCTTAGTACTCTATCGGATGACCCATTTTGATCTTCTCAATGATGAAGCGTTCATTCAACATTTAAGTGCCTTAATAATGTTAGAATTAACTAATCTTGGGCTTGTTGATTCATCTCATCGAGCTGCTCAATTCAACTATAATATGTCGTATTTAAATATCATTTCATCATCCAATTAGCATCTTGAAGCTTTTAAATATTCTTTAAACCTTTGATTTAGGGCCATTTGGAAGTTGATGAACCAATTTTTATGTCGTTGGATTTATCTTGTCGACATATTTAATCTTACTATAAATTTGTTGAAATTAAAATTCAAGTAAATCCAAATTTAAACTCGAAAGTTTCCCATTTTGAAGGTATCAAGATTCACAAAGAATACCTTAATATTAGCGCCAGAATTTTAACTTAAAAAAAAAAAAAAAAAAAAAAAAACTACGCTAAAACCAAATTAATTGCCCTAAGTTAAATACTATCCATATTTTTCTTATTTATTAAACTATCTCTTCCTTTAAAAAAGTACTAAGAGTTTTAATCAACATAATAGCGAACTTTAATGGTTAAACGCCCCACCCATCGAAGTTAAACATCAAAGCAAATATACTAAAAAAAATAATGTCACTCCAAATAAAAATTCTCTATTAAAAGCATTGTTTTGAAAACCGGACCGGACCGGCCGGTTCGACCGGTTCAACCGTGAACCAGTCTTATATATTTTTTAATAATATGATTCAAAAGTTTTATTATATTATATATTAAATTAAGTATAAATAATCTAGCTCACATGATGCAATAATATCATGAAAGCTCTTAAGCCATGGGTACAAGGAAAGGTATAT
>NW_021319083.1:12607783-12643220 GCF_001605985.2 Dendrobium catenatum | reverse complement strand
TAATTATTTATATTTAATTTTAAAATTATGTAATATATTATATATGTATGAATTTTATTTATTTTTTAGTCTAAATTTTTTAAAATTATAAAATGTTTATGAATAAATTGTCATTATTATTATGTTAATTTTATTATTTTTAATTATATTATTATTTATTACATCATCCGGTTCGACCGGTCGAACCATGAACCTCTCATTCTTCCGGTTCGTTGTCCGGTCCGGTTTTCACAACCTTGATTAAAAGCTTACCAATTCCACGTTTAATGATCCCAACTGCTATAATCAGAATATATACATTCAAAAGTTATATTACAATAAATTATTTAAATTTATTAAAAATGATGAGCTTCTTTGCACGTCTATTAGTAGATGCAGCCTCATTTTATTAATATTTTGTTTGATTTGAAGTAAAATAAATATAATATAAACTCCAAATATAAGCCAGTTTTAAGCCGATGGGATGTGGCTGTCGGCAATGGCAAGTGATTGCCAGTGAGCATTAGTAATAGGTGCGGCAATGGCTGGTGGTGATATGCAGGCGGGAGGTGGCGACGACATAGTTAGCTTACTCATCCAAAATCTAAAGAATTCTAAATACACTAAAATTTTACACTATATTTATTTTACTTCAAATCAAATAAAAACATTTTTAAAGCCCTCGCATTTGAAAATTTTTATAAGTGTGAATCTTTGTAAAGTGTAACATTACACAAAAAAAATAAAAATCAATAAATAGCATTGCCATTAAAAAAAAAACCAAAAAAAAGTTCCATAGCACCCAATAATTGCAACTTTAACTAACATAGTACTTCTGCATCATATGACTTCAAAACATTATAACAAACTAAGTTCACACATAAAAATATTTATATATAGGCTCATGCATGGAAACTAAATTCATTGTTTAACTCATGAGTTTTAAATTCATGGATGATACTAACTGATGAGCAGTTCAGTGAGACTTAACAAATTCTTGAACAATATGAAGACCCTCTGACTCTTCTCCATAGTCCTGTAAATCAAATAGGTATTACAAGCTCCAATGAAATTACAGGCATTATGACTTATCAATACCAAAGTACAAAATAATTATTTGCAAGGAAAAATGATTATTATAAAATGCATTTACCTTAACTACCAAGCAAGAGCAGCCAATAACCTTCCTTGCTTTTCCCTCTGAGTCATATTTGCAGAGCTGCATCACAATATAGAAACACAAACCTTCAGATAAGCAACAAATTTAAGCTTCGTTTAGGACGGCTTTTTTATTGCTTCTTAAAACAGCTTTACTAAGAAGCTGTTTTAAGAAGCACAGGAAAAAAGCTGTCCCAAGCTTCGTTTGAGTAAACTACCTTATTCGATCCGCTCTGAACATATTTCGTATCTAATGGTCAAGCCATAGGTTTGGAACAAATGTTGGATCTTTATTCAAACAAGAATCAAACACTGAATATGAAGGAGTTTGAATCATGTTCGTTTAATCAAACTTAGGGTTCTCTTTCCACCTTATTATAATCAAGGATCGATGACTACATTCAAAATTATTTTTAAAAAGTTTAACAATAACCTTCTATTCATTTGATGGGTCTCACAATAAAGGTTTAGAACTGAGAGATCACTCAAAGGCGAAGAAAGACACTTGAAAAATGGGGATGAAGCTTGAAAGGTGGATGTTTCAACAAGCATCCCGTTTGAGCATTCACAATCTCACTAAAGACTATGGCTTTGTTTGGGTTGGCTTTCTTAATGCTTTTTAAAACAACTTTTCAGTACATTAATCCATCGAGACACTTCACTTCGAAAGATAGTGATGTCACTAGGAGTTAGCGTCAAAAGCTAGGGGTGCAAGAGAGCTGAGCCGGCTCGAGCTCAACTCAATAACGAGCTTGCAAGCCAAGCTTAGATAAATCAGTAAATAAAATTTTCCCACTAATAAAATATACTGTTAATGATAAAAATAACCAGCTTATAAAAAAAACGATTTGAAGAAAAAAATCTATGTTCCCAAGAAGAAAGTAATAAAAGAGACAGCTATATAATAGTTGATTTGATAAAAGCAGCAGGTATATAATAGCTGATTTGATAAAATAATAATAATAACAAAAAAGATCCCAAATGTCCCTTAGAGAATAGAGACAAAAAACAAAAATAAGATTAGCTACAACGACAAAAATAAAGAACATGCATAAATATAGCAGGAGAGAATAGAAGATAAATGGTAACAAAAAAATAGGGAAATGAAAAATAAATGCATCATAATTAGCATCGAATCAAGGGCATGAGTGAAAACCAGAGCAGAACCCATAGTATTTGAAATTGAAAACCAATTCAATCAATGTGAAGCAATTTCCAAAACCAAAATAAAGCAATTCAAAAGTGGCAGAGAACTAACCCCAGACCACTCTCCAAGTGTTTTGGCACTTGGAACGGTCACCAAGTGTACGTTGTGATCCGCACAAAGAGCCTTGACCAGCTTCACATAATCTGGTTGGTCGCAATCCTCGGCAAGCACGCAAAGCTGTGCAGTATGCTTTTCAACAGCCTTGGCTGCTTCATGTAGTCCACGGACAAGCCCGTCATGCGCTAATGACTTCTTTAGAACAAGCTGCAGGGCAGTCAAGAGGTCCATCGGCTGTCCAAGAACAGAAGCAGGTGCTTCTGCAGGGATACCATCTTCCCTGCCATGGCATAGAAAATTAAGGGTGTGTTATCCACAAAGAAGAATTCATAGGAGATTATATGATAACATCAGCTTATAACTCTTTTTCTTTTGCTGATTGTAAAAAACGCATTTAAAAGTAAAAGCTCCACAAATATGCTCAAAATCTCCTCAAATATAGTGATTTCAATTTCACAAATAGAATGAGTGAAAATAGAATTATGATTTGTTGTGAAATTTACATACATATCACTTTATAACATCCTATTTACATATCTAACACCTAAAACTTTAATATTACATACATACCACAATATACTATTTTAATATCAAATATGACACTCATATTTCCTTCCTACCACTCATATTTTTCATTTCTATCACTCATATTTGATATATAAGTGTTAGATATGTAAATATAGTAGTATAGAGTGGAATGTATGTAAAGCTCCCTTTTTTAAAACATGTTTTTGCCTACAAGCAACCAAAAATGCATAGCAATAAAATAAAAAAATGTTGTATATCTCATGCAACTACAACTACTTGGATAATTTATTTAATGCCTAAAGGTCAACAATCTACAAAATCTGAGGATTCAAACCATACAGTGTATGTTTGGTCAGTTCATAGGAGATGTCTGTATCCACCCATCTCGTCTCCCTGGCTTGATGGAGATGAACACTAAAGACAGTATGGTATATTGCAAACTTGGAATGAGCCGTTGAGGTTTTCTTTTATGTTGAACTCTCTTTTGCATATTAGTAGAGACATACTAGAAAACGGCTGCATCAACACATATTTTGTGCTACAAACTCATCAATTCCTACTTTATTATGGTTGGCGCATAAAATGTTCCTTCTTGGTTGGATAAAATAGCCATTCAGAACAACTACGATGGGATTGAATACAAATAAGAATTAAATTTGGTCAAAATTACAAGTAAAAATATAAGAACACCGTGTTTCATTAAGTTAAAACAATATAGGTACCGCCTTCACAACATGTACTTGCAAAAAAAGTTAAATAATGTACCACAAAATAGGACAATTCTAGGATGAATATAAACATATATTAGACAATCGTCCCAGCAATATGAGTTCTTTCATGTTGAGTGCTCTTTGAGGAGTTGAAGCATATTTTTTGCTAATCATTTCGCACAACTTCATTCCATATAGCCATAAGTCTACCCATTCACATATCTAATCCTTTATCTACTCATCTAATAGCACATTTTTTCATCTTGAAAGTTCATCTTGCATTAATTAAAGAGAATAAAGAAGTACCAAAGAGTACATGCTAGTGCGGAAACTACTATCTATGTCTTCTCTGGACAAAAAATAAACAAAAGAGAGAAGAACTATGTTATCAGTAACTATCCATACGTGAGTACAACCAAAACTAAAATAAGCAAGCAAGGAAGAAACAAAGAGCCCCTCCCTTAGCTGATAATGTGAGGTCCCTTATGTTAGTGTAGTAAGGACCAACAAAACAAACAAGAAACCACTCTAGAGGAGGGGATTCCAAAAGGGGGGTTGAAATAGCCATAAGGGCTAGTTAGTATCCCAAAGCTCCCGCAAAGGTCTTGTTCGATTGTGGCACCCATTACAGCCCACATAAGATCTCAACATTGTTCACCTGAGGGGACCACGTCCCCTCCATGATATCATTTGGTGTCTTCTTTCTCTTCCGTTTAACTGTGTTAATAGGCCCCAACTACAATAGCACTTTATCAAATGTGCTTGTGATACTCTGCGTTGTTGTTTTGTAAGATTCAAGACTGTATTAGAAGAAACCTCCAAAGGCTTGTTTTTTATAGCAGAAAACAGAACCTATGTTAAGCTTGCAATCTTTTTTCCCTGAACTCTGGAGTAGTGATCGGAAGTAGTCACCTTTGGTTTCAGCTTCCTCCTAGTGATAAGGGTCCATGATCCATACTCCTCAAAGGAGCTTTCCAAGTTTTGTTGAGTTGAGAGGCCTTATGGTGGGCCAAGGCTATTGTCATTTTGAGACAATTAGCTAGTATCACAGGCTACATATGAGAGGAAAATCTACCTTGGTGTTCCTCACAAATGGGCTGGCCAGAGGTAAAGGGTGTTGCAAATTATGTTTAAGTGTGCAAAGAAGTACGTGATTGCACCTTGGTCGATTGTGCTGAGATCTGGCCTAATCCTGTTCAGTTTTGTGACCAATGTTGTCCCGACACAACCCGGAGGCTCAAATTAACGATATTGGAACAAACGGTCAGACGGTTGATTAAATTTCATTTGCTAAAATTATCTTCAATAAACTGAAAGAGTCACTAAAACATCAAAACATTTAAAATTCAAATAATATAAATACCTTTATCTCGGAATATCTCGCCTACAATATACATTCTCTTCTTTTTTGTTCATTTTAGTTAATTGAATTATACCTATAATTATTTTTTAATAGGAGCAAATCATAACATAACCCAGTGAGTAAATCATGCTTCTAAATTATAATAACACAAGACATTGGGAATATGCATGCTCAATTTAAATCATAAAGTAATTCTATTTAATCATTTCAATCATGAAATTTAATGTTATGCATATATCATATCTTTAACCTTTCTCGTAAACAATACAATAATCACAGGAGTCGCCGTCTAAAATAATACCAATGAAGATACTTATTTTCCATTTTGATTTTTTTTATTTTTTTCATTTACATGCACGGGTACATTGCATCCCCATTCAGTACCATAAAGGAGTATGTTTCATCATTCAACATATACATGCAAACATATATATATATATATATATATATATATAAACATGACCAATCATTGAATATGAGAATGATAAATTATAATCTAGTTTGCAATAAAGATTTAATAAAGAGGTGTTACTATTTTTCAATGCATTTATTTTAAGAGAGAAATGAAATTATTACTGTAATTAAAAAGACATGAGTACTCACATTGATTTAATTAGCTTTTGGCCTTTTTATCCTTGATCTGACTTCAATAATATAACATATATATGAAGACTTTATTGTTAAAATTTAAATAATGAGTTGCTCTTGATTTAATTTATATTCTTTGTCTCCATAATTTATATGCATAAAATTTGCTCATAAATATGCACTATTGATTATTCTTAAAATCAAATTATGATTATGTTCAATTATATGACATTACATAAAGATTTTAATTTTAAATTATGCAAGCATAATTTTTAAATATTAATTAAAATTAATCTTTAATTTATAATTCCATCAATTCTAATAATTTAATTATAAAATAAGATCTTAAGTTTTAAATCTTTCTTTGCATTAATCAATCTTCTAAATGTTCTCTATATCTCATAAGTTATATTTTTAAATATAAATTTACTCATTATTCTCTAAAATTGAAATTTAAAATTATATAATCTCATAGCCTAAATAATCAATACTAATAAAGTCTTAAAATTTCCTAAAATAGAAACAATTAGCTCTAAAAATTGAATTTAAAATTTTCAAAGAAAAATTAACCTTTCTTTTAAAGTATTTTCTGAATTAACTTTCTTAATTTATAACTTAAAAAAATTTCATACTTTCTTCCTTCACATGCGACTCATGCTTGCCACATCCTCTTTCCTGCACTCGCCTCCCTTGCTCGCTGATCAATATGGAGTCGTAACTCACATGCACGTGTCTTCCTTCTTCCTTGTTTCGGCACTCACCCTCTCGATCTCTCTCATTCGTTGCTCAAGCTCATTCCATACTCCATTTTCCCTTTCTTTCTCTCTATTTCTTTCCTTCTCCATCTTGGTTGTTACCTTCATTCGCTTATTTGATTCCACTAAAGTGAGTGAATCAAAGTTATCTCCCACAAGGAGACACTACTTTTCGCATTTAAACGCTTTTCCTCGCTCATTCGCATGATTTGATTTAGCTAGCTACACCAGCATCCGTGGTTTTGCTCGCTCGACTCGACTGCTTCATCTATTGCTTCGCTCGTAATTTGATTAGGACAGGTTCAATTGAACTGTCCAACCGGTTCTTACAAATGTGCCCACATTGAAAGCAAAGATGTGGGAGACCCTCATATTCAATTCTTTGAAAAAAAATTCTCATTTCTCCGGTTTACCCAAAATCTTGGCGGAAGCTTTTGTGTCAAATCAATGCGCACACAAACTCTTGCGTAAGAGTTTTGGCCCCATGAGCTGGTTTGTTTATCCATCCATAACGGTCCACCCACCATAGTGATCATTCAAACAATATTAGAGGGATCCCAATACATGAGTGAAAACTTTGGAAATCTGATCCAAATGGGAGAACACAGCCCCTGCATATCATCAAGTGAAGAGGAAGGTGTCCACTAATCCAAACCAATGATATTTCTTTCCACTAACCGTAATCCACCCTTAAGGATCGTGTCACATACCTCAGAGCTTTGAAAGAGGCAAATGAAGCAATTGGGAGCAATTGTGATTAATTGGAACTCACCCACATGTGACCACCTCTAGCTGAGTTCACGATGCAGTAGAGAATATGGTATTCGCTTGCCTAACAACTTTCCAATTAAGGCTTTTTCCAATTTAGTGATATTCTCTTGGATCGTTTCATCATTTAAGTTTAAAGAGAACCCATAGTCCACTAACACATCAGCCTTATGATGCTTGTTGAGTTGGGTGCAGGAAGGCATCCTCCAAGCAAAATGACCAGGAGTGCGATCATCAAACACTTTGGGGTTGTTTGCTGCTTGCTAACTACTTGACAAGTTGCTGAAAATTTGCATCTGTATCCATTAGAACATTTATACAAACACCTTTTGTGCACTGACCTGGTTGAATTGTGTCATTAAGTGCTATTTTAATAGGAGATCCACACCTGTTTGGAGCTTCATAGAGCTCATTCACAACCATTATGACCTCCATTTCATTAGAACCAACACAAGTGAAATCTGGGTGTTTGTCTACACACGAGACGTTTCCATGCATTGCACAAACCTGTTCAAAGTGTACAGGTTGTTCACAATCCACCATTTGCTTGTCAATTATTTCCTTGCTATTGTGCAAAGCAGTCAAGACTTCCATTTGCTCAAACCAAGTAAACCCGTGCAGCACTTGAGGCACGAACTCAGCTGGTTTGACAGCCTTGAGCTAGCGAAGATGATGTTGGTCGCAATCATTAGCATTGGCCGCAAGTTCGGAATTGTAATGCAAACTACTGCTTGTGGGCTGGAGTGACATCCCGTCTGAATTGTGCAAGTCATCAAGAGCGACAACTACTTCGTCATTTGCAAGTTTACAATCCACATGTAGGTTGTAATCTTCACGTTAAGGAAACCAAACAAACATGTTAGAGAAATTGCTTGAATATAGTCGTAGAGCCACACTTTTAATCGATGATCCGTAAGTGACATTGAAGGTGGCAACCATTCTTGCAGCCATTCATTTTGTCCTGTAATTGTTACAATGTGATTGGAGTTGTCTTGGATAGGCTTGGATTATCTTCAACATAAATTGAAGGCAATATAACTCTTGTGGTTATGCAATAGATGATGTTGGGATTGCCAATTGAATCGAACAAGGAACTTGAGCGGGTGCTTGGATTGCTAATTGGAATGGAGCAGGAAAGGATGTGTTGATATCCGTTTAAATCACACAAGGAACTCTAGCAGGTTTTTTCAAATTTTTATAGATTTGAATGCATTGCAAAGCTCCTACCATATTTCGATGAATTAAAAAAACACATGACACAACTTGGATCTTAATAATGTGGGAGAGTTGTGGCCTCGTGGATTTCTTTTTCAACAAGCTAAGTTATGAGGTGACTATTGTTCATATTTTACTTTGAGCCTAGGCAACCTTTAATTGATGTCACGAATCATCTCCCAATTTTTTTTTTCAATTATGTCAAGGTGTTATGCCTCATGAATTTCTTCAGCCATTGTGTTGAATACTTTGATGCAAATCTAAATGCTGGTAGACATCAATTTTGAAAGTAATGGCGAAGATGTGATGGGGGAGTGGATCTAAAAGATGTAGGCTTGGCGATGGCTTGTGGGATTAGGCGAAAGTAGCATATGAGCATTCAGCCCACTAGGAGGGTAGAAGCGAATGAGTGGAAATGGCATTGGGAGGCTTGGCAAGTTGGATCTGAGTTCAGTAAAATGAGCACACGATCACAAAGGTTGGCAAGGATTAGCATGGACATGCATGAGCGACGACAAAGTTACACAAGATCAATAAGTTCATGAACATGTTACATTCATTGTGTTCAAAATGGGTAACCGATGAGAGTTTGGATGCGAGCGTTGCAATGGGGCGATCTGAGATCAATGTTGAAAGGTGCATGAGCGTGGAGAGGGCATTGAAAGACTTAAAGCATGGATGAAGGTGTGCAAAAAAGTGTGGATTTTGGATTATGGCTTGAACACAACATGATATTGCAAGTGGATGTATGGATTTGAGCAAAGGTTTGAGAATAGAATATGAGATCTAGAAGGATCATAGGAAGCAAGACTGTCAATGTTAGCATCTACGCCATGAGAGTCTAGAGGAAATGGGATCTAGAAGGGTCAAGTGTGGGATCTGTAAGATGAGTACAAGGGAGATGATGGTTGAATGCTCTAGCAATGAACAGCAATCTAGATCATCAGGGTTGATGCTAAAAGGATGTTGATGGATACATAGCGAGGTGCCAGCAAAGGAACATTTGTTCTATGTGTTTGTGTTTTTTATAGTAGAGACGCAGCAAATGAAAGATGAAACGATCGACAATAGTCTGGTATTTACCAATTGATACAAGGACTTGGATGCAGTAAGAGAAATCAAGCTCTAAATTTGGATTGAGATCGTCGTAGACAAAGATAAAGCACCCAATCTCAACGAGAATGCCAATTGTTATGACCTTGAAGGATCGAGGGATAAAGGGCTTATTCAAATTGTTAACAAACCTACAAAAAGGGGGATTGAAAAGGGGGAGGGGGTATTTAAATTAAGACAAGGATAGATAACTAACGTTTCTCAGTTTCTCCACACTTCCACTCTATAAATGCATCAAACGATCGCAACTGCAAAGTCGGTAGAAGTTAAAGTGAATCGCGAATACGTGAAGTAATAAGAAATAAGCTTTTTTACAGAAAGATTGCCGATACTCATCAAATACTAATTCGCTCAATCACCCAATCAAGCAGTAAAGTTTTCAAGAGAAAAAGAACATGGAAACACAAGAGTCCTACAAAAAAAAGGTACATAGGAGCACTTACGCCATTGCTGCGATAGTAGTAATTTCAATCTGAAAGAGATTTAGTACATTCGGCGGCGGAGAGATGAGTTAGCGGAGAGATGGTAGTCTGGCTAGGGTTTTAGAAGAAGAGTTAATGGCGATAATATAAGGTGACGGCGCCGTTAGACCGCGAAAGAGTGATCGTCCAAAATTTTCTAAATAACCAATAGAAAATGCTAGTATTTAAGTATTTTTTTAAGTTAATATTCAAATTTTAAAAGAAATAAAATTTTAAATTTTTTGAATTTATATGCACCATAATATTCAAAATTATAGAAATAACACCCTTATTTTAATTCTACGGAATAAAATTATATAAATATAGGGGTGTCAATATTTGACACGATCTGAAAACCCGACCCGAAAATTTCGGGTTAAGTTCAACCCTTTTGAGAAATGGGTTGGGTTCGGGTTCAACAAACCGATCCATTTCAAAAATCGGTTTGACTCGGGAATGACTCGGATTACTGGCGCTAATCGCGCATGCTCATCTGTCGCGTCTACCCGCTGCCCGCGCATACTCACTCGTCTGTCTTCCTGCGTCGCGTATGTCTCCCTCCTGCTTAGCATCTGCCCACCCGCCTGTCTGCCCTCCCATTGCCGGCACTGCCTCGCCTCGTCATCCCATGTCCAACGCGGTGACGCCTCCTTCGTCGATTTGCCATCACTAGCGCTACCTTGCCTTGTCGGAGTGGTCGTAGTTGACATTTCAGGTTGGGTCAACCTGGTAACTCGACGGGTCGGGTCGGGGTTTGTATTTTCGACCTGTTTGCAAAACTATGTCGGGTTCGAGTCAACCCGTTTGAACCTAAGTCAGTTTCATATTCGACCCGAATCCGAATTTGACACCCCTACATAAATGTCCATTTCATATCAAAATAGCAAAGCATTTATCTATTCCTTAAGCATGTCATGATTAACATTGGTTAAAATAAGATTTAAATAAAATTCAAATATAATTTCTAACATTAGAATATAGTATTATCATATTAGACACAATAGTGTATAATTTAATAACTATAACACATTAAATAGTGTAACATTATTGTATAGAACCTATAAACTCACAATTAGTTGTATTTATATTAAATAAAATAATTATAATGTTGTAACAACAATACTATGAATATAATTAAAACATCTATAACGTAGCTGGTCCAATAAAGAGTGCAATCACAATAGTTATGAAATAATAATTATTATTATTATTATTAGCAAACATATCACCAATAATACAATGCAAATTATAAGAAATGAGCACATAAGCCACAACACATACAATAAATTACAGTTACCCAATAAACACAACACATATCTTTTGCAAGTATAGAATGATTTCATAAGCATAGACATAGCTCTCCTTAGCCTATTGGTTGGGAGCTTAGGCTTCCAACTAACAGGTCTAGGATTCGAGTCTATGTGCATGCGTTGTGTGTGTGAGTTTGCCTTAAATGGCCTAAATGTCCAAAACAAAAATTTCATAAGCATAGTACTATAGTAACATTACATATGTAATTATAATGAACTCAGCTGGGGCTAAGAGTGTAAATGAGTCGAACCGGCCAAAACTCAACTCTTTAACGAGCTCGGGAGTCAAGCTTATTGAGTCATAACTAGAGCTCGAGCTCAAATTTGAGTTTGATTATACTCCGTTCATCAGGTTAAATAAACTACATATTAAAAATTGATATTAAATTTTCATTTAGTTAGTAAAAGTATAGGATTTGAAAGAGCTACACAACAGTGAAGCTTTCCTAAGAAAATTCAACACCATTAATGTGTCTATACATCTTTTCCAAAAGAAAAAAACAGCTTTTATTTTGAAGTGAATTGAACAGGTTATCTTCTTTTTAGAGATGAGCATCATGAGACTACTTCATTCTTCAGTAATTTCTAGCTGCAACTTCCTTTAGGCAAAGCAGGTTGCTGTCGCGACTTCCACCGGTGAAGCAAAACTAACGCCATGATTTCTTTTGGCAAAGCAGAAATCTGGTGATGACTACATTTGAGTCAAGGTCTCAAACAGAAGAAGGAATGCTCAACCCAAGTTTGAGTTTTTTTTTTTAAGGGATGAGTTGAGCTCAAGTTTATTGTGACTCGAGATCGATTTGACTCATTTGCACCTCTAATTGAGGCCTTCTTGCTTAGGGTCATGGTCTTATAGGGTACTATATCTCTCTTCAACCATTGTAGTTTCCTTTCTCATGGCATCCTACATTATGGTTATAAAAAAAATACATAATTTGAGGCAGCAGAGATGGTTTACTGACCACAAGAGTTTTAAAAATATTTTTAACCAACAAGAGTTGATTTTGAGGCGGCGAAGATGGTTTGAACTGATTAAATATTTTGATTTGGATATCCAGTATTGTACAAGAAAAGCTAATGTGCTGGTTGATGTCCTTAGTAGGTGGATAGGCCAATTGGATGCTAATTCAGGAGAATGAGTTGATCACATATTTGGTAGCATTAGTATTAGAAGTGCTTAGCCAAAAGGATGGAATCCATTGTATCATATTTCAAATGTCAATGAATCCTACTATGGAAGAAAGAGCTCAGGAGACACATAAATCAAATGAGGACTATCGAAAGTCGAGGAATCAGATTCAATTAAGAAGAAGGTAAGATCTCAGCCTTGATGATCAAGCCTCGATCAGATGTAAAGGATGTCTTCGGGTCCCGAGAGATTCTAAATTGATTTAGGAAATATTGGTTGAATGAAAACTAGTAGTGGACAAGGTCCTCACTAAAAAGATTCCATGAGAGCAAGTGGTTGGCAAGATCATTACTCATTCAAAGACTTTATAAGACTAAAATTCTTAAAAGGCACAGATATATCAAAGTCCTTGAAAGGTAAAAGCCTCAAAGGCACAAGAACATCAAATACCCCTTAGAAGGCTAAACCCCTCAAAAGGCATAAGTACATCAAAATTTATTTTAAGTAATTGTAGCGATGTTGTTTATTTACCATTTTTTGTAACTTGTACGAGAGAAATATGGAATAATTTCCTATCCATTTTTTATATTTTAAGCAAATTCTGTTAAGTCTCCCTCTTTTATGATATCAATTTGCTTATTTTCTATTTCTAGAATTTTTGTCTCAATATCTCATAAGGCTAAAAGTCTTAAAAGGCACAAGTACACTAAAAACCTTAGAAGGCTAAAAGCCTTAAAATGTACAAATATATAAACATCTTGAAAGGCTAAAAATCTTAAAAGATATACACTTCTTTGATTCTCTAAAACCTCAGAAGGCTTTACAAAAGGAATAAATTCCTCTATTCTAGTTGTTCTAACTGGAGAGAAAAAAATCAAAGCATATCTAAATAATGCATAAGAAACTTTGATCATATATAAAGATAAATTACTTCAAGCAAATATCAATCTCATACAAAAATCTTTAAGATAAAGAGAGATGATAAAAAATATTCCATAATATTTTTTTTACATAATCTCAATAACTTCTTCATCACCTGAGAAAACCTTTCTCAACTCACTCTCAATATCGCCATCACCTGAATCTGAAGGAGAATCCTCATATGCCTTGCTAGGGAGTCAACCTTTCAATTGAAACCCTAGTCTCATGCTATAACAAGCGAACTCCGTTTAGGAAACCACAAGCAAAGCCTTCCTCAAGACTCTGACACTTTGAATCCTTCACTTCAACATCAAATAATTTATCATAAGTTTCTCTAATGTGATATTGGATTTCTCGGTAATAGGCTGAAGACTTCTTGAATTATTCTATAGCCTTTAATGATATAGCTTCAATATGAGCTTCAGTTGACTCTAAACGGCAATCTTGTAATTTTGTATTCTCTTTATCAAGAGTTTCTTTGTTAGTCTAAAGGGTACTGTTCTCCACTGCAACAATCTTCAAAGCATTCTTCTACTGAGTTATCTTTGCACAATCTTTAATCAACTCATGGCACGAAGATTAGCTGCCTAATTTTGAAAGCAAAAAAGCTAAAAAAAAAAAGAAGAAGAAGAAACTCATTAGTAAAACGACCACAACATTGCTGATTTCTGAACATTACAAATACCAAAACACACTTCCAGTTTTTGCCTAAAGAACCAAAAAAAACATCCATTTGCAGGATACATCACAACTAACCACTACTCCACAACACAGAGGCAAAGAACTTAGCCAAATGCATAAAAAACTAAACTGCTACAGAGTTTCACCATTTAACTTAGATAACGCTGCAATGGAACTTTGCTCATATGACTTCTCCCAATTTCCACCATCAAACAATTTGACCTCAACATTTGAAATTGTCCCATCATCAACACACTTAACAGTGACGGCGATACCGTCGGGGTTCGACCTCGGTATGTAGAAAGAGGTTATTCCACAGATCTTACAGAACAGGTGTTTTGCTGTGTGGGAGCCAAAGGTATAGGTAGTGAGATATTGTTCAGAATCTCCAATTAGTTTGAATCTGGAAGATGGAACAATAAAGTGAATGTTGCCTCTCATTGAACAATTTGAGCAGTTGCACTGCCATACTACAACACTTGGAGGAGCTTCAACTTGCCATCTTACTTTCTTGCAGTGGCATCCCCCACTGTGAATAATAGTTCCAGAAGTCATTAGCAAATATTGATCTGTTGTTCATAAGCTTAATGTAAGTAGTAATAAACATTTGTTAGTAAAAGTAAACAATAATTAAAATAGATCAATTAGGGGGCACAAATCGGCACAAAATGAAAAGTAGATTTAAGCAGAAATAAGCTTTTGTTAAAAAGACAGGTTAGTGTTAGAATGAATTCTTGTTTAGTAGATTTAAGCCCAATAAGGCAAGTTCGATGGCCATCCCTTCAGTTCATTCACAGCAACTCTTTTAGTCTAATTATGGAAAATCTATCGTCACAATTTTTTTTTTTTTTTAAATTTTGGCCAATTAAGGCAGACTCGCACACACAACTCATACACAAAACTCGAACCCAATGTCTCTTAGTTGATTGTCTAAGCTCCCAACCAACAGACAAAGATGAGCTGTGTGTATCGTCACATATTTCAAAAAGGATTTTGAAAAAGAAGCTTAAACATTCATGTTTTAGTGGGTACATTAGCTAAGTAAAGACACAACTCTATTCACAGATCTATGTGGAAGGAAATTCTTAATCAACCAAGGAAATTTCTCAGCCAACAGATGATCACAGGTACACACAGGTTTAATCCCTGAGCTTTGAAAAATATTGATTCACTGATTAAAAAAAAATTAAGTTAATACTTGATGTAGAATTACTTAACTTACTTTACATGAATTATTTACAAAGCATTTTTTAAAACATCATAGCAAGTTAAATGCAGCTAATATTACTGCATTTAGAATTTTGGTGTTCTTGACATAAGAGAAAAACTATGCTTCCTAAAATACCAACACAAAAAACTAATTTCATATAACAGACACAAGCTCTTTGATGTGGTAGTCAATAAAAACTCTTCAAGCAAATGTGGATGAAAACTTCTAAACTTGATTGTCCACCCTTAAAAGTGAGTTCCAAATGGTTTTTATATAAATTTTTTTGGGGAGTATAGCATTCACTAGTTAAACAACCCTTTAAGGGAAAAAATTGTGTTAGCTGCTCAAGATGAATTCTGCATCAGAAATGCAAGACATGAGCAAAATAGATGCAACTCATCTTGGTCTATTGGTTAGAGCGCCTCCAGCCGAAGACCTAACACTCGTTTGGTGTCTCTGGTTTGCTTCATTCGATCCCAAAAAAATGTTATTCATGTGAGGATAAACAGTGTGAAGTCAACTGTTCCCTGCTATTTTTTTTTAATCCGAAAATTAGTTTAGAAAATATAAAATAAAATATGAGAAAGATTATACATATAATATTCTTTTTTAGGTTTTAGAAAATTGAATTTGGTTGGAAACAAGTTAGTGCATTTTGATGTATTACTTCATTTTTTAATGAAAATTGAGTTTTTCGGTTGGAGATGGCCTTAGGAGCTTTTGCTACCAACCAAGATGTTTTGGATTTGAGTCTTACATACATGATGTTTGTGCGCCCACAAAAATAAAAGAGCAAAATAAGACATTTGCTCAGGAAAAATCATTCATTTGTAAATTAACTACAAGAAAACTATTTTACACAATAAAATGACACTCAAAACACATTGTTCTGAGGCAATATTGTACTGACTACTATTTCTAATCAAAAGTCCTTCAGCTTTGATCATTTTTGTTGCGATTCCTCAGCAAAAACAAATAATAACTAAAATGGTACATCCACTTTATGGCTGATTTTCATGCAGCAACTCTTTTTGAATTTCATAATAATCATTCGAAAAAGGATTTTGAAAAGTATCTTTAAAAGGCCAATCACGCCGTAGTATTTCGGAAGTCTAAGCATCTCAAACGAGAGCGGAAGAATGGAAGAAAGAACAAACAGGAAGAGAACGGCAAATATAGGAGGGAATAAAGGGGATTTAAGAAGAACGGCTCACCTGTCTTCAAGGAGGCGAGGAGATGGGAAGGAAGCTCAGGAAGGGCAGTTGGCTGCTTGATCGAAACAGATGTAAAACTGAAGCTGTGAAGGGATCAAGGGATGTTTTTGACAAATATTAATTGTTGAGGATTTTATGGCATTATCTATAGGGGTGTAACCGAGTTGAGCTCGAGTCAAATAGTGTTCGAGCTCGAACTTGAGCTCAAACTCTAGTGGAGCTCAATTTTACAAATATTAATTGTTTAGGATTTTATGACATTATCAAGGGGTTTAAACGAGCTCGAGTCAGTTCGAGCTCGACTCGTGAGTCAAATATCGAGTCACATACGCCCCTAGCATTATCACCTCTTTACAACGACGTGATAAGACTAAAGAGGGAAATGCGTTAAAATGAAGATTCTATAAGCAAATTTAATTTTATTAAAAAAAGTTAATGGTTTAATTATAATTATATAATTTTTTTTTTACTTACAAAAATCATATAAAAGATTTTATAATTTGAAATATATGGCTCAAAAATTAAAGAAATTTTTTATAAAATAATACATCGTGTCTAGAGCACTTCAATGAATGTAGTTTGTATAACAAATACATGATGGCTCTAATAAAATTACTTGTATTAACATTAATTTGAAGAGATTGTATCATATTTTTTAGTCAAATATTTATAAAATTATTAAAAGACAAAATAAATTGAAAATACTTCTTGATAGGCATATTAGAACATAAATTAAATAAATATATATTTATATAAATATATTGAAAACAAATAGATATTCCATTGCATTGTGGTTGTTTCCTAATTAAAACTAAATATATGGATATTATAATATATGTGAAATTTCACTAAGTGCAATTGTCATAACTTGTATGACTTTGAGATGTCAATATTATTTGACAATAGGTAGGAACTTTTCTCTTCTAAAGCTTCTTGGAGCTGGGCCATTTTAAATTTTAAGAAAATATATAATTTAAATAATATCTATATGTATAATTTGATGAATATTTTATTTCATATTTGTTAAATCTATATTTGTCTATGAATGATATCATAATCGTACACGCACGATACATTAGATTCTAGTGAAGAAGAGGAATCCAAGAAAATAGAGATAGAAATATGTTAAAGGAAATTAAAGAATTCTAGAGTGAGAAGCTCTAAGATTTCTGTAAAAATAAACTTGAGTATAAAAAATCCTCTCTCTTCTCTCTTATCCTCTCCCCCAAAATGGCCCTTTGACCCTTTTATTTATAGGGTTTTGGATGTTAAAGAAAATGCTAAATCGAAGTAATTCATCTTTAAAAATAATTCGTGTGAATTAAAGTGTGTTGCTAAGTGAATTTAAGATAAGGATACATGTGAATGATATCTCATTGGGATTAGATCTTAATGGGTTTTGACTAATCAAAAAAGATTATCGACAAATTAGTTGAGGCTGTCACATGAGTCAGCCACTTGAAGGGCAAATTCAATCACCCAAAGTCAACCATTTGAGGGTGAAATTGGGCACCTAAAGGGTGAATTTGACCAATTGAACTCAACCACCTGAATACTGAATTTGATTACTTAATATCAACAGGTTGAAGGGTGAATTTGGCCATCTAAAGCCATGCACCTGAAAGGGTGAAGTTAACCATATGAATGGTGAAGTCGTCCATATTAATGATGAAGTCGGTCATCTAAACTAGGTATATGATATTTGGATATACATTTAGTTCCCTAACTCTATTATATCTTTGAAGAGAAACTTGCAAAAAGAACAAAAGCATAAATTAAAATATTTTTTGAGTCAATTAATTTTCATTTTGATTTATTTATTGAGTCAATGATAATTATATTGATTCATTTATCTTTTTTTAATGAATTTATTAAATATTTCATTTTCTTGATGAAACTCAAATTCAAAACCAAGTATAAAAGGTGTCTTCATCAAGCACTGGCTGCCCATCTACTTGTGGGTCTTTGGTCTCTTATAAGGAATTCCTAGGGGCCTTAGCTCACTCCTATAAAGAGTAACCTGATAGCTTTATGACTTGAACCTATATAGAGATCACTCAAATCCCACGAGTAATTTATTCTACTTTTTTTTTTAGCTGACCAAGTAGTAATTTTCATAGATTATTCTCTAACATTGTCATGCCCCAGGGTCTAATAGAAGAATTAAAACCCAATCCTAATTATCTCATCCTTAATACTTAACATATGAGAGCTGAAAGATATACAAAATAATAATTCATATTTTCTCCAAAATAATCATTTACAACATTTCATAATACATGTAAAACATCAAAATACATAAATGAATACTTGACTATCAAAAGAATAACTTTACCTAGCTCTCGACGGACTCCAACTTTATCATCTTCTACTCAGTTGAACTTTTTCCTTTTTCTTGATATGATTCATAGAGTAAACAATTACTTGCTCAGTAGGATATCCCAAGTCCTATCAAGGAAATCAAAATCCACATGTGCATTCATATAAATAAACAATTTCACAAATTTTTTAAAAAATAATTTTAAAATTAATAGAGGATAACTCTATCATTCATGAAATATTAAGATTAAGTTCATTTGTACTTATATGTTTAACTTTATCAGAAGGGTGTCATATACATTTCTTAAATATAGACATGTATTAGAACATAAGCTTAAACATAACTTGAGTATCACTTGAACTTGCTTATTAACATAAAAAACATTATCTTCACCTTAAACATAACTTAACTTTGGACATAAGGTTAATATTAATTTTTTTAATAAATTGGTAATGCATCATATGAAATGTGATATGCATATGTCCTAATGCTTGCTTATAACTTCACTTCCACTTATACATCTCTTGATTAGTCCACACCTGTACAAGATAGGTGGAGTTGTATTAGCACAATTTCCCTTATAATTCCACTTCTACATATAACTCCCTTAATCATCTCACACGTATAAAAGGTAGACGGAGGAACAAATATAGAGATATATACATGCAAGGGCCCTTGTAATATTACTTGTAGTGCACTTGAACATCTCTCACATTAGAACTTTAGTCATATGAATACGATATGAACATGAAGATATTAACTTGTCTAACACATGCATATAATATTTAACATGTATATGAGCATACATGAATTGCCATATGTACGATATTTCGAGAGAAAACACGTGAAATTTATGAACATACTCAACATTTTACCAATATTAAAATTATTCATAGGGGACATTTAAAATATTATTTTAAAGTAAATGATGAATTGAAGCCAATACAAAATAAGTCACAAACATCACAATATACCAAAAATTTTACACAAACTAAATCAACCAGTGAGAATTTGCTTGCATACTATTAAAATACTCAAAATGGAATACTCTACAATATACTAAAATCTACATGGTGAAAATTTTCTTAAACTTAAGAAAATCACATTTCATTTCAAATCCACTCATACAAACATTGAAATTAAAATACAAAATAAGGTATTATATCTACCTCGAGCATAACATTTTTCTTAATAGGCCCAATGAATGAATTTGACACCACGACCTTTGTAATTTATCCCTTTTCTTTCTCTTCTTCCCTCCCTCTCTTCCTTCTTCGGCAATTGAGACTGAAGTGACTATATATATAATTTTTTTATACAACACCATGACACTCCCTTTCCTAGTGTCGTAGCTCTCCCTCAAATATTTCAAATGCTTTAAGAAAGAGAATACATCACTGCAGTGTCCTCACAAGTGGCGTAGTGCTTCCTAAAATATCTAGAGAGTAACACCATAATGCCACCATACACAGCACCACTACGCCCCCTCAGCTAAACTTTCCCCCAAACAGAGAGGGCAGTGCCATAACACCATGACATACAATACTTTAGTGCTCCCAAGAGGCCCTCTGCACTTGACTATTCTACTCTTTTTAAATTAAATTTTCTACAATTTTATACTTTAATAAGCACTTATTAACTTAAATTTTCAAAAACACTTAAAACATACAAGGGAAAACAAGAACTTCTTACCAAGTTTGAGTTGGGATGGCTTGTTTATGTTAGTAGGAGTTATTATATTCTTCCCTCCTAATAGAAAATATCATCCTTGGCATCTAAACAAGAAAGTACTTAGAACAAGTTTGGATATAAGTGTCTCATTTTTGCTTCTTTCTCCTAGGTTGACTCTCATTCTAACCTACATTTTCATTGGATTTTAACTATATAAATTTGTTTACTTCTTAGTTGCTTTACATCATAGGCCAAAATGTGTTCAAGTTCTTCCCTAAAGGTTAACTTGGGTTGTACTTCAACTTCAATGTTAGGGGCTCTATGCTCTAGATCAAAAACTCACTTCCTTAGAATTGATACATGAAATATATTATGAATATCTAACAAATATATAATCAAGAAATAATAGTTTGTAAGCAAATTTCTAACTCATTCAAGCACTTTAAAATCTTCAAAATGATCGATATATCTTGGACTAAACTTGCTTTATTTACCAAACCTGCTTACTCCTTTTATTGGAAAACCTTTAAAAATATGAAATCACCAACCCAAAACTCCACAGCTTTATGTAGGGGTGTAAGTGAGGCAAGTCGGCTCGAGCTCGACTCGTTAATGAGCTCATGAGCTGAGCTTATAGAGCCATGAGCTCGAGCTCGAGCTCAAACTTGAGCTCACTTGTTAAACGAGCTCGAATTTGAGGTTGATAAGGTACTGCTCGTGAGCTTGCGAGCTTGCTAAATTAATTAAAAAAAATAAAGATGAAAAATAATCTTATTTATTAATTTATGTAAATCAAAAGTAAATTTAGTATTTTTATGAGATTATCTATATTTAAAAGATTTGAAATGTAGTTAAAAAAAAATACTTTAATGCAATTATTATATATATGCTGCTTTTCACCCAAAATATTTTTTTCCCAAAAATGTTTTTAAGGCGGCACTTCTAAAAAGTAACATAAAAAGCTAAAAAGCTTGCTCACGCTATATCTACACATGCTACTGTACTTCTTCTACGCATCCATGCTAGCTTGTCTAGACTGTATTGTCACTTCCAAAAAAAAACCTCCATTTTTCTTCTTCTTCTCCAATGGGATGATCACTAGCACGCTGAGCTTCTTTAACACTCTAACTCTCCCACAATGATTTCGCCAATTCGTCTGTTTATCTTTTGTGCTTTCTGAGTGGACTCCAACAAGCTCGAGTCAAGCTTTCGAGCCAAGGTGTTAAATGATGAGTTGAGTTTGAGTTAGCTTTCTTGGCTTGATTCAAGCTCAAGCTTGAGTTTGAGCCAATTTTCTGATTGACGAGCCGAGCTCTATAAGGCCACTACTTGACTCATTTACACCCTTAGCTCCATGCTTCATACTATAGTACTTCTACTTATCCTGAGTTGCTTCCAACATTTTTCTAATCAATCTAATTTTATCTATAACACTATCCACAAGCTCAAAACACATCAACATTTTTCTCCTACTTATGTCCAAGATAATAACATTCTACATCATTTATTACATAAAGCTTCATATGAGGCCATTCTAATGTTATTCTAAAATTTATCATTGTAAGCAAATTCAATTAAAGGCACATGATCCTCCTAGCTTCCTCCAAAGTAAATTGCACATAACCTTTACCGATATTATAATATCTAAATAACCCTCTCAAATTGTTCATCTATTTAGGGATGAAAAGATGTACTGATATTTAACATGGTCCCCAAACCTTCATGAATTCCTATTCATAACTTGAAAGTAAACTGACCATAACGATCAAAGATAATTACTTTATTTACTTCGTGTAGCATGGTAATCTTCTTTACACATAATTATGACAGCTTCTCTATATAGTATGTTTTTCCTTATATGAAGTAAATGGGATGACTATCCAATGTATACACTATCACCCATACAATATCATGTACTTATCAAGATCTGGGAAGACCCATAGTGATTGCCTCCCATTCACTATTGTCATAATAATCCATTGGGTCTATGGTGTTTAGCTCTCGCAAATGTCAAGTTTAACATTTGGAGATAAACTCTTATGCATCCCATTTCATTACAGACCACAAGAATATTAGTTTTAAGTCATGATATGTATTTCTGCTACCAAGATGAATTGTATACCCAAAATAATGGGTTTCATGAAGAATTCCATTGCTAATTCACCATTATCTGGAATCCATAACATGGTGTTACACAAAACTGCACCATGATCCTTTAATTGCATTTTAGGCCTTCTTTTAGAATGAAGATGGTCAATCAACTTTACATATTTATCATCTTTCTTCCAAGCTTCCTTAATTTGGTCTTATAATGAAGGTTGAATAATCACCTAAGCAATGGCTCTTATAGGCACATCAGAGGAATGTACTACTTTTAGCTCCAATATTTCCATCTGTCAGATTAGAGCCTGCACAAAAGTGATCAGATTGGATGCCACTCCCATTGAATTTGTGCTCATAGTATCAATAATTATATTCATTTTATTAGGCTGATAAATGATATCAAGGTCATAATCTTTAATAAATTCCAATCATCTCCTCCATCTCAGATTTAATTCCTTATGCTTGATAATATATTTCAGGCTTTAAAGGTCAGTATAAGTCTCACATTTTTCTCTATATAAATAATGCCTTTAGATCTTCAAGGAAAATACAATCACTGCCATCCCCAAATCATTAGTAAAATAGTTCTTCTCATCGGCTTTAGTTGGTTAGAGGCATATGTGATCACCTGCCTATTATGCTACAACACGCACCCAAAGCCTTTCAAAGAAGAGTTATTGGATACTTAAAATTCTTCTATACCTAATGGAATAGTCAACACAAGAGATGACAATAGACACTCTTTCAACTAGTGTCAATTACTTTCTTACTCCACTATGTGGGATAAATAAGCATCACGCAGATTCAGTGTTCTCCTATTTTGTAATTAAATACTAAATTGAGAAAAGAGTATTGTCTCAAAAGATTGTGGTAATATTCTACAATGGATTCAATATCAAAATAGGGTTTTAGAAAGTAATATTTCTATAATCAAATACAATTCTAAGAATAACATATTGTCTCAGAAGATGAATATGAAATTCTATAAAAAGCGTTTAAAAAGAAAAATGAGTTTTAAAAAAATTAGTCATTCTTATAATCAGAGATATAATGGAGAATAATATATCACCTTGAAAGATGAACATAATATATTTCAAGACATTCAAAAATAGGAATGAATTTTATAAAATTCATAAGTTTTAAGATCAAATTTAATGAAGAGAATATTATATTATATTGGGAGATAATAATGATATTCTATAAGAATTTTTTTAAAATAGAAATGGGTTTGAAAGGAAAATCTATATTTTAAGATATTTTCCCCCTATTTTATAGGAATAACATAGGGTTTATTTTAATCTAGAGTTCTTAATTCCATATAAGGGCAATCCCCTATAGCTAATTACATTTTAGGAGGGGTGCTCCTAGGAAAACTCTCGATTAATGTTGTGATTCCATACCCTATGATTATAAGGTAGAAGACAATGAAAGGAATAAAGATTTTATAAGGAGAAAGCTCAATATTGAACAGTTCTTAGCAAGTCAAAGGAGAAAAAATAAGAGTTGTTAGATTATGAGGAGCTCAGAGCAACCCCAATCCATCCTAAATTGGTTTTTTATTTTAAAAGAGGATTTATTATTTAAGTTGGCATTTTATTAGAAAGGTGATATTATATTCCCAGAGGCAGAGGACTTGTGATTTGTGAAGTGCCTCAAAACTTATATGTAAGTTGGGTACTACAAATCAATAGCCTAAACCTATCTAAAGAAGTGCAATCTTGGACTTATATATATCAGAAACAGAAAGTTAGCTAAACTACCTAATCATTTCAAAATCATGCTGTCTGATCTTATAAAAGATAGGTAAACTGTTATTTAAATTTTTAGAATTTAGGCCTGAAATCTAGAGAAGATCCAAAGTGCCCTTTACTTATAAAGGGTGGTATGCTTCTAAACTAATGCAATTAAATTTTATTTTAAATTAGTTTTAAATGCAATGCATGTTAGTTAAAGTACAATAAATCATGAATGCTTGAAGTTTTAAAAAGACTTTAAAAATATTTTCTTAGAAGACTAGGCTTTCACAGGTTTAGCATCTTATTCTCATATGTCAGATTATCTAAACTCTACCCTCATGCGGGAAACCTCTTAAAACAAAGATAAAAGACATACTTTAATATGCATGCGACACTTGGCGACCCTCGGTTTACTTTCTTAGAATAATTATCTTTCTATATTATTTATTACTAAATTTTATTTTTAATCATGAATAGAAAAATATTTTTATTCTTAAGAGCCTAATGAAATTTTGGAACATGGTAATTTTAATTATGAGTAGTATTTTTATTTCTAAGGGCAAAATAAAATTTAGATGCATGTACATGTAAGAAAGAAACTTATAAAAATATGAAATTTCAGTTGTGCAATCAATATAAATAATTAATCAAATTAAACCATCAACTAGAGTATAGTGTCCAAAGTCCATGTGACAAATGCCACTTTAATATATAACTCAAGGTCTGCTGAAAAGTAAAGATGACATGGCTCCATTGATAATAATCTGGATTCTAATTAGAGGTGTCAATTATTAACATGACCCAATAACCTTACCCAAAAAATCTCAGTTAGGGTCTACCCATTTAACAAATGATTTGGGTTTCAATTTTTAACCTATTTAAAAAATGGGTCGGGTCTAGATCAATTTTTGACCCATTTGAACTAATCGTACTATACGATAGCATATCGTACTGTAAGAGTCATCCAAATGCTCACTAGATGAAGTTTAGGTTGTCTAATATGTTCTAATTTAAATTATACATACTGTATCAATGAGTTTGCACTGTACTATTTACTCGATGGCTTACTGGATGACATTTGGGTTGTCCAATATAATCTAATTTGAATTATTGGTATTATACGAAAGGGTGAATGCTAAGGCCAAAATTAGAGGAATCACATAAGCCACTATAAGGGTGAATGTTGAGATCTGCTCGACGGTCTTAAAGTGAGAGAGACATGTGAAAATAAAAACTCAGTGAGTGAGGACGAGGAGGAGAGATATGCCTGGGCACCCCACTTCCCTGAGGAGAAAGGAGGAGGGGAGACTTTTGCATGAGCAGCCTCCACCAGAGTAACAGACATAGGAACTGTAATACCTGAAAACACTGAATCAAAGCATAACGATGCTTTGTGACGCATCATAATGAAATTAAGCAAATTTTTGAAGTTGTCAGATTTTGATGAAATTAATTTTTATAAAATTGTATATTTAATTTTGATCAATTTGGTATAAATAACTTATAGTAAATTTCACATGGTTTGAGAGATAAAAATCACCAACATTTATTAATGTAAAAATTACTTAGTAACCCATAAGGGTTTAAAGGAAACTAAGACATATAAGGGTATTTTGGTCTTTAATAAATCCCTAACCACCCAAGGCTTTAAGGGACCAAATCCATTCGGTCCCTTCTCATTTGCATCACCCACCTTCGGCCGAACATAGGAAACAAAGAGAGAAATAATTAATTAATATTAAAATATTTATTTAATGAAAATATATCATGATTAATGAGTTAGTAATAATATTTTGCAATTAATTTTAGGTATTAGATATAAGGAAAAGTATATGCCACATGCATAAGCAGCATAGTTTACTCGTAGAAGGTTTGCTTATTACTTTTTGAGGTAGATACTAATATTTCTTTTAATTTCATGTCTTCTCTGTAAACGTTAAAATGCATATATTTTAATATTTTTTAATTAGTTAAAATTAACATGTTAATTCTTTACATGTTATAATATAGTAAGTAATAATAGTACATGCTTTTCTTTTAGATTTATTTAAATGTCTATATGTAGAATTTCATGAAAGCAATACATTAGATAGGAGGATATGATTGGGTGCATGTTATTATTTCTCTTATGATAAATAATACATGAAAGAATGTGTATATTGATACGAAGTACTAAATGATAAAGGCAAATAGTAAAGACAAATATGACACCTCAAAGAAGACTGAAAAATGAAATGATTGATAAAATTGAAAGTGTACCTGATCAATATAAAATTTTGATACTTTTGTAACGGGTGTATACGGTTATTGATAAGTATAATATGCATAAAAGAGTATAATGGAAAAGCTATGGAAAAAAATGGAAAATGAGAAAGTTCTGATTATATAAAAAGATAAAAGAAAAATAGGCATTTATTATGTCATACAGAATATGCATACTCAACATCAATCTATGACATTTATAATAGTTCTTCTTAAAGTTATTTAAGTACTATCATATGAAAAAAATTTCATGCATAACGGTTTCTTCTTTTTTTTTTCCTTGCTTTATGAATTTACTAAAAATATTTGTTGTCTAATGAGCATTAGCTCATCCCTGGTTGTGAGCATATTTTTTAGGAGAACCTATTAAGCTTTGATGGCTGATAGACCTGTCACTTACTGTCATAGAGAATTCTAATGAGACAAGTTCTTTGTGGTTAGTTTATGTCATGTGATGGATTATGTAATGTGGTATACTTGTAGTAGTTATGTTTTACATTATGAATTATTATTTCTGATATAATAAAAATATTCAAAATAGATGTTTAGTGACTCTTTCATATTTTATATTTGGCTGAATATTTTGATATGTTAATATTGAAATGAAAGTTTTTTTTTTTTTTTTTTTTTTTTTTTTTTTTTTTTTTTTTTTTTTACGACCGTCTACTCCCGCCTCATTAACTTGAGCTTATCGGGCCCGGAGTCATGACATGAACTACTAACTATTAATGCTGAGAGGGGCCATAATTGTCTGAACTATTTATATAATATGTGCAAGTCATATGATTATTGGACATAGAGGCTGGGTAGGTAGTGGTCTAAGCACAGGCTGCCTAACCATGAGGTGCACTAGCTGCACAAGAATGAGAATTAGAACACCAAGTGCTCGGGTTTGTTGCTGGAAAACTAGATGACCAAAGGGGCACATGTCTCTATTTCCTCTGCTCTGTAGGGGAGAAAAGGTAGTCCTCTAGTGGGATCGATCCACCAAAAGTGATATAGACCGAATTAAAAAATAAATTGAAAGTAATACCCCCTTAGAGTGGTTAGCCAATAGGGATTCCAAAAGAGTTATCCTAGAGTTCAAGCTAATGGAAAAGGTAATTGAAGGACTGACGAATGCCATTAAACATACGTTAAAAAATAAATAAATAGCATAAGATAAAACCATGAGATGATCTAGATAAGAGGGTTGAAAAATTAAAAAAGATAAAAAATGAAGAACCTAAATAAATGAGCACAAAACTAGGTCTACATATATAAGAGAATAATATAGTATTCAAAAATGAAGTGAGAAACCAATCATACTGTGGTTTTCATAAATATGTGGGTCTTCAACAAGTGGACTTTTTATGGGGTTTATAATACAAAGAGTACGATCATATTATCTTAAAAAACAAAACAGTCTTAGACCATTATACTATAAGTAGTCTAATGGAAGAGCAGATCAAATCATATATATGATTACCTATAAAAAATAACAGCATTCAACTATTCATCTTAATGGATAATGATAGATATGATTTAAGAGTTATAAGATTTTTCTAATTTAATACATCAACTCAAATGAAATTTATTTGATATAGATTTAGGCCTTAACCTAAGAGCACTCTCGATTAGGAATGTTACTTTATTCTCTTCTTAATTTGGTGCATGATGGGGTTCCTAAGTTTTTCTAATCTAAAAGATATTGGCAACGAGATACTCAACATACACAAAGATCTTGCAATCATCTAGTTGGTATGAGAGAAAGAAATCAAGAGAAGAGAAATTACACATAAGGCATGCAAGAGAGAAAAATGGAAGAGAATTCATCAGTGTGATATATATAAGTGAGATTTATAACTTCTTAAGAATAAAGAGTTCACCTAATGACTAGGCATGTAACCATATACTCATAATGTCACCCTTTGATCTTAAATCTATAAGGGGCATAGTGTACTCCCAGTATTAATACATTTGTCCTAGCTAATGCACGATAATGAGAATTATAACTTAAATCCCATCAAGAACCTAAGTAGCCTTGATCTGGATTTAATACCATGCTTATAAAGGGGTACCAATTAGAACTATACTTAGCTTTTTAAATTTATGCAATTACGTCTTATACAAATGCAAGAGTGGTGAGGAGGTGTAGAAGAGGAATGGGCCTCGGGCCCATCCATGAATGATAGCTTATTAATGCAATGGTAAACTATACATCTATATGATAAAATAAAATTTATATGCATGACTCAGGCTATGCATGAAAGGTAGGGCTAATGGGAATTAACTGAGAGCCATTATAAAGTGGGTTGGATTTTTAGTATAAGTTATACTCTGAAAAAGTAATCTAAGAGGGGTCATAGATACACCCTACCCTAGGATGCCTATAAAAATGTGAAATTAGTATTAGCTAGCAATCCTAATTTAGGTTAAGGGTTCAAGTTATAAGGTCAAGTTCATATTATTTAATTTATTAACCCAGAGATTTCTCTTTAAGTAATAAGCCATTTAGGATAAATAAATTATGTTCTTATTTTAAACTTATAATTTTGATTATTAAATTATGAAGAGTCTAATATACATGAGCCATAATTTATGCTAAAGTTATAAAGAATTGAGGGGCAAGTGATCAATCCTCAATCCTAAACCTAACTAAGGCTAGAATGATTATATGGCTACAAGAGTGGTTGTTTTCTCCTTAGCTTCCTAAGACTAAAGGTAAGGCCAGTATGTGACACACTATAATGAACCTATTGTCCACCATAAAAATCATAGGCTTCTTATATGTAAGATTAATCAATTTTAAAAGGGTGACATATGAATGAAGCACTCATTATATAAGGATATAGAAGGGTTCTACCAAACATATGGTTTAACACTTTGGTGGTTAGGGAGTTGGGTTGGGCTCCTAAGGGTGACTTTAAATTTCTTAAGGGAATGATTTGTGCATATATTTGAACCTTTCTTCCCTTAAGTGTGAGGTATATGGCATCGTAACAAAGGGCATAAGATCAAAATCTCCTTAGGACACATAATCCCATAACCCGAGGGATCCAACCTATATACCTCACATCAAAAAAGTGGATACAAAATAAAACACAAATCAAGCATGGGTTAAGGCACTAAGGCTTGAATTGAAGTATATTTGCTTCTCCAACATCATATATTATATTTAAATAAAATTTTTTATAAGATTTATAAATTGAGCATATATATTCCATTAATTGATTCATAGCATTGTCACAACGGGCATGGAGTCCAAAGCCACCTTAAGACACGTAGCCTCACAACTCAATTTTTTTAGTATATAAACTTTATTAATAGAATATTTAGTATTAAAGATATGCATATGTATTATAATTTAATCATGTAATTTTTGAAATAGCAAATGCAACTCAAACAAGAGATTCTGGCATAGGTTGAAGCAATATAGCCTTTCTATCCCCTATGAAGAAATACACTACACAAAGCTAATATGTAGATCAATCTAACATCTTAGAGCTTGAATTTCACTTTTTTTTTGAATTCTTAACAAGTTCATGAAAACATGATTTAAAAGCTCAAAATTATTAAGGAGGATATTTTTATAGTTGCTTAAGTATTTTATAAGCAAAATCAAAGAAAATATCCTAGCAAGGTTTGCTTTGTATGTAAAAATATCGATGCACATGACACAAATGAGTGACCTCCAGTACAAGATTAGTCAACCATATGAAGGTCACTAAGATTCACAGAGGGGGCAAGCTTTGGCCAACAAGGCCAAGGTTTCATAAATGAGCTAACATATGGCCAACATCTAATACTTCTTATAACATGTATTTGACTGAAAATAAAAGAAGTTCAGAGTGTGTGTGTGAGAGTGTTACTAACTCATTCATAATAAAAGAGAGGTCTTAATAAAATTGCAAAAATTGTACCTTACCTAGAAGCAACCCGGGGCATGTACATATGCCCCGACAAAGCAAAGGAGCCTCTTCTGAGTCCCAGTGAGCTACGACTCTTCAACCGACACATAAAAATAATGTCCCTCTCAAATAACAAAAAAATAATACACATGTGAGCAAATGAGCAAAATCAAAGAAAATATCCTAGTAAGGTTTGCTTTGTATGTAAAAATATCGATGCACATGACACAAATGGGTGACCTCCACTACAGGCTTAGTCAACCATATGAAGGTCACTAAGGTTTATAGAGGGGACAAACTTTGGCCAACAAGGCCAAGGCTTCATAAGTGAGCTAACCTATGGCCAACATCTAATACTTCTTATAACATGTATTTGAGTGAAAATAAAAGTAGTCCAAAGTGTGTGTGTGAGTATTACTAACTCATTCATAATAAAAGAGAGGTCTTAATAAAATTACAAAAATTATACCTTACCTAGAAGTAACCTGGGGCATGTATATATGCCCCGACAAAACGAAGGAGCCACTTCTGAGTCCCAGTGAGCTACGACTCTTCAACCGACACATAAAAACAATGTCCCTTTCAAATAACATAAAAAGAATACACATGTAAGCAAATGATAAATAAATGATGCATGAATATGTGATGATGCCTGTAAAAAGATGACATAGGCCTACATGCACTAAATGAAGTAATTTTTGAAGTGTTGGCTCAAGTAGTGACCCATAACTTTGAAAAATAAAATATATAACCTTAGAGGCTCATAAAGCCTAAAAAAACAAGGGGATGTAAGAAACATTCCCTAATTTGTTATGTCCAAAATTGAGCTCAAGATGATGCCCAGTTGAGAAGTAATTTATAAAATACTCTATGCATTCAATTGTAAATTACTCTTCATATATCTTTCAAATCACTTGGATTTTATTTTTAGAGTGCAGTACTAGTTGTTCCGGTTTTATAGTGCCTAAAATCAATAAATTTGGTGAAGAAAATAGAATTTCGGTGTTTTTTTTAAATTATGGGCATTTTTTAATTTTGAAAAGCTTTTTTTTTTAAATAAATTTTGGGCATTAGTTGGCAAAAAGGTGATATGACAATGTCCAGGTGATAGCGGGATGGTGACCAAGCAATGGGGGAACGATGGCTGGGTGATGGTGGGATGGCCATCGGGTGGCACCATAGCTAGAAGGTAATTATGTGGTGGGATAGCAACTAGGGAGAGGTCTGCCGGATGGCAGGATGATAGACGCATGATGGTAAGTAGGGAGGTCAGCTGGGCGGTGTAATGGTAGATACAAAGCAGCTAGGCGACAATAGGACGGGGGACGTGAGCGAGTGATACATGCTATGCGGAGAGGGGTGATACTGCAATGTGTTAGCAATCAGGGGTCTCACTTTAAGTTAGTCAGTGCCCAATTGGGGTGTCTGATCTATGTGGTTTGGATTGGATTGCTCAGATTGAGCCATGGCTATCTGAGGTCGGATCCCGCATGTGTAGGGTTGGATGGACAACTATTCAATAAGTTATAGGTCATCGGATCAAGGATGGATGGCCCAAATTTTGTCTTATTTATTTAGAATAGCTTTCTTAAAAATTTTTCTTTTACTTGCTATGGGTTATCCATTAGATCAAATTTAATAAATTTTTTAGGCAATGTTTATGACCCTATGAACTACCTATACCTTAATTTTGGGTGCTTTTATATGATGTATTTTAAAAGTTATTTGTGATCAATATTTTAACTAAAATATGAAATATACCTCTATCCAGTGGTCAAAATGGCTTATTGATAGGCTAGTTTTCTCTGTAAGAACGAGAGCAAAAACTTCTTTGAAGTACTCTCCTCCTGAAAATGCTTGGATCGAAAGTTACAATGACTTGAAAGAAAATAGCCTAGGTTGCACCTTGGATCTCCTATCCAACAAACTTTCAAGCTTTGGGATCAATGAGGAAGTCAATGGGGATTCTTTAAGAGTGGAATAAAATTCTAAGGGGCAATGTTTATCTTATTCTAAGTCATGGGGCTTGCATGGAGGAGCTATCCCATGGATGCTTGTCAAGTGTCCCATGAGATAGGTGGGCAGCCTTTGGCCAGGTAAGGACAAATTAAGATGGAAACCTAATTTTATCATGTTATAGGGGGATCATTTAGGTTTGATTTGGGTTGAACCATAGTTTGGGTTGGTTTCAAAATCCTCCTAGGAACATTCTAGAGTTGTTTGGAGGGGTTCAAATTAATTGGTCTAAGGTTGGAAGATCAATTCAAGCATTTAGTCAATTTTTCCTTTTTGAATATATTTTTTTTAATTTTTAAAGACTACTTTGACGTCACTTGAAATTCAGCGGAACTCCGGCGTCACTTAAAAGCTGGGAGGAACTCCGACGTCACTTGAAATTTGGGAGAAACTCCGATATCACTTGAAAGTGGGGAGGAACTTCGGTTTCACTTGAAAGTCCGGCGGAACTCCGGCGATGGCCGAGGAGTTTCTTCCCTCATTCTCTTCTTTTCTTCTACTCCTCTTCCTTTTTTGCTTCGTCCCCCTCTTAAGAGAAATGAGGGGCTATTTATAGTTTATTGAGGATGGCATGACCCATAAATAGGAGGAGGATCAAGGGCAAATGTGGAGTGATTTGGATGGACGTCTGATATTGAATCCCATGATTGTGGAGTATTTGTCAGACATTTGAAGGTCATAATGATATTAGAATTCAGAGATCTTAGGCTCATTGGATTTGTCTCGTCGAGCAGCTTGATTTGACTATAAGCATGTCACGTTTGGAAACCGTTTGGTAATCCAAATCGTGGCTTGAACCTTCCAATAGTGCTTCAGGTCTTCAATTCGGACCCATTTGGGCTTGGATTGAGTTGAATTTGGTGTCGTCGGGTTCGTATTTCCGAGAAGCTCAATTCGACTATAAGTTTGCTGAAATCAGAGTTCAGATGATCCCATATTTAATTTTTGAAGTTTCCAACTTGATTTTTGCCTCGAGATTCATGTCTGATTAAGATAATTTTTTGTGATATAACAGGACTCATCACACTAAGGGACATGAGCTTTAAATTCATGCATGAGACCAAAAAAAAAAAAAAAAGAGTTCAAAAATATATTTATTTATTTTTTGTTCTTTATTTAATTGAATGTAGATTGTTTATGATTGTTGTAAATATTTATTATTTGATTAATCGGTTTTATTTCAATGTGTTATGTTGTAGTTGTTGGATTGCAGTATATTATGTTATAACTATTGAATTGCTTTCAACTGTGTTTATCACGTACCAAACTCTAATCGAAAGAGTTTAATACAATATTAACAACACATAGCTATAACAATTCATCAAATAGTAAACATAATATCTTCATTTCATTCATTCATTCATATCATCAAAAGAATAATGAACATAAATCCAAATACATTTTTTTTCCTCACATGGCTCTATAAGCATAAGATCACAAGATTACCAAAAGAATACTTATATAAAAACACACCTACGACCTATACTGTAAACCTTGTCAACTAGTCTTACTTGATCGTGGTCTTACCATTTCAAAAAATAACATGCAAGTAACTTGGGCGAGTAAAAATGCTCAATAGACTAAACAAAACCTACTAAGGAATTTAATATTTACACTAAAATAAAATTGAATAATAGCGAACATGGTAAAAAACAAGGAAAATAGACTTTTAAATATGGCAATATGACTATTTATGTTGGATGTCATTTCTATCATATATATGTGCAACTAATGTCACATGTTCAGTCTAGTAAGAACATTTTAGTAAACATAACATGAACATTCACTCGAATGTGTTATCAAAAATGAAATACATAAAAAAACAAAATATTTAACATCTCTATGCAAACACATCTCACATTTCCTGATGCCTCTTTATATCTTCACTTTCTCTTATGCCACATATTTTTCCCATGCCTCCTATACCTCCACTTGATCATGTTTTCCCAAAACCCATTATAACTCCACTTCCAATTGTACCTCCACATGATGATTTCACATCTGTTCAGGCGTATCAAATACATAGTTGAAGAAATTACATATGCGCAAAGGCTCTTATAACTCTATTTGTATTGAACATAAATATGCATAGCCACAAAATACACTTCCTCCTTTCTTCTCCCTCCACATCACTCCAACAATTGAACATATCATATCAATCTCATCATATGAACATAAAAACATCAATATTTCAACATTAGCAATACTTAGCATGATATTGAAAGAAACTTCCACTTATACCTGCACATGATCATTTCATATATGTTTATGCAGATTAAACACACAGATTGAGGAATTACATATGTGCATAGGCCCTTATAACTTTACTTATGTTGCACATAAACATATATAGTCGTCACATACACATCTTTCTTTCTCTCTCATCCTTCACATATTCTTTACAAATGAATATATCATATCAATTTCATCACATTAATATAGAAATATCAATATTTTTTGCATACATGAGCAATATTTAACATTATACATGAATATATTAAATTTAATTATACATCTTTCTTTCTCTCCCTCATCCTTCACATATCCTTTACAAATGAATATATCATATCAATTTCATCACATTAATATAGAAATATCAATATTTTTTGCATACATGAGCAATATTTAACATTATACATGAATATATTAAATTTAAAAAGGATAATGAAATAACAATATGTATGAGATAAGCTTGTATACACATTCAACAATAACAATTTATAAAATCATTCATGAATAATGTTCTTTTAAAGTATTTATTGTTCTCTAGCATTTTTTTATCAATGTCAACATGCTCACGACATACTAAAAATAGCGATAAAATTAAAATACCCAATAACAAATGTACACTTTTCTTATCAATGTGACAAGAATGTTCTATTTTACCACATATCAAATATTATATGGTAAAAACTTTCTAAATCTTTGTAAATTTATGTTTGTGTGAACTCAAATCAAATAAAAGACAAGAAATACCCACAAACTTGATGAAATTAAATTATTAAGTGGGGTCACGGGTGAAAATAGACTTAGTTCTTTTTGGTGGGGGGGGGGGGGGCGGGGGAAAAATTT
>NW_021319083.1:12590332-12607773 GCF_001605985.2 Dendrobium catenatum | reverse complement strand
GAGGATGGCATGACCCATAAATAGGAGGATAAAGGGCAAATGTGGAGTGATTTGGATGGACGTACGATATTGAATCCCATGATTGTGGAGTATTTGTCAGACATTTGAAGGTCATAATGATATTAGAATTCAGAGATCTTAGACTCATTGGATTTGTCTCGTCGAGCAGCTTGATTTGACAATAAGCATGTCACGTTTGGAAATCGTTTGGTAATCCAAATCGTGGCTTGAACCTTCCAACAGTGCTTCAGGTCTTCAATTCGGACCCATTTGGGCTTGGATTGAGTTGAATTTGGTGTTGTCGGGTTCGTATTTCCGAGAAGCTCAATTCGACTATAAGTTTGCTGAAACCAGAGTTCAGATAATCCCATATTTAATTTTTGAAGTTTCCAACTTGATTTTTGCCTCGAGATTCATGTCTGATTAAGATAATTTATAACAGGACTCATCACACTAAGGGACATGAGCTTTAAATTCATGCATGAGACAAAAAAAAAAAATGAGTTCAAAAATATATTTATTTATTTTTTGTTCTTTATTTAATTGAATGTAGATTGTTTATGATTGTTGTAAATATTTATTATTTGATTAATCGGTTTTATTTCAATGTGTTATGTTGTAGTTATTGGATTGCAGTATATTATGTTATAACTATTGAATTGCTTTCAACTGTGTTTATCACGTACCAAACTCTAATCGAAAGAGTTTAATTCAATATTAACAACACATAGCTATAACAATTCATCAAATAGTAAACATAATATCTTCATTTCATTCATTTATTCATATCATCAAAAGAATAATGAACATAAATCCAAATACATTTTTTTTCCTCACATGGCTCTATAAGCATAAGATCACTAGATTACCAAAAGAATACTTATATAAAAACACACCTACGACCTATACTGTAAACCTTGTCAACTAGTCTTACTTGATCGTGGTCTCACCGTTTCAAAAAATAACATGCAAGTAACTTGGGCGAGTAAAAATGCTCAATAGACTAAACAAAACCTACTAAGGAATTTAATATTTAATATAAAATAAAATTGATTTAAGGAGAGTGAAAAACTTATTAAAAAATAAAAAATATTTATATAAGGGTGCACAAATAATTTATTTTGCACATAATCATTTTTTACATACTTATTGATTAGTGTTAAAAAAGTTCAATATAATCGAATTAAAAACAATGAGAGCCAAGATGTTTTTCGATTTTTACAATAACTTTTAATATACTAAGAGTTTTAATTTTTTTAGGGGGACCAAATGCCTCCCCTCAGCACTGCACTGTTCCACCCTTGAGTGGGGTACATATAACATACCATGAGCCGGACAACTTTTTCAATTGACCCATCAAATTAAATAGGCTATAAGACCTCTAAATACAACGTTCTCTCTCTTAAATTTCTCTCCTCTCTCTAATCTGCAACCTTAAATGAGAAATGAATTTTCATAAATGAATTTTGATATTTGCAAACCCAACGCTGTGGCATTATAATCCCTAGCTCCACAACTCTTCTAATGAAGGATTTTAGCCACGCAGATAAAGAGATTGGAGCTGTTGTGCCCCTTTCCCAGCATTGCAATGCTCCTAAGGAGAAGTTTCTAGCATCAAATAGAGACTTTAGGACTGTAAAACCATCCCTTTAGTAGTACGGTGGTCCTAAACATTTTTTGACAAGCAGAGGGGGCAATGCATATTGCCACAACCACAACACTGCAATGCTCCCAAGAGGAACTTTTCTATTTGGCATTTTCCTTTTCAATTTTAAATCACAACATTTTATGACTAAATTAAATATAAAAATAACTTTAAAATCACGTAAATTTATTAAGTACTCAATCCACCATTTTCAACACAAGCCACCACAGATAAAGAAAGCATAGTAGAAGTTGTTATTATAGTGCTATACTTTTGGATTGCTCTTCATTGTATCATAATAATTGTATACATTATGTTGTGTTATAGTTATTGTATTGCACTACCCTATATATAATACATGTAATTGTAATATGCTATAGCAACTATATTCAAACCATGCATAAATTTTATTCAAGCATCGATCCAATAAGCCATACTTGAATTTAATTTAAATAAGATTTAAAACTTATTTTAATTATTTTAATATATTTAATTTTTATTTGAACTAATATATTGAGGGGAGCTTTTATATAAATAGTTTGTAATTAGAAAAAAATATTAACTTTAGGACATACTTAAAAAAAATAAATAAATAAAAAAACATTCATTCCAAAATGTTAAACCCCCGTTAACCTTTTACGGTTGTCTCTATTGTCTGTAACTTCCTCCCGTTTTCTTCTTTTCCGATAGCTTCGGCCGCCGTCTACGCGTCGCTAACTCTGACAAGACATAAAGCGTTAATATTAAATTAAAAAAACGACTGACAGATGGCGCATTTTTATTGGCGACCGAACGGAGAGATGGCTTCGATCACCTGACCCAATAATTTGCCGTCTCAGACCCCCGCATTTTAGGGTTCTGAAGAGCTCTTGAGCTTGTCGCACTTGAAACAAAGATGACCATCGAATGTCTCGTCCTAGGCAAGCAGCTTTCTTCATGCATTTCAACCCAGCTTCCGTGCTTTTATTCTTTCCCCCTCTCTATTGAATCCATTTCCCAATCTAACGTCTGAGAGGAAATAAAAAAATGCCATAATATCTTAATCTCTATACATCGTAGGCGCGGGACAAGAGGTGGGGAAGAGCTGCGTGGTGGTTTCGATTGGTGGCAGAAGGATCATGTTTGACTGCGGAATGCACATGGGCTACCTTGACAACCGCCGCTATCCCGACTTCTCCCGAATCTCCGAGTCTGGAGATTTCAACGCTGCCCTCACTTGCATCGTTATCACCCATTTGTGAGTTTCAAGGCTTTATTGTTCATTCATTTATTGCCAGTTTCAACTTGTAGTTTTTTTTGTTAGGGATATAGTTATTGTTCATACTAGTGTCAGAGGAATGACAAGTATAAAGGGCTAGACTTACTAGTGTTAGAGGTTGCTCAGAATAATTTGTTTCTAGTAGGTTTACCACAGAGATGACTCACTAGGAGAATGGAAAATGAAGATTGATAACGGCGACCCAGATAGTTCGGATAGGCTAATGAAGATGATGAGTTATTGTACACGTGAAGTGATGGTGAGTTTATTAGCGGCCTTCCGAGGAGCTTACATTGAGGAATTGTAGTATGGTGGATGAGTTGCGGATTGAAATTCGTAGAAGAAGATGTAGGCAATTGGACTCATTATCTTTTGTAGTTGAGTTGCTAGCCAAAGTTGGTAATCCTCTCCTACTGTTTAGGTTTTTGACTGCTTTACACGCCATTATGTTCTTCTCACTAAGCTGTTCACTGGCACCTTAGGTTTTTTCATCGTATTAGAACAAAATGATTCGTAAATCTTTGTTTACCATCCTGGCTTGTTTATTTTTGTGTTATTTGTACTAATTTTTTTTGAGATGATGTGTATTGCAGCCATCTTGATCACGTTGGAGCCCTTCCATACTTTACAGAACTCTGTGGGTACAACGGACCTATCTACATGACTGTAAGTTTGTAGATAAACTTTGTTCTTAGGTGTTTTTTAGCTATTGCTCTTTTGCTCTAGTATGCAGTTTCCGTTTGTAACATTTTTCCAAAAAATGGCATAGCTTATTTTAATCTCTGTCTGTCCTGTTTGCTTCCGACTGAAAATCTACATGGTTAATTCTAACTTTTGACTTGGGGTTGCAGAACGTCGTGTATGGTTGAAGTTCAAACTAATGGACCAGTCATGTTTTACGAGTCTAACCCCAAACCCTATAAAGGATCTTCATCCACAGTTAAGTTGGGAGTTTGTTCATAAATAACTATTAGGGGTACCCCATTCCTATAGTTATTTATATTTTTGTTATAACATGTTTCATTGATGGACTGGTGTGATAGGAGAATTTTAAGTATCATTTTAATGGAAGGACTACTAAGTCCTTCAAAAGAAGAAAATCACTAGGCCATAACTGATTACATTGCTAACAAAACAAACAAACCAACATCAACATTATCTTTTCATCCTATCACATGAATATTTGTAGTAATACAGAGCATATAATTCAAAGATATAAGAAGGGGGTCCTTAATAGAACACATAAAATGATGATTTAATTGCATGTCTCTTATTGAAAATTGACATTTTATCTTCTTAAATTTTTGTAATCTTCTATGATTATTCATGAATTGAAAATGATGTTTCATTTCTCCACACATTAAATGGCTGAATTTATTTGTTTTCATGGAGAAGCTGCTTTATGTCAACTTTAAATCTTAATAGAAAAGCTTCTTCAAGTCTACTCTAAATCATAATAGAGAAGATACTTTAAGTCCATTCCAAATTCTCATACAGTGACTACTTCAAATATTCAACAATACCATTCCTTATCATGAAAATACATTTTCCCTAAATAAAAAATATTATTTTTGAAAATATATTAGAATAAGAATAACAGGAGTTATCATACATGATTCAAAATCATAACTTACTATTTATAGTTTAAGTCCAGCACTAATATGCACAATTTTTATTGATCAACGTTTTAGTATGCATGTATATAATGTGTCCATACATGGGCAATAATCTTCTAAACTTGAACAATTGTATATTGCTCGTGTCTATGCATGTATATTGGGACATGTTACTTTGACTTTGGTTGAAAACTGTTATCTCAGCCCCAATCCCTAAGAATTCTTTGAAAAATATTTACCCTCATACCCTACACAAACCCATGCAATACTATCCAAAACCCTTTTAAAGTTGTGAGTAGGACTACTTGCATCGGGTAATTCACCATCTTTTTAAATTAGCGAACACTGTATGATAATTTTGAAATTGAATGAAAGACAGATCTTAGAAACTCAAACAAATCAAATTTAGCATTAATTGTTAAATGTAAACAATGAAAAGATCTAGCTAAGTAGACAAGATTTAACCTCAACATCTTTGTCTTTTTTTTTTTAAATCATAAGAGAAGAATGAGCTCCAAAATTCAAGGCTCAAGGTCATTGCTATTATTTTTTTCTCCATCTCAATACATAATAAACTATGGTGATTTATAATATCTCACATATCTGCCTACATATGTCCAATGGTTGCTTGATGATGCATGCATGCATGCACACTCATATTTCAAATTATGTATATTCCCATATGATTTGTTATATAGAGGCTAAGAATGTCATAAACACATATTAGATTTTCAATTATATTCATTCCGGTGTGATGTGTTATATAGAGTTTATGAATGTTATTTAGTGATTATCTCAAGTTTTTTTTTTTGGGGTCTATTTTAAACAGTATCCAACAAAGGCTTTGGCCCCATTGATGTTAGAAGATTATCGGAAAGTGATGGTAGAGCGAAGGGGAGAGGAAGAACAATTTAGCTTTGATCATATTGTGGACTGTATGAAAAAAGGTTGGCATTATCTGGCATTTTGTTGTTGGTAACTTGCTTAGAATATACCTGGATGGACTACTTTGTTTTTTTTTCCTTGCAGTAGATGCTTTTTCTTTTTAATTCACCATTGGTCCATATAGACGAGTAGGAATGTATTCACCTCATATAGTGTTTTGTTAGCTTTAAAGAATAAATATTTGGAGTATTTGCATGCCTTATAAAAGTAATAAAGTTAATTACCTTCGCTCCACTGAATGAGTCCATAAATTCAATGTAATTTTGTGGGTCTCTAGTTTATGCTACTAGAATATTGCATATTAGCCTTATTGGTGGACAGAGATGCTTACCACACAATTTTTTTAAGATGATTTGACCCCTTCGATCTAAATGCAAAATCATGGTTTTCTTGTTCTATATCAGAAAAAAAATTGAAATATCACAAATTTTCACTATGAATTGACCTTACATTTAACATATGTAGTCAGTACCATATTTTACAACTTAAATGATGAGATCAATGGTTTATGTATGTCATGGTGAATGGGTTAATCTATGAAAATCAAATAAATTTGTTAGGTATTTTATAAGAAAAGTAGAGAGCAAATTCCATAGTTTGAATTTTTTGAATCGCCAAAAAAGAAGTTTAACTGTTTTTTAACACCATTATCCGCCTATCCACTACATGCGTGATCTATCTCCTTGAAATCATAAGAGAGAATAAAATTCATTGCATTAGTTGTCTTCATTTTGTAATTCAATATTGGTTTCTCAGACCTTATATTTGGATGGAATGATAGAAATACCAAAATTTATGGGGGTGACTAGTTCCCACTTACATGGATAGTAGAATACCTCAGTTGTAACTTTGTTATATGAAGTTGACTTGTAGCCAAAATTTTCTGAAATTAAGATGCACTTGCATCACGATGTTGTGATATTATGACGGGGTTAATTTTGCAATATAACATTTTATTTAGTAGTTATTAAGTGCATATAAATAGAAAAAGGCTTAGAAAAGTTTATGCTAATAAAGTTTTTACATCTATGTTTTCAAGGCATTTTATTTAAATGGTCATCCTGAATCTTGAAAATGAAAAATCTTATCTTATATTAATTGTCAATTTAAATATATTTAAAGTCATCATATTTTGAGTTTTAGTTATGATTTTTAAATTAATTACTTCTTCCCAATTTGACCTTTTGTTGGTTTTGGCAAAAAATATTGCGATCAGAAAATGCTTTTAGCATAGGATCAAAGAGGGAAATGCTGAAAAAAATAAAGTCAAAGGAAATGTATTAAGAAGGAAAAGGGTGGAATCCCAATGAACTTTATAAATGAAAGCATATTGTTTGGTTAAGCTGTTACCCTCCTGAATATTTTTAATGAATCCTTTTGTCTATTGATCTTGAAGGTTTGGCAGATGACCTAAACACTTATTGTCAGAGTCGGTTACTTACTAGTGGCATCATTTTATCTATTATTTGGACCTTAGCTTCCTGTTTAAGGATACGACCTTTGTTGGACTGTTAAATTCCCAAGATGGCACCATAAAATCAAAATGGATGTATTCAAAGTTTAACATTGATTCTGAAGATTGCATGCAGATCTTTTATGGAGATGTATCATGTTAATTTGTTTATTTCCCTAACGTAATCAATTTCTTTGTCCCATGATTGGTTTTAGAGAAGCAAATGACTTATGAACTATAAACATTGAAAACTTAAGCAAACAACATATGAAATATAAACATTCTGTCAACAACTGGTTTATTTTCTTTCTCTGTTCTAGTTATTTCCATGTCATGCTTTCAAAAAGCACTGCTATTCCAAGGCATTGACTTTTAATGCATGTTTAAGATATTCTCCACCTTTGTCGCAGTCACGGCTATTGACTTGAAGCAAGTTATACAAGTTGATAAAGATCTCAGCATCTGTGCTTACTATGCTGGTCATGTAAGCTCCTTGTTCTTTAGTCTCATCACTTAATCCTTTGCAGGTTTTCCTTTAAGATTTTGTGATTTGGAGGATACTTTTTCTTCATTTTCAATTATGATTACTCCTTAAACATACTTCTTGTTTTGATTTTCAATATGCTTATAAAGGTATTCAAAGCAAAGTATCCTGGTATATGCTTTTTGCAGATGATATATTTATAATTGGTTAAGAATCAAAGACATCCATTGCTATTATCAACAAATTAGAATAATAAAGAAAGTATTTAGAAGATAGAGATATTAGAATAAATAGAATAATGACTGAGTATATAATATTATTAGAAGATAAGGTGAAAGGTAGATATGACGGGTGTAAGTTTCTTGAAACTACTATATAGAAGAATGTGGATGAAGATGATGATATAACTTGTAAAGTTAAGGTTGGATGGTTAAAATGAAGAAGTATATCAATAATGTTGTGTGACAAGAGAATATCATGGAGGCCTAAATGTAAATTTTATAAAATCATAATTAGGCTTGCAATGTTCCATGGATTTGAATGTTGGTTGTAAAAAATTTATTAAGATATAAGTTGAGTGTGATAGCAATAATGAGCATTTTAAGACGGATGTAGGACAAAATCAGGAATGATAAGTTAAATAATGATTATATTAGAGAAAATTTTAAGATAAGGTGATTGAAAGTAAGCTTTTAGGTGTTGATTTAGACGTGTGCAAAAAAGGGTAGAAATTGTGTGTATTAATTGGGTTGATAAAATTAGTGCTATAGCTTTGAAAAAAAGGTGTAGACCTAAGATTATATGGATAGAAGTTGTTCAAAATAATTTATGAAGAATACATGTAATACTATATGTAGCACTCAATAGGAGTGGATGAAAAATGAGTATTCATCATCTTGACCCAAATAGTTGGGATTAGAAGTTTTGATTTGTTGTGTCTTGGAGTATTCATGACAGTAGAGAAACATAAAGTTTAGCGTCTTAGCTTTATACGAAGATTCAACACGCAATCAGATAAGAGAGTGAGGGTACAATATTCATAAGAGACACCATGATTTTTACGTGGAAAATCCTAAAAAGGGAAAAAACCATGGGGCCTGGCCCAGTTTGAATGAATATACTATTATTTGTAGTTAATTACAAATGAGGCCCTTCCTTGGGGGAAGACCTTAGCTTGATGTAACAAATATACATCATATAGGGTGTGTTACATGACGGGACTTGAAAGAATCACTATTGATACATCTGTTTGGTCGGTAGGACCATAGTCAACGGGCGACGGAGGTTGGAAAGATCATAGTTCGGTGACGGTTGTTGCAGGGACCGTAGTCGGAGGGCGATAGTGGTCATAAAGGACTATTGTCTGGCGACCAAGTTCGGGAGGGCCGCAATTTGGCTTTGGAGGTCGGAAGGACCGTTGTCGGTGGGCGACAGTGGCCAGAAAGATCATTGTATGGCAACAGATGTTGGAAGGACCGTAATCGGCATGCGACAATAGTAAGAAAGACTATTGTCTGGTGACCAATGTTTTATGCAAATCTTCCATACAAATAATGGTAATGTAATAAGATATGATGTATTTAGGGGTGCTGACAAAATAATTACATGCTAATTGAGGCACTAATATGAGAGAAAAAGATGAAGGAAACTAAAAATTTTGGTTCATATATTACATGCACTTTTTATTTGAAAACTTATAAACCACATAAATATATCATATATTTCATATGAATTGAGAGAATCCTTAATAAAAAATAATATAAATGTCAAATTGAAAATAATGAATTTTTTACCTGTAAGTTTCGTGATTTATTGATTGTAGTTATGATTTATAAAGTCATGGTTATATTAAAGTGATATGACTTTCTCAATAAAGGTTTTTCTCTTTGTAAATATACAAATAAAAGAATCAAGCCTAAAAAAAGGATATCAAATTGACTAGCAGACATATAGATAAGTTTAGTGGTGCTTATTATGGATTAAATTTTTGGTTTAGGTGATTTAACAATGTCTGATCTGTATGACCTGTCCAGTTTTAAAATCAGGGATAGATTTTGATTATAATTAATGTTTGAGTTCAGATTTGATTATTTACTCATTCATTTTTTAGATTTAAAATTTGGCCCTTGCTTTGTTTAATGTTTAGACACATGAATAAATTATGACGAATAGTCCAGTGTAAGTTATGGTGCAAATTTAAATTTTACGATACAAGATGTGGAATCATCTTTAACTGTAAATTTTATTTGCATCTAATTCATGTTTGAAAAATTATTCATGTGCTATAACTTCACTAATAGGATCAAATCTGATCATATATGATATTTATGCTTGTGTATGTTAGTAGGTTGTGAGTGAGATACACTAGTTTTTTATTCGAAAGACTAAGATTTCATTTGGGACGGTTTTCTTACTGCTTCTTAAAGCAGTTTTTTAGTAAAAAAATTAACATTTTGTACTAAAAATGTGCTTTAAGGAGTAAAAAAGCCGTCCCAAATGATGCCTAAATAAAGATGCAATGGTAGTGCTAATTGAAAAATATTCAAACTCTAAAACTCTAGATCTTATATTGTCTTTATAGAATTCTAGTTTAATTAATACTTAACTTCTTGCCTATCACTTAACGAAACATATATTGATAATAAAATTGTGTCTAGGCAAACAATGCTTACCTACTATGATGCAGTGTCTAGCAGGTTGGATTAAATCATCCGGACTACTCCTTTTTTGCATTTAATTCTCTTTTTATTTAATTAGGCTGTTCTTGCTTTTCCTTAAAAGTATTTTCTTTATTTTTCCTTATTTTCTTATTTACTAATTGAATGCTTATAAATAGAGGCTCCTTAAATCTGATATTCAGTTTTGGTGTTTATAAAGAGAGCCATAGCTTTTCTTTTTTATTCTCTGCTTCCTGGAGTTTTCAGGTGGTGGTCACCTGCCCTTCCCTCGCACCACATCCACAAGCAGCCTCCAAGAAGGCGCCACGGCTTCTTCCTGCAGGTCTCTTTCTAGCCGCCCCCTTCCAGGCTGCCGCAGCCATTCCCAGCTGTAATCAGGCCCTCTGCTTCATTGTCTGGCCGCCGTAGCCCAAGAACGCAACGGCTTCCTTGATCCAGCTTCAGAACCTGCATCCACTGCAGTTAGGAGAGCACCGTCCAACCTTCAGTTTCCACCTACACTGCTTCATAACAACTAGACACTTTTGTGCTTCTGTCCTGCAAACTTGCAAAAAATGTTGCAAACTTGCAAATTTTGCATGTCGTAACCTATATATATATCTATAGCAAATGATCATTGCTTCATTTATTAAAAATGTTAAAATACGATTTTAACAAGAAATTTATGCCCTCCTAGTTGTTAATAACTATATATTTATGGATCACAAAAGCCACGATTGAAATCTCTTGCTGTAGAAAGAAATCCAGATTTAGCACTTTTGATAAAATTCAATCTCAATTCCAGCCGCTACCAAAATAAATGATTAGAAAGGGAAAGAAAAGAAGAAAAGGGGAAGATATCATTATAAATGTATATTTTTTTTAAAATTTTGGGTAGTAGATTGCACGAATGAAATTCTCATACAAACTTAGCTTGCAAATCCTAAATTACCCATAATCATCTGTCCAACTTGCAATCCATCTATGTATTAGTAGTTATGTACTGTCCTGGAGGATTAGCCTTATTTGTTTTCCAGCAAAATGCTTAGTCAGCATGAGTTTGACTCAAGATTGCACTATTATAGAGTGTCATCTGTTTTGACTTTTGATTAGGTGCCATCCTAATTTAACACATTTATTGGCTGGATATCAATCTTTGTCTTGTTGAACTCCATGCAATCTCTTCTGATTAATTCTTCAAACAGTTTTCATTGTAAACTGGCAATTAAAGTAGGTATACTGTATTAGAAACCGGAAGATGTTTGAAAATTCATTGCACCTGTTTTTCTTTTTTCTTTTTTTCCTTACAATTTCATCTTGTTCATTGTGATTTGTTGTCTTCTTTTCTTGCTAATTTCTTCGCAGAATCTTACTTCTCTTCCATTTGTTATCCCTTTTAAACTGTTCTTCCTTTTTCTGACACAAATATATTTTATTATAGGTACTTGGAGCCGCAATGATTTATGCAAAGGTTGGGGATAATGCTATGGTATATACTGGAGATTATAACATGACACCTGATAGACATTTAGGAGCAGCTCAGATTGATCGATTAGAGTTGGACCTTCTTATAACAGAGTATGAAGTTGGAAAATGTTTTTTTTTTTCCAGCACATGCAGGTTACATTGCACCCAACTTGAGTGTTTGCAGTATGATGCATTTTATGCATCGTGGTTTAACTCATATTGATCTCTTTTGAGTTGAACCTGCTTTGAACGGATAATGCTAATATTCCTAGACGCCAATAAATTTGATTGCTGAGGAACATTCTTGTGCTTGATAATGGCGCTCTTATTGTCATTGAGAAATCACTTACAATATAAGAAACAGCAAGAAATTGCTGATAGTTAGTGTCTTGTGGGCTGTAAACAACCGGTCTTCTAATATTGATAGGTCATGATGAAAACATGGATGTGTGAAACAAATGCTTCTACATCAAGTCAATCAGAAATAACCTCTTCACTATTTGGACAATTCACTATCGTACCAAGTTTTTATGCATGATTAATGGGCCTATGTTTGTGAAAACTTTTATAATTTGATGTCTTATTTCTAACATGCAGGTTAAAATGGGTTGTTTTTGGCTTGTCTCCAATGATAGTAATACATCTTCTACAATATGTGGAGTGTTTGAACAATGTAGAGTATAACAAAAGCTAAGTATATGATATATGATTTTTGTGTTTGTGATATTAATTGTTATTAGCTTGTATCATTAGAAGATAAAGAGATACAAGTGTGATATGTTTAATTACCTTGAATATATTATATAGAAGAATATAAATATAAATTAGGATGTAGCTTTTATTGTTATGCTTGTGTGGTTAAAATGGAGAAGTTCCTCGGGAATATTATTGACACCGATAGTTGGGGTAAAAAAGGGGGTCTAAAACCTTTGCAAGATTTGATGACTAAATGAAACCTATAAACAACCACATGCCAACTGATTAGAGGCTTTTCTTGGATCAAGAAGAGGATTACCTTGAAGCTGAAAGATGTTTGAGGACTATTCCAATGTAAATCTATCAAGACACTGATGACTCATTGGTTGACATGATTGTGTGTGAAAAACTGAGAGGAGTGGAATTGCATGATGATGTGAGGAGAGTAATTTTCATGGAGTTGAAATCTACGTCTTAGAAGTGCCAGCCTAACTTCTGACAATAAGGAAATTGGAGAATACGGTTGAACTTCAAAGTGAAACACACTCGGTGAGATGAAGTGTTGTGGCACACACAATCTATTATGCTTCATGGCGGTGGAGTTCTTTGTGGCTGATCGATGTGTTGTAACTGTGATTGCAGCGCTTTGGCAAACTTTTAATGACATTGGTTGGGAAGAGCTGACGGCCTTGAGTTGCTGTAAGATGTTTCTTTGTTTGAAGCATAATCAAATTTATTTATGTGCAGAGAAGATGATTTGCCGACCCCATGTAGTGGGACAATGACTTGATGTTGTTGTTGTAGTGTTCTCAAAAGATGAAATTTAACATGAGGTTTAGCATCTAGTTTTGTAATATCCATATTTTACATTCAACTATTGAAAGTAACTCTGATCCATGATTTGGCTGAACACTTTTTATAGCCGTGCTGCTAAATTTCCTGCTCGACAAGAAATATTTCCTTTCACCAAAAGGTGATTTATGATCATGATGCTTAAACTACCTCTTCTACTTTGGAGTAGTCTTTTGTTTTATGACTTACAATAACGCAACCAACTTTGGATTGAAAATTAGCTTAGGCATTGACTTTTCTGTGGTTGGAAAAGCAACAAGGTTTTGAGCGCAGCTAAAAATTTAACCTATAAGTTTAGAGCTTGTTGGGTTAAAAAGGAAGTATTTTATTGGGTACATTTTATAAGAAATGATCATGCCAAGTTAAATGTAAAACTTTATAAACCCTCTTATATAGGATAGTTTTAGTGTATGTGTGTGGGCCAATAAACAAAGCACAAACAAGCTAACAAATTTATTTTGGAAAAAAAATGAAGATGACAAGATCGATTTGTTTTGCGATTACAAATGATATATTTTGGGGTGACTTCAAGAGATAAAGTTTGGGGTGACTTAAAGAGATAAAGTGTAGTAGACCTGCAAAATCTATGGTAACATAAAACTAGTTGAGATGCTTTGGACTAGCATAATGGAGAGAAGAGGAAGCGATGTGAAACATACATGCTGATGAACACGAATTGCATTTAAGAAATTAGTAAAATGCAAATTTTGCTTATCTAAATATGAGTGGATGCTTCTTCAAGTTTAGATCTTAGAAAATTCCATTAAAAGACTAAGTACTGGCAAGCGATTACAATTGAGATTACTAGGATACTTGCAAAATAACAACAACATATAAATGAGTAAAGCAAATGGCAAGTTAACAAAATCCACAGTTTAATAATTAGATCATTCACCTTGGGATCCCTCACTCACACTCTTGAAAGTGATTGGCTTAGCGGAAGAAGGTTGCAAGCAAGCTTAGAGACGTCACTAGAAGACATGCGATGCCGAGGTTACTAGTCGCCGGGGAAGGAGTCGGAGTTGGAGGAGGGGGTGGTCGTCTGGTGATCTTCCACTCTTCAATAGGTCTTTGTTCGCCGAAGATGTCCGCTAAGTGGGGGAGGATACGATCAACGTATTCCTTGACGGTACTTTCAGATCCAAATCCGGGGTCAAAGAACGGTGATTGGATGACGTCAATATCCCCTTGAGAATTGAGAATAAGCTCGTGATCAACTTCCGGATCTGCCATACCTAATCATGGAAGGGCTTGGTGTGAGCCGGCATTTGGGAGGGGTGGCCAAGAGGAAGAGGAGAGAGGCGGGTGGGGTCTCGGGTAGAAGGAGGTGGAGAGGGGGTGGGGCAGCTAGATGATGAATGGGGCGGCTAGGGTTTGGGTTAAAGAGAGGTTGGAATTTTGATAATCTGAATTTAATTTCAAGTTTAAGTGATATTGGAGGGAAACATTTTGAAATTAAATTCAAATTCAAATAGAGTTTGGGCTTCAATAGGAAAAACTAGGGAAGAAGCACAATAGCACATCAAGAGGGAGGAGGGAATTAGGGGAGCATTTAATGGTGATTGGGAGTTGATTATGTAAAACCCAAGTTTTTTTTTTCTTCAGATTTTTTCTAAATTTTATATTAACAATCAAATGATTAATTAATTTAAAATGAAAATTAAATTTAATTAATAACAGTTAGTGGAGATAAATATTTGTAATATTACTATTATGCTTATATCGAATGGATGCTTCCAGAGGATGAGATTAAAATTCGGTTTTAATGGTGTGTGGGTCCTCTCTTGCAATTATCTACCATTCATTATCTTGTCCATTTCACTTAGGCTATAGAATTTCTTCTCTGGTTTGGAATTCACATTCCCGTAAGCCCTCTTAGTGGATGAATGCGGCAAAGTGTTGTAGGTATAAGTGGCAGCACAATGGAAGTTTTACTGAAGGAGCCGTAAGCCAGTTGCTAGAGGAAGTCTTCTCTGTTTTGAATTCCCTTGGAACAACGGAATTCTTTCTCTGTTTAAACGCAAGGGCTGTAAAGGGATCAACTTAGTGTCATTGTAAGCAAAAAGGATTTCGGTAGGTTGGATCATTGTAGCAAGGATTGGAAGTCTCCTGTAGCAAGAGGTGGATATAAAGAGTAGGGTTCCAACTGCAATAGTCCTGGTAAGTAGATTTAGTTAGTGCAGAATTGCTAAAGCAGATTTATGTTTATAGAATTAAGGATCATTTATGCTGTTGTACAGGCTATAGATGAAAATTGTTTTGCTGTGAGGAAACTACAACCAAAAGAGAACATTAAGTGAGAGTTTGGAAGAGTATGAAGCCAAGAAATGTTTAGAGGAGAACATAAAGGAAAGAGGGCAATTGAGAGAAGTTGATACTTGATAGAGGTAAGTAGTTCTTTGTATTACAACAGTTGTAGTTATCTTTTACAGTAGGTTCTGATGAATGTATACTAAATGTGTTTTAGGATTCATCACATATATGAACAAAGGAGGTTTTAGAAGAAATTTATCAAAGGAGAAAGTAAGTGGTGTAGAATTGGAAAAGTCAACTCGTCAAGAATGTAAGTAATGCATGTATATTTCAAATATAATGACTTTCAAGTATAAGTATGGAGGTTAAATCTGAATGCATTAAAGTGAAATGTTATCAAAGTCGTTTTAATGTATAGGAAGGATTATACCTTCAAGTTTTCAAGTATGAACAATCAGATGCATAATTTAATCAGGTAAGTGTAAAATAATGTTTATTATGTTAACCTAAATAATTTTCTATTTGATACTATTTTGGAAAGATGTCAACTTCCTTATATTTGATATACATTTTAATTGTATACTGATGTGAACAGAAATGATTATGAAATCATGCTACAACTTATATATGACTTATGAATATTGGAAAGTGTACTGAATATCAGTTTAAAAGTAAAGTTTGGCTAAAGATTTATGTATAACTTACCAATACAGGTGGGGCAAAAGGGTCCCCATATATTAAACTATTTGGTAAGTGGGGCAAAAGGGACCCCAAATAAAAGAAACCTGCATAGCAGGTGGGGCAAAAGGGACCCCAAAGAGGCAAAAGAGACCTCTATGTAATTCAATGCCGATAATGCCAGGTTTACTTGGGCTCCATTGAATATGTTTATGAATGAATAACCAAATCTTTTAATGAGTAAAATTGATATTCAATATGGATTTAAAAGAAATTATTGATTAATGTCAAATGAGATTTTATGAAGTTTTCTCTAGTAGTCTAACTTTTATTTATGTTTTCAATATTATGAATTGTATAATTATTCAATTTAAATGCTATTTAAAGTTGCATATCTTATGGAGCCTCATAGCTCACCAGTTATTTTTTACTGGCTGTTGTTACAAGAAAGGGAAAAGAGAAGATTGATGCAAGCTAATTTTTGCAAGTGTTTGTTATTTACATATTAAAGTTCCTTAGTTAGTGAGTTACTTTTAAAGCTATGTAAGAACTTCAAATATGTATTAGTTGGGTTGTTGTAGTTGCTCTATAAGTTGATCTTTGAAGAAATTTATATTTGAGATGCTTCCATTGTTTCAGTATATGATCTATTAGTAAACTTTTAATGTTTTACAAGAATGGTACTTGTAATATCTGATAGTACTAGGAGTACTATGGTGTGTTATATATTAGGAGGGAGAAAAGGCAGGGGGGGGGCATGGTGTAATAAAAAATTTGGGAGAGGGGCCCAGATTTATTTTTGATCACAAAATAAAAAACTTTTCTAAGTAATAGAAAAGACACAAATGACACAAAATAGATGAATAAACTAAAAACAACAAATTTTCTTCATAATATAAAAGTCTTACAAACTTAGACGCTTACAAATGACTCAAACAAAACAAACACCTAAAGTTGCATTTCTTTGAGACAATGGATACAATGGAGTAGATACTTGCGGAGAGACGAAAGAGATTAGAAGTCGAGAAGAAGGGTGGAAAGAACTCGCAAGTCTCCCCAAGAGATAGAAGAAGAAGAAGTGGAAAAAGCTCGCAAGCTTTTCCAAAAACCCTCAGGTTTCTTTCTAAAAATCACATCATAAACTTTCTTTTTAAAACATCCCAAAACAACTCTATATATAGACATGAGAGGGGAATACAAACAGCCCCAAAACATTAATTAAAAGCTAATAAAAATAGGGAATATGAAAAGCCAACAACCCACTCATAATATCCCCAAAACTGTATAGGAACCCAAGCTCCATAAGCCACGGAAAACCCCCCAACACCCACGGGAAGCAGCCCAGCCAGGAACCCAAAGAGGCAGTCGCAGAAACCAAAGAGGCTCGCACAAAACCGAGGCACCAAGGCACGGGAAAACCACTCAACACGGAAACTT
>NW_021319083.1:12560059-12590232 GCF_001605985.2 Dendrobium catenatum | reverse complement strand
GGGGGGGGGGCACATCAAGAGGGAGGAGGGAATTAGGGGAGCATTTAATGGTGATTGGGAGTTGATTATGTAAAACCCAAGTATTTTTTTTTTCAGATTTTTTTCTAAATTTTATATTAACAATCAAATGATTAATTAATTTAAAATGAAAATTAAATTTAATTAATAACAATTAGTGGAGATGAATATTTGTAATATTACTATTATGCTTATATCGAATGGATGCTTCCAGAGGATGAGATTAAAATTCAGTTATAATGGTGTGTGGGCCCTCTTTTGCAATTATCTACAATTCATTATCTTGTCCATTTCACTTAGGCTATAAAATTTCTTCTCTGGTTTGGAATTCACATTCCCGTAAGCCCTCTTAGTGGATGAATGCGGCAAAGTGCTGTAGGTATAAGTGACGGCACAATGGAAGTTTTACTGAAGGAGCCGTAAGCCAGTTGCTGGAGGAAGTCTTCTCTGTTTTGAATTCCCTTGGAACAATGGAGTTCTTTCTCTGTTTAGACACAAGTTAAGGGCTGTAAAGGGATCAGCTTAGTGGCATTTGTAAGCAAAAAGGATTTCGGTAGGTTGGATCACTATAGCAAGGATCGGAAGTCTCCTGTAGCAAGAGGTGGATATAAAGAGTAGGGTTCCAACTGCAACAGTCCTGGTAAGTAGATTTAGTTAGTGAAAAATTGCTAAAGCAGATTTCTGTTTATAGAATTAAGGATCATTTATGCTGTACAGGCTATAGATGAAAATTGTTTTGCTGTGAGGAAACTACAACCAAAATAGAACATTAAGTGAGAGTTTGGAAGAGTATGAAGCCAAGAAATGTTTAGAGGAGAAGAGAGAGGAAATAGGGCAATTGAGAGAAGTTGATAGAGGTAAGTAGTTCTTTGTATTACAACAGTTGTAGTTATCTTTTACAGTAGGTTCTAATGAATGTATCCTAAATGTGTTTTAGGATTCATCACATATATGAATAAAGGAAGTTTTAGAAGAATTTATCAAAGGAGAAAGTTAAGTGGTGTAGAATTGGAAAAGTCAACTCGTCAAGAATGTAAGTAATGCATGTATATTTCAAATATAATGACTTTCAAGTATAAGTATGGAGGTTAAATCTGAATGCATTAAAGTAAAAGGTTATCAAAGTCGTTTAATGTATAGGAAGGATTATACATTCAAGTTTTCAAGTATGAACAATCAGATGCATAATTTAATCAGGTAAGTGTAAAATAATGTTTAGTATGTTAACCTAAATATTTTTCTATTTGATACTATTTTGGAAAGATGTCAACTTCCTTATATTTGATATGCATTTTAATTGTATACTGATTTGAACAGAAATGATCATGAAAGCTTGCTACAACTTATATATGACTTATGAATATTGGAAAGTGTACTGAATATCAATTTAAAAGTAAAGTTTGACTAAAGATTTATGTATAACTTACCAATACAGGTGGGACAAAAGGGTCCCCATATATTAAACTGTTTGGTAAGTGGGGCAAAATGAACTCCAAAGAAAAGAAACCTGTATAGTAGGTGGGGCAAAAAGGACCTGAAAGAGGCAAAAGGGACCTCTATGTAATTCAATGCCGATAATGCCAATTTTACTTGAGCTCTATTGAATATGTTTATGAATGAATAACCAAATCTTTTAATGAGTAAAATTGATATTCAGTATGGATTTAAGAGAAATTATTGATTAATGTCAAATGAGATTTTATGAAGTTTTCTCTAGTAGTCTAACTTTTATTTATATTTTCATTATTCTGAATTGTATAATTATTCAATTTAAATGCTATTTAAAGTTGCATATCTTATGGAGCCTCATAGCTCACCAGTTATTTTTTACTGACTGTTGTTACAAGAAAGGAAAAAGAGAAGATTGATGCAAGCTAATTTTTGCAAGTGTTTGTTATTTACATATTAAAGTTCCTTTGTTAGTGAGTTACTTTTAAAGCTATGTAAGAACTTCAAATATGTATTAGTTGGGTTGTTGTAGTGGTTCTATAAGTTGGTCTTGGAAGAAATTTGTATTTGAGATGCTTCCATGTGTTTCAGTATATGATATATTAGTAAACTTTTAATGTTTTACAAGAATGGTACTTATAAAATGTGACAGTACTAGGAGTACTGTGGAGTGTTACAGATTAGGAGGTAGAAAAGGCAAGGGAGGAGGGGAGGGCACATGAGGGAGGAGCATTGTGTCTAGGTTCGTTGTATGTGGGGTTAACGGAATTAAATGTTGATTGAAATCAAAATCTAAAATTACTTATCAGATTTGATTGAATTGAGGGAGGTTTCCAAAACGAAATTAATTAGGGAGGGAATTATTTGACTTCAAATATCAACTTGAAGTCAAATAAATAACCCTTTATAATTGGGAAGGTTATTTTAGGAAAACGTTTATGTGATTTGAAATTTGAATTTTAAATCTCTTAGAGGGGATTTGGGATGGCCGGCGGCATGAGGGAAGCTAAGGGGGGTGGTGGAGTTATGGGAGGAATTGGGTGGAGGGGGGAAAGCAAGCCGTGGTGGAGGGGCAAGAAGGGGCCGGCGGGTGGAGCGGGGGGAAGGAAGAAGTGAAAAAACATAAATCAAATAAAAATAAACTAACCACGAGCCGTGGACCCTTTCAACGACTGGTGGGTATTGCGCTTGCTCACCTTGAGCTCTCTCTCCCTTCTCTCCGGTGCTCACACAAGAAGAAGAAGAAACATAGGAAAAATTTCATTAATAATCATCATCCTATTACAACACTTAGGACTACTATATATAGGTCTTAAAGATGAAAAAAGAAAAGTACATAATTGACCTTCTGGCTATAATGACATAACACTTCCCAATAGGGATAAATTCGGAAAACAACAAAACTAAATAAAACATAATGCATAAAAAAGTAGAGACGCTGAATCGTAGCCATCGATCTACGATTCCGTTGCTGGTACACGTGTCTGAATCTCTGAACGATGTCCTCATCAGGAAACTTCAGTGACCTAAAAGACAAGTTTAATAACCAAATGTTTGTTATAAAAAGGTAAAGCAGTGTAATATTTTTATTATTGTTCAAGCTTTAGATAAGCTTGATTTATTAACGAACAATCAAATATATCTTTGGCACAAATGAAAGGAGGAGGTTTGATTACTTTGAGCAAAGTATTTGCTGTAATGCTAAGGATGCAGTGATGATATTTCTACTATTGTTGACTTTGTAGCTCTTTAATGGTGCTCATTTGTACATGTAATTCTTTTGTAAGGGCTTTGGATATCCCTGTTGGATTCTGCAATTTTGTCCCTTGAGATATATATAAAAGTCAAGCAGTGGGCTATTCTAACTATTGAAGGGCCACTAATGGCCACGAATGGCCCTAATGGATGATCGAAGGAGAGATTTATAAAGGGGTTCTTGATTTCTCTTATAAATAGCTTCTCCCATCCTTTGCAACATGTTAGTTGGCCAAATTAAATTATATCAAGTTTTATTTTACTAGGGTTAATTGTATTCTTGTCCTTTTGTTTCAGAACTATACCCTCATATATCAAAATTAATTGATGATGCTGTCAGATAAGGCTAATAATGGTGTTAATGATGATGCTGATTAAGAAAAAAAGGGGAAAAAATCATTTTCTTTTATTTTTTAAAAGAAATTCTTGAACAAAACATCAATAATATGTTCAAATCCTGGACTAAAAGTCAAAGAGCATGTTGATTTGATGATATTGAAAACCTCATTGACTTCCTTCCGAGTATATATATATATATATATAATTAATTAATTAATGATAGTATGGTTAGTGATGATAGTGGATAGCCTGTTGGTGAGATTAATGATTATATAAGATTATGGATCTTTGGTTTAATGTTTAAAGAAGAGTTTAGAGTTTATGGTGGAATGATGAGGAATTTAAAGGGGGTAAACTATAGGAATGCTATGACTAGCCAAGTTTAGGTTAATTTAGGCTAATTTAGAAGATTACTTTAGGGAGTGGGTTTTACATGCTACAAATAATGGTGGATGGTTAGTTTAGGATGTGAATTTATGATCTGGAGTTGATGGTAAAGTTTAGTGTAGTACAAGGAGATTTGAAGATGTTGGGAACAAAATTAAGTCCTAATATTTTCTAGTTTGGTCGAGAGCTATGTTAAAGTGTTTGGAATAATTTTAGATTTTGTTTGCTGATTTATTGTGATCTTGTAGGATGCTTATGAAGCGGTGGAAGGTATTCAAAGAGTTTGGAGTATATGTTTAAGAGTAATAAGTAACTTAAAAAAATTAAAGATAACTATCTAGTTTACTAAAGATATACAAACTACTTAAAGCCACCAAGCATCAAGTAAATGAACTTCACTTGTACACAAACTTCATTAATGAAAAAACATTTCAACCTATATTTATAGACATTGGAAGAACATTCACTTTTGAGGGAAAAAGTGAAGGAAAAAAAAGAAGGAAAACAGAGTTGGTTATCATTAATGAGAAAGAGTTCCAATCATCTGTTTTAAATGCTTCATTCATTCCAAATCATATCATAGCTGGTCATATAAGTTTTTAGTTGGAAAATAAAATTAAAATTATATTTAACTAACTTATGGTCGCTTTATTAGGCTTTTAATCGGGCTCTTGTAATTCAATTTTTTTTTTTTGTTATTTTGCTTAGGCTTTTGTCTCGGGGCTTATTTAGGGAAGTTTTATGTCTGCTTTGCTTTTTAGACCGCAACCATACTTTTATTTGACAACTAATTTCTTGTTGTTTTATCTTTACTTTTCACAAAATTTTACTGTGAAAATTTATTTTTTTCAACGAGATATGCTAATGTGTATTCATTATTTAAAATTGCGCAATATGAGGCTCGTCTCAGTGCAATTTTAGTGAAAACCACATTGAGTTTTTTTATGAGGTTTGCACCTCAGCTTGGCTGAAGCCGGCTCGCCTTACTGGCATGAGGCGTATGTCTCACCCTATTTATATATTTTTTATTAAAACTTAAATAAATCATAAACTAAAGTCCCGAACAAATATGCCTTCATGCATCCCAAAGGCACAACAACTTTCTTTCAACTGCCTTGACTTTCAGCCCACCGCCTTTGTCGTAGCTACCATCATTGTAGTCACCCCTGAGAATCACTTGAAAGCCGCACACCACCACCATTACCTTCTCTAAAAATTGGAGTATTATTCTTATGTTGATGACAAATATTTATGAAAGAGAAAGATGATTAAAATAAATGAAAAGAAATAGAATAAGAATCACTGAATTCCACAAGATAAGGCAGGGGAGAGACCAATTTGTTATGATGAAGGCTTAAATTAAGATCCTTTCAGTGATGACAGTGCAGATAATTTCTGAGTGTTTGTCAATTATGTCTGTTTTTTAAAGAATTAAATGTGGATGAGTGAGCAACTGAGAAATGAAAAATTTGGAGTTGAACTTGATATTATAAGATAGTTTTACATAATTCCTATATTTCATATTATTTTGCTCTTGTAATATTTTGATTTTAATTCTATTCCACGCAATTTATCAGTTGCCACTTTATGCTTTGTGCAATTTTTTATTTCATATGTATGCTAATTTGTTTCTTCATAGTTAAATAGAAGGTTAATATATCATTATTTAACATATTATTTGGGTATTATATAAAAAATCACTTTTAATCTTTACTTTCACTTTACATAATTTTTGAATTTTGAGGCTTACATTTCAAAACGCCTTGAGGCTTACGCCTTGCCTCACGAAAGAAAAACGCGTCAATATCCAATTGCGCAATTTTAAATCTTATGTGTATTAACATCTACGTGGGCTCCAAAAATTTGAGCCTTAGGGGCTCGGCCTCTTCGCATTATATTTGGGAATTTTTAATGGATTAAGTTTTTGGAGATAAGGCACTCTTAAGAGATTTTGCTATCTTAACGAGGACTTTAAGATAGGAGCTATGTTGCACCGATACACTTATTTATGAAGGCGTGCTGTATCCGATACACCGATACACGGATACGCCTCCGATACTCCACCGATACGTGTCGGATACGCCAAAGCCGTATCCAATTAAAATACTATTTAATTTCAAAAGGACACGCGTACCCGATACGCGTGTCCGTTGAAAAACAAAAAGAAATTCGAAAAAAAAACGTGTCGTATTTACTTCTGTGATTGTGAGCAAGATTCTCTTCTTTCTGAGATGGATTTAAGTCTCTTGATGATATGAAAATATTAAAAATTATTAATCATTCACTTGATGAGCCTGAATTAGAAGCTATGATATTTATTGAAGATGATATGGAAGTTCAAAGACAAACCAATGAAGAATATAATTATATCATTCCTTCTATTGAATAGTTGGAACTTCATGTGCTAGATAATTTATGTTTATGCTTTTGTTGTTGTACTAGACATTTAATGCTTACTTATATTTTGATATTATAAGCTGCAAGGCTACAAATGATGTTGTTGTCATTTTTTTTTTGTAATTTCAAATATTATGTTTTGATTGCTTTTTTAATTTTTATGTATGATTTATAAATTATAATGTCGTGTCCGCGCCGTATCCGTATCCTGTATTTTTAAGAATCGATGTGTCCCGTATCCGTATCGTGTCGTATCCGTGTAGCCGTATCCGTATCGGTGCAACATAGGATAGGAGTTTTGGTTTCTTATAAGCGCAACCCCCCATAGCTAATTACCCTACTGATATTGAGACACTTTCGATTAAAGCTCTATTCGTTTAACAAATACTAAGTATTCATCATATAGTAGCATCAATTCTAAATTTAATATGTAAATTTAGAAATTCACCACATTGCACTTAAAGCAAATGGTGGAGAAATGATGAACCTGATCAAGATCCCATGATTCCGTCATCGTCATCATGGTCCTTAGTCTGTTTGCTCAGAGGAGGTACTAAACCCAACCTAACCGAAGAATCCTTGTTGGCAGCTATAAGTTACTTCGTATAATGGGACCTTATTGACTTAGGATGAATATTTGCCTAAGGGACAAATTCAAGTCAATCTTGGCTAATAGAATGCTTTTGTGCCTAATCGATTATACCTTATAATTCATTACTCAATTGTAAGCAACCATTAGGGAATATACGGGCCTTTAGCCATGACTGTAATACAGTGGAGTCGTTTGACCAAGCCACTGGGTCAGAGGGCCACGGTCATAATCGTTTATCACATGGAGCCATCATGTCCAAGCCACAGGTTATTTGTGGAGCCATCTAACCTAATCATCGATTAGAGGACTACTCATAACCATACCACGTAGAGTCGTCCGATCAAGCTATGTGTTTTGTGGAGCCATCTGGCTAAGTCTCAGGTTAGAGGACAATTGCCACGTCCTTACTGACATGAAATTATTTGAGAATGAATTTGAATGATATTCTTGACTGAACATTTGCTCTTTCTAAGCTAGATTTATTTTTGAGTTCATCACCCTCGCTAAACGATTGCGAAGGGTGAATGAGTTTTGCTCTAAGTTGTAGGTAATTAATTTTTAATTTTAACTATGAAAATTTAAATAGATATTAAACTTTAGAGTTTTGATGGAATTTAGAAATTAACTCCTCTTGTTGAGATTTACATTCAACGAGGCCTTTATTCGGGTGATGTTGTAGTTATTTGAAAATGTTTGTATTTATATGAATTTAGATGCATTTGAAAGGATAGAGTCCCTCCGGTTGAGATTAACTTTCAACATGACCATCATTGAGGATAATTAATAGCTTGCATATTTTTCATTTGAACCATGTCAACTCAGTCTTCCCGCTAACAGAGGATTCAGGTTCGACAATTGATCTCATATCTTATCGTACGAGCGCTAAGAATTGAGAGCTTTATGTTTTATGATACATGTCATCTAAAGAGCCTTTGAAGGCCTAATGTGAACTTTAAAATCATATATCCAAGTAGTTTTCTGATTACTCATTTGCTCGTTAATTCAAGTTATGTTGACTCGAGCCCTTTCAAGGAGGATGAAACTTGACTATTTGACCCACATAGCATTCTCGGACCTTAGGTTTAGGAGCTTAATACAACAATCGGAGCACATGCGAGTAATTAATTTGCGATATGATAACATTTAAAAGCTTTTAAGCCCCGCACAACATTCTCAGATATTGGTTTTTTAGATTTAGCACATTTGTCAAAGCACATAATTGGGATTTTAAAAATATTTAAATTTAATCATTTGTGTTTTAATGCATGAGGGGGATTTTAAAAATATTTAAATTTTATCAGTTGTGCAAGTGATTGTTAGCGGAGTGTGCACAAGATTTTATTTAGGGGGCTTATAAACACATTTTATCTATTTATACGAGTATTGCAGATCTGGTGGCGTGATGACAAATTATGTTTCTTTTAATTGTAGATAAGAAAGACGTTTAGTTCATTTAACTCGTGCAAGTTTATCACTTAGCGTAGTTCGTAGGTGTTGTTTTCTTAATAGACTATAGGAGATCGTGCTTTTGCTTGTAAGTGAGCTACATAGTTCCCTAGGAATCCCCTATTGTCATCTATAAGCAAATTGGTCTTTTCAATACGGCCCCTTGTTCTTGCCTATAAGGTAGTTGCATGCACTATGAATTTCCTGCTTCTGCTCATAGGTGATTTATAGTGTGCATTAAATTGCTTTTGTCCATAAACATGTTGATTCGTTTGATACGAGCTCCTTGTCCATGCTAAACAAGTTATATTCATTGCAACTTCCCTATGTACGCCCATCGGTGGATTATCACATTAATTGCATGCTCGCTATTGTTTCCCGTAGACAGATTGATGTATATTGCATGCTCTTTGCTCGTGCTCGTAGGACTGATGTGAACATTACAAGTCTTGCCCATAGGCAAGTTGTTATATGCACTATAAATTCCCTGCTCTTGCTCACATGTGAATTGTAGTGTTCATTATAAGTCATTTCTTGTAGGCGAGCTACTATTTTCAGTATAGGTACTTGTATTTCCTCGTTGGCGAGCTGAAATATTCATTATAAGTTCTCGCTTGTAGGCGAACTATCACATTGCAAGTTCCTTGTTCGTGCCTGTAGGCCGAATGCCTTTACTGCAAATCTTCTAATGTTGTATTGTATTTTACACATCTATTATTTATGTTTATAGCCAAATTATCATATTCACTATGAGTTCCTAGTGCCTTCCTGTAGGCGGCGGGTTGTTATGATCATTGCAAGTATCTCGTCCTTATAAGCAAATTGTTTTGTTCACTAGAAGTCCCCCATAGTCAACTGTAGACAAGTTATCATATTACAAGCTCTTTATTTGTGTTTGTCGGCTCTCTGTAGATGTTTTAGGAGGATATGCAGAAGGATGTTGAGAAGATGGTGGCTAGCTGTGATATATGCCAGAGCACAAGTATCTAGTTATGTCTCCAGGAGGGCTCCTCCAGCCGATAGTTATGCCAGAAAAGGTGTGGGAGGAGATGACCATGGACTTCATTGAAGGGTTGCCAAAGTCAGAAGGATACACTACGATATTGGTGGTGGTGGATCAGTTTAGTAAGTATGCCTATTTCATTCCCCTTCTCCATCTCTACACAGTAGTAATAGTAGCCACGATTTTCATGAAGAGGTAGTGAGACTAAATGGGATCTTGATTGTATCAGATCAAGACACGATTTTTTTTAGGTAGTTATGAAAGGAATTGTTCAAAATGCAGGGGACCTTTTTGAAAAGGAGCTCTACTTATCATCCTCAGACGGACAAACATATAGATGTGATCAATCATACTGTGGAGACTTATTTGCGGTGCTTTATATCAGATACACCAAAGTTGTGGGAAAAATGTTTGGCTTGGGCAGAGTATTGGTATAACACTTCCTATCATTCGGCAGCTCATACTACACTATTCAAAGTGTTATACGAAAGAGATCCGCCTCACTTGATATATTATGGACAAGGCAGCACACTGGTGGCTTCCGTAGAGTAGTATTTGGAGGACAGAGATAAGATCTTGGGGGATCTGAAGGGGCATTTGTTGAGAGCTTAACAAATTATGAAGAGGAAAATAGATACTCAAAGGAGAGACATTTAGTTTGAGGTGAGGGATAGGATTTACTTTAAGCTTCGTCCCTACAGATTGAAAACCTTGGCAAGGAGATAGAATGATAAGTTATCACTCCGATATCTTGGTTCATACGAGATAGTGGAGTTCATCGAGGTTGTGGCATATCTCCTACAAGTACCGCCATCGTTAGCCATCCATGCGGTGTTTCATGTGTCCTAGTTGCGACGGTTGATATGAAAGCACATTTTGTCTTCTTCACTTCCCCACGACCTTGACGAGCGACATGAAGGTGTTATTGGAACCATTGGAGGTCAAAGGAGTGCGACAGGGAGTAGCAGAAAGTAAGTAAGTGTTGATAAGGTGGAAGGACCTATCGAAGCACGAGGCCACGTGGGACACCTGCCAAATTATACGGCAGCAGTTCCCTTCATTGCACCTTGAGGACAAGGTGATACTTTTGTGGTGGGTGTATTGATACATCGTCAGCCCTCGGGGGTATGGATACATGTCCCTATATTGAAGTTTTCCCCACTTCCTTGTCCAGTCAACGGTGCCCTTGCCTCCGATGATGGCTCATTGGCTTGAAACTCTACCATCCTTTTCATCATCTCTTCTAGATTTGAAAATTTGCTCGCAATTGCTGAAATTCGTTCTATGAATTCAAATTTTATATTTCTAACTTCCCAATCAAGCCTCTCCTACAACACATCATTCTTCTTAGCAGTCATAGGTCCCAAAAAATGTGCTATGATACTAATTTGATAGGAATCCGATTTCCACACAACCAAAAATAATAATAATGGAGATAAAATACAGCATAAATCAATAAGAAAGAATGAGATTATTGGCTAATTTTATTGATATTAGCACAACAAACCAATATACAAGTTAATATATTATTTTAGAGGTAGATTGACTCTCAACAAACCCTAAGCGTCGCTAAGAACAGCTCCAAAGAAAACTGCTGCAAAACAGAAAATTTATTAATAAAAATGAAATAACCTAATTAATCCTAAATAAACCTTCCTAATTAGCTCCCAAATATGAATTCAAATCAACTTTATTTTCCTAAATAAATCTTCCTAATTTCCTCACAAATTTGAATTCAAATCAACCATCTTTTCTTAAATAATCCTTCCTAATTTCCTCCAAATCTGACTTCAAATCAATCATCTTTCCCTAAATAAACCTCCCTAATTTCCTCCCAATTTTGATTTTCTATGGTAAGTAATTAGAGGTAGAATTAATCCCATTTGAGCCCCCCCTCTTTCCTTGCCCGCAACTTACACTAGTGGGGCCCACAGGGTTCCTCCGCCTGCTAGCTAGATCGGCCCCCTTGCTAGAACGAGTGAATTGCTGCTAATTATTTGATGAAATAATATTGAATTTGAGGTCAATATCTTTCCACTAACAACAATCCAACAATTTGTGGACGTCATCTTTCCATTTTTAACAAAATAGCAATTTGTTGGCCAAAATATTTCATTTCTATTTTGTAATTAATAAAGGTTGATTTTCAGCTAATAGTTAGTTGTTTCTCCTCCTATTTATGTACAACGCATCCTTTTTTTTACACATAGCAAAAGAATACAGTTCAATTATAAAATCTCCCATTTTCTACTCTCCTCTTGTATCATTCTAATTTTCAAGATTATCATTAGAGCCTATTTTAACACTACCGTTGTCAGGTCCCAAGTCCTGGATGAGAATAGTGGAGGGTTGCATTAGGTAGTCGAAAGCCAGCGTAAAACTTGTCGAATAATAATGACATGAATCCTTTAAGAAATTGAGTTAATGCTAGGGCGTCCACTGGAAGCGACGCGCTGTATGGCCTGAATACAATGACAAGTGTGCAAAGGCCGCTACACCGGCGCTCGGGTGTAGTGTTAAATAGGCAAGGGTTCCCACATCAAGGACGGATGTGGGCAAAGAAGCTAGTCCATGAAACTAAAATTAGGATAGAAACTTGGAATATAGGTTTCCTTACAGGTAAATTAATGGAATTAATAGATATTATGATTCATAGGAAGATGAATATTTTGTGCATTCTGGAAACTAAATGAGTTGGAGAGAAGGCTAAGGAAATTGATAGTTTAGGATTTAAACTTTGGTATTCTGGTAGGAGTCGTACTAGAAATGGTGTAGGTGTTATTATAGATAATAGTTTGAAGGATAATGTTATAAAAATTAATAGTATTGGAGATAGAATTATAGCTTTAAAGATTGTTGTTGATGATAAGATTGTTAATATTATAAGTGCTTATGCTTACTCAAGTAGGTTTGGATATGAGTTATAAATTAAATTTTTGGAATGACTTAGAAGAATTATTACAAAAGATATCTCTAGAAGAAAAAGTTTTTATTGGAGGAGATTTAAATGGACATGTTGGTAGAGAGGTAGATGATTTTAAAAAGCATTCATGGTGGCTATGGTTTTGGAACAACAAATGAAGGTGACAAGATCATATTAGATTTTTATTTAGTTTATGATTTTTCAATTGCTAATACCTTACTTAAGAAAAGAAATGAGCATCTCATCACTTATAAAAATGGATATAGTACAACCTAGATTGATTATTTTCTTATAAGAAAATTAGATTGTTTAGATTGCAAACATTGTTAAGTTATTCCGAGTGAAAATTTATGTACTGATGTAGACAAAGGGGGTCAACTCAAACCCAAAATAATTTAAAATTTGGCTTCCCTTGAGTCTACAAGCTCAATCAAATTTGAGCTGGAATTTAGCTCATTTATGAGCTGGTCTTTAGTTCATTTATTGAACTATGGGTTAGCTCATTATTAGCTAAGTTTTAGTTAATAGTTATCTTTTAATTAATGTAATTTTTATAATTTTTTTGTTTTAATTTAAGTTGTCTCTTGGGATTCCAAAATGGCTTTTGGAATCCCAAGGAAGTTGTTTTCCCCATGCCTTGGCTCCTTGGCTTCCACGGGTTGGTTGTTTCCTGTGCCGTGGCTCTATGGTTCTCACGGTGGCTGCTGGTTTTCCGAATTGGGGGCTTTCCTGTGGCTTTTGGCACCTCGGTTCCGTGCTGCCTCTTGGGTTCCCGTGGTTGCTTCTTCGGTTCCCTAGCTGGGCTGTTTTCCCGTGGAGTTGGGGGGATTTCCGTGCTTGTGTTGGTTGGATTCTTGTGGGAATTAAATGTAGTGTCCGTTTGTATTCCCCCTTTCATACCTATAAATATGAGGGGTTTGTTATGTTTAAAAGAAGTGAATGATATGTGATTTTTGGAAAAGTAAACATGTGGGTTTCTTGGAAAAGCTTGCGAGCTTTGTCCACCTTCTTCTTCTCACCCCCTCTTGAAATCTTGTGAGCTCTTTCCACCCTTCTTCTCGGGCTTCTAATATCTTTCGTCTCTCCGCAAGTTTACACCTCACCTATATCTCTCTTCTATAAGTGAAGCAAGTTTAGGGTGTCTTTAATTTCGATTCGAGTTTGTTAAATCGTTGTTTGTAGTCTTTTAATTTCTTCTTCTTAGTTTTATTTGAAATGTAAGAGTTTGTTCGACTCTCCCCCCTCATTTTCGAGCTTGTCGTCATCTAATAGGTCCCCTGCCGGCGGAGGTCCTCGGGTCCCCCATCCCCCGGATTTTTGCCCGCATCATTTGGCATCAGAGCAAGTTAAGAAGTCCTAGGTTTTAGATTTGGTTGTCAAGTTTTAGTTTTGTTTTGTCAAGTCAAGTCAAGTTGTGAGTCTTGTAAGTCTTGTCGTGAGTCTTATTGTAAGTCTAAGTTTAGGTTGAGTTTTTTGAGTCTTTTTTGAGTCAGTTAAAAAAAATGAAAAAAGATAAAAAGACAGAAGAAAGCAAGCCTGATGAAATTGAAGATCCTATGGATAGGTGGATTCCATCAAAGTCAACAAATCCTTTGGAGTATGAACTATATAAACTTCAATCATGGATGCACCTACGTACAGAAAGGTATATGAATAAAAAGCAACGTTTACAAGATAAATTTCTAAGAGAACGAGATGAGATCATGCAAAAATATGAAGATTTGATCAATGAACTGGATGCTCCATCTTCACCTCCTCGAAAGAAACCAAAGTTAATTCATCGGGAGATGAGTTCTCAAGAAGGGGAGTCTGATGTAGACAAAAGGGGGGGGGTCAACTCAGACCCAAAATAATTTAAATTTTGGCTTCCCATGAGTCTACAAGCTCAATCAAATTTGAGCTGGAATTTAGCTCATTTATGAGCTGGTCTTTAGTTCATTTATTGAACTATGGGTTAGCTCATTATTAGCTAAGTTTTAGTTCATAGTTATCTTTTAATTAAATGTAATTTTTATTGTTTTGATGTCTTAATTAAAGTTTGTCTCTTGGAATTCCAAAATGGCTTTTAAAATTCCAAGATGTTTTGTTTTCCCATGCCATGGCTCCTTGGCTTCCACGGTGGGCTGCTGTTTTCCGTGCATGGCTCCTTGCATCTCACGGTGGATGCTGGTTTTCCGAGCTGGGGGGTCTTCCCGTGGCTTTTGGCGCCTCGGTTCCGTGTGGTCCCTTTGATTCCCGTGGTTGCTCCTTCGGTTCCTGGGCTGTGCTGTTTTTCCGTGAAAATCAAGGGTGCTTTTTATGGCTTGTGATGTTTGGATTCCTATGGGAAGTAAATGTAATGTCCGTTTGTATTCCCCCTTTCATACCTATAAATATGAGGGGTTTGTTATGTTTAAAAAAAGAGAATGATAAGTTATTTTTGGAAGCTATAACCTGTGGTTTTGCTTGGAAAAGCTTGCGAGCTTTGTCCACCTTCTTCTTCTCATCTCCTCTGGAAATCTTGCGAGCTCTTTCCACCCTTCCTCTTGGGCTTCTAATCTCTTTCGTCTCTTTGCAAGTTTACACTCCACTTGTTTCCCTCTTCTATAAGTGAATCAAGTTTAGGGTGTCTTTAATTTCGTTTCTAGTTTGTTAAATCGTCGTTTGTAGCCTTTTAATTTCTTATTTATAATTTTATTTGAAATGTAAGAGTTTGTTCGACTCTCTCTTCCTCCCATTTTTGAGCGTGTCGTCGTCTAGTAAGTCCCCTTGCCGGCGGAGGTCCTCGGGTCCTCCATCCCTCGGATTTTTGCCCGCATCATGTACCCAACATCGATTATTAGTTTTGAACTTTAAGATAAAGGGGCGGATAATAAAAAATAAAGTAAAACAATATTCTAGGATTAGATGGGGCATTTAAAGAATATTAACAAAAATATTTTTGAGAGTAAGATTTTAGATCTTAAGATTTTATCTGTGCATGATGATGCTAATGCTATGTGGGAAAAAGTGGCTAGTGATATTATGAATATTGTAAAAGATGTGCTTAGAGTATCAAAGGGAAAAGCTTCTAATAGGAAAAATAGTTGGTGGTGGAATCCAAATGTGCAAGAAAAGATTAAAAATAAGAAGATTTGTTATAAAAATTGGTTTAATTTTAAAAATTATGATAATTGGGAAAGATATAAAGAGGCTCGTAAGGAATTTAAGAAAGCAATATGGTAAGGAATTTAAGAAAGCAATATGCGATGCAAAGACCTTAGCTTTTAGTGATTTATATAATAGATTAGATACTAAGGAGAGAGAAAGATATATGTATAAATTAGCCAAACAAAGAGATAGGAGTAATAAAGATTTAGTTCAAGTGAAGTGTATTAAGGATGAAGATTAAAAAATACTTTTTTTAGAAGATGATATTCAACAAAGGTGGATGAGATATTTTGCTAAACTTTTTAATGAAAATTATAAAAATAAGATTGGCTATAGTGACCTTAGCACCCTAAATAAAAATAAAGTATGCCTTAGATGATTTGGTCACATAAAACGACAACCTTCCAATGAGCCGGTTAGGAGAGTAGAGGTATTAGATTTGACTTATGTTAAGAAAGGTAGAGGGAGACCTAAAAAGAGTTGGTTAGAAAATATTAGAAATGACCTTTCTTTATTAGATTTAAACGGAATTTGACCTTTGATAGGACACAATGGAGAAAAAGGATTCATGTAGCCGACCCCATGTAGTGGGATAAATACTTGATGTTGTTGTTGTTGTATCATTGGAGCCTATTTTAATATTCCTTGTATGGATATGTGCATACTGTAATTATGAAATTAAAGTTGATTCCTATTGTTTATGCGTTGGGAGAATTGAACTTGCAGCAGTTGACCAAACCTAAAAAGGAAATAAAAATATTGGAGAACATAGCCCAATCTCTATGTTGTACCGATACTTCTATTTATGAAGACGTGCTGTATCCGATCCACCGATACACGGATACACCTCCGATACGTCACCGATACGTGTCAGATACGCCAAAGCCGTATCCAATTAAAATACTATTTAATTTCAAAAGGACACGCGTATCCGATACGCGTGTCCGTCGAAAAAAAAAATCTAAAAAAGGATGCGTCGTATTTACTTCCACGACTGCGAGCGAGGTTCTTTCATTCCTGGATTTGAGTCTCATGATGGTATGAGAATATTAGAAATTGCTAATCTTTCACTTGATGAGCCTGAATTAGAAGCTATGATATTCATTGAAGATGATATAGAAGTTCAAAGACAAACCACAGAAGAAGTTAATCATATCATTCATTCTATTGAATTGTTGAAACTTCATGTGCCAGACAATTTATGTTTATGCTTTTGTTGTTGTACTAGACATTTAATGCTTACTTTTATTTTGATATTATAAGCTTTAAGGCTACAAATAATGTTGCTTTCATTTTTTTTTGTAATTTCAAATATTTTGCTTTGAATGTTTTCTTAATTTTTATGTATGATTTATAAATTATAATGCCGTGTCCGCGCCGTACCCATATCCTATACTTTTAAGAATTGACGTGTCCCGTATCCGTATCGTGTCATATCCGTGTTGCCGTATTTGTATTGGTGCAACATTGCCCATTCTCAGTAGGATCAACATTACTGGCATGCTTTACATATACCGAAAAGAAAATATATAGTAAACTAAAATACAATTTGATTTAAAGTTTACTTTATGTGCTTCTAATTAGTACATATTTTTGGATTTCATTCAATTATACTATTTGTTAGTTTCTTTAAAACTTTTAAATATAATCATTTTTTATGAACAATTGTCTGTGTACTATTACATACGTCATTTATCTGGTATTTGTGGGCATACCTTTTGTACGATAGCTAATAGTAAAACTTAAAGGAGTATCATTAGAAGAATTTAGGAGAAAGATGAATTCGCTGCAGCTTGTTTGAAAGTTCTATGAAATGAAAGTGTCTTTATAGTTGGCCATATATTATTTAAAAAATAAATAAAATGTGTTATGAAATGATGCATTCCTCAATTTATGGAAGAAGAAAAACATTGCGTTCAGTTTATATATAACGACAATTGCTCATCTTTTCTTCTATTTTTATGGACAGTAGAAGAGTTTTGTTTATGAAATATACACAGTCTCTTTGGCTCATGTTTTTTCATGCTATAATTGCTTTTTGGGGGATTTACTTTTTTGAGTAGTATTCAATTTGAACGATGCACTTGGTGGCATGGACCTGTTGTACTGCTTCATCAATCCGGCATTAAAATAAAGCTAAAATTGGGCATTGGTGGTAGAGTGCATTGCTCTACTACAAAGAATGAAAATACTTTATTATTTGTGCTTAGTAGTCTCTTAGTGTCTCATGCTATTTTTTGTCAAAATTTCTACTAACCAAATCTTTACCCTGAAGTTTGTCAACTCCCTATAAACATGCTTTTTCTAACATGTATGTTCATTTTGTTATTTTTCTGCTTTGTAAGCCTGTCTTGTTTATGTGTTTCTTTTATGAAGATCTACTTATGCAACAACAATTCGTGATTCAAAGTATGCTCGGGAAAGGGAATTCTTAAAAGCTGTGAGTAGATCAGCTTATTTTAAGTATCAATTTTTGTTGCCTAATTTGGAATGTATTGTTCATGAATGCTTTATACATTCTGTATAAGTATTTTTCTTTGTCGTGGTAGTTTGCATTTAAAGTTCATACTATCAGTAATAGTTCAGTGGTCCTATGTACAGTTACAGGATTCAAAAGTATTTTTCTAAGCCAGGATTTTGAATATGTTATTTTGTGAATTTATGCATGAATCCATTACAGGTGAAATGAGAAATATACTTACTAAAACCCATAAAAGTATGAGCAAAAATAAATAAAAATCAAATGTATGTAAAATCCTCGATAAATCATTTGAAGGAAGATACTAACATGTTTGAAAATCAAACTACGAGATTAACTTTCTCCACGTTAAAAAGATTGTGGGGTTAAATTTATAGAACATAGAAGGTGCTAGCACATTGTCAAATCCAAATGCAAATTTCATATATTTCATATGAAAATTCATAAATGAAACTCACAATTAAGAACTGATTTCAAAGATCTGGGCTTCGTTTGATAATTCTTTTCTTATGCTTTCTTTTAAAAAAAATCTGCCATATCATATAATCTGATTTCTATGGAAAATGTGATGCGGAAAGCTCTTTACTGCACACGATCCCTTTTCAATCTCGGTCAAGTGATTAGCAAAGCAGCTCATAGAATAATGTTTATTTTTTGGCACATCACCATACCAAATGAATTACTTGGTTTATGATGGTTGAACATCAAGAAAAGTATTATCTGAAACTTTTAGTGTTGGCAATTAGGTGAGAGTTGTGAGTTGAAATCATGATGAGCGAATCATTTTGCGTAGTCTGCAAGGGGTTAAGGTATCATGCAACATACTTTTTGTAGCTTACCCAAATGCGCTACATTAGTTGTAATGCCTTGAAGTTTAGGAAACTATACTGGAAAACATCTGTAAAAGACATCTTGTAATATATGGTAAGATATTTTGCATTACCATTTTGTTTATTTTCTTATACAACTTTATTGTAGATTGCATCACGTGATTATGCATGTATTATGTGAATCATTGAATGCTTTATTTTTATGCTTTGCTATTTATCATTTGTTAGGTTCACAAATGCGTTGATGCTGGTGGTAAAGTTCTCATTCCAACATTTGCTTTAGGGAGAGCACAGGTATTCAAAAGTCAGTGAACTAAAATTTATAGTTTCGTTGTATTTTTGTTTTGGGTTTGTTGTTTGGTCGCCTTCTAAATTATTTAGTACTTATCCTTGCCCTAGCTAATAAATTCCTAATCCTCAGCATCTTCTGACCAAAACCACCAACTATAAATCAGGAACATTCCTTATGGACTGATATGCGTTTTGCATGGTATTTCACTCTTAGATGCTCGGATGCTTTAGCATACCCTGTGGATATCTTTATGTGACTTTTTATTCTTTGCTAAAAGAATTTCCATGCATCCTGGACAACTCTTGAACCTGATCTTTTGAACACGATCTTTATTGGACATATATTAAACATAACCTATGAAACTCTAACTTGGTTATATTCTAAATCTATCTTATTCTAATATTTGATCATTGTTCTCTGCTTTATAATTTTATAATCAATTATGTATTGAGAAATAAATGAAAGTTACAATAGCAATGAAAATGTTTAGAGGATATATTGTCTTAGAATTGGTATGATGTTATGCAATTTTGGTGGGGATTATGGAAACTATTGTCAATTAATAATATTAGTTCATGAAGTGATTTTTAGGCTTGATAGGTGTAAATGTCTTATATGTATTACGTATAAGAATTAAAATATAAATAATGACTTAACTTTTGGAGTTTAGGTAGGATGGTAAAGATGCAGAAATGCCCTAAGAGTATTATACTATAGGAGGATATTTTGAAGACTTACATTACAGTTTTAGAATTGGACAGGAGGGAATAATTTTGAATCTCCTCTAATTGGGGAATATGTGGGGCAGCACACCTTGAAGGGAAGGCTTTGATTGAGAGCAAAAGGAGAGGGATGGAGGGGGCCGGCCAAAGGAGAGAGGGTAGGGGTTTGTCCACATTCAATGAATGTGTCCACATGCAATGAATGTGTCCACATGCAATGAATGTGAAATTTGGAATTAAATCCAATTTAATTTCATATTGGAAGCAATTAGGGTAGCTTCCAAAATAGGTTTAGGCTAATTAGGAAAGATTTTGAAATTCATTTGAAATTTGAATTAAGAGAATTTCCCAATTAGTAATGGGCTAAATTAGGAAAGTCTTAAAGAGACAATTTGAATTAAAATCAAGGGGGATTGAGGTTGGGCCGACAGTTAGGGCTTGGGGAATAGGGTGGCCGGCGGCTATAGGATGGGGAGGGTTTAGGGCCGGCGGCTATAGGGGGATTGTGGGCTCCGAAAATTCGATCCCGGGCTCCGCCCGCTGTTGCTTTTTTCTTTATGGGGGAGTTTTAACGGAATTAAGTTCCAGGGTAAATTTTGGGAAGGCATATGAGTTTGTAGATAAGACATAACCCAAATATTTTGCCCTCATTTTGCGAGGACTTTATGATCTGAGTTCTAGTTTCATATAGGCGCAAGCCCCTATAGTTAATTACCCCTCCCGATAACGAGAGAGAACTTTCAATTAAGACTAGTCTCAATCAGATACGTAGAATATATGTGTTATTTGGCAAATAATAACAACATGGGTTTGGGTATTTTGAAGTTTGATATTTAAAATTGGAGATTTCACCATCTTGCACTTAAAGCGGATGGTGGGGGAATGGATAATGGACCTGATCAAGATCCCATGGTTCTGTCATACCAGGCCATCGTTGTCCCTAGTCTACTTAGTCAGAGGAGATAGTCAACCCAACCTGACAGAAGGATCCTTATCGGCAGCCATGGGTTGCTTCGTCCAAGGGGACCTTATAGACCTGGGGTGAATGTTTATTAAAGGGGACAAATTTGAATCCACCTTAGCTAACAGAGGGCTTTATGCCCTATCGATCATATCTTATTGATTCATATCTCAAGGATTTGATTCTACTAAGGAACGTACTGGCTCTTATCATAACCAGTATTTCATGATACCATTTGGCGGCAATACCACTCGGTTCAGAGGGTCCTGAGTCATAGCCGTGTATCTTGGGTGTCATTTGGTGGCAAAACCGCCGGTTAGAGGACACATACCACGTCCTTGCCGGCAGAAGATTGTTTGAGAATGCATCCTAGTGATATTTTCGATTAGACATTAGTTCTATGTGAGCTGAAATAAATTTCAATTTGTTCACCTCGAGAAACGGTTACGAAGGGTGGATGAATTTTGCTTTAAGTTATTGATAGTTTATTTTAAATTTAAAAATTTGAATTTGGATGATTTTTGGGATTTTGAGTCGAGCTTGGAAGACATTTTAAAGTGTTTGTGAATCCCTCCGGTTGAGATAAACATTCTACACAGCCATCATCAGGGTGTGCAAGGTGCTTTGAAAATATTTAAATTTTGTGAAATTTTGATAGGGCATTTTTAAAGTGTTTGTGAACCTTGTCGACTCCTATTTATTTACTTAGAAGGATTGAGTTCAAATTTATTACTCGCATAACATCTCCAGACGTCACGTGTGTACCAATAACACGCTCGCCGGGGCCCATGCAGGTGAATGATTTTATCGATGAATCTTTTTTATAAAAGGGCCTTGAAGGTCTAATATGAATGTATAAAATAAATATCCCGGTCGACCTTGTGATCGCATATTTATTTAATGGTTCAAACCGTGTCGAGGAGGATTGGTTTTCAAACTTAGATTCCTCATTTAGCCTGCGCAACATCCCTAGACGTCACGTGTATACCCATAACATGCTCGTCGGGGCCCATGCAGATTTTATGATTGCACTTCTCCCCTTTTATGTACCTATGTGTATATAGATTACGGTGCATGTGCGGAGGGCATTTTGAGATATTTAACGCTGCTCAGTTGTGTGGGTGACCATTATTTGAATGCATCGTTCTATTTGGAAGCTCGTACATGCCTTATTTCTGCTTATATACGGGTTGCAGATCTGATGACATTTTATAGCAGCTTCTTGATTGAGTTATTTGCTGCTTTATACAGACAGACTCTCGTGCACTACTTGTTGCTTTCTATAGGTGGATCATAGTGCAGTAACGAATCTCCTGCTTTATACTCGTAGATGCTTGCAAATGGCGCGTTGTATGCATCACGAGCTTCTCACAGTGACTCGTAGTCATTTGTACTTGATGTAGCCATATTACATTTTGTTGGGGATGATGTATTGAATATACAACAAGTCTTCTACGATAATTTGTAGTAGCTTACATCTGTTGTACATCTTTCATCTCCACTTGCAATGAATCAATGTATTTGATGACCGTTTGAATGGTAGTTGATCGGAGGAGTGTTGAAACATCCATTGTCTTCTATTATGATAACTTGTAGGTGTGTAGATATCTTGTACACATAGCAGGTATACAGTCTTTGCCTACAAGTAACAAGTCGTATAAACCTCTATATTCCCCAGGGACCTTTGCATTCATTTCATGTGAAATCTTTCTGCTTGTAGAGGGTTAATGTATTTTCTTAGCACCAGACTGTTTGTTGCTCGTAGGAGTATCCTAACACTCATCGTACATTGCACTGAACATATTGGCAGGAGATCCCTTTGTTGGCGAGGATTGCCACATCTTTTTACACATCAATCATTAAATCCACTAATGGTTCCCTTCATTAGGGCATTCGATCTTCAGTGTACAAGCTCATTGATTAGTTGGTGTGAACACTGCAAATTTCATATTGACTATATATAAATCAAGGGTTCGGTAGCATATATGTTCTTCTCATTTGCAAGTGGACTATTACATGCTCATTTGCACATTAATCTGGATTGATGATAGAGGGACTATTTTTATGTTGATTGCTTGTTAACATGAATCACCAGGTGAGATATATCCATCACTAATTCTTTCATACATGTTGACTGATGGATGGCTACATTTGTCATCAAATTCCTTTTGCACATTGATCAATGAATTGCTACATTCACTTATGTATTAATCTTCAGTGTTCGTTGGTATTTGCACGTTGATCGACATGAAATTTTCTCAAAATTTGCTGAGAACTTCATACTTTTGATTGTAGGCATATTGATTGGGATGCCACTATATATATATCATGCCATTAGTGTTAACATATGACTTGTCATACGCATCATATTTCTTTTGTCTTTGAAGGTAGCTTTAGAATGCCCCCAATGACTATTGCCTATTTGATATCTTGCTCTCATTCAATATAAAGGTCTTGAGCGTTTGTGGGAAACTGATGCAAGCAAAAAATTGGGAAGGGCCCCAAATTTTTGCAAGCAAAAAAAAAACAAAACCTTATCAGACTCTTATGACACCAAGACTCAAATAACAACACAACTCAATAACCTAGGATATACTAACTTGCTATGATACCAAATTGATGCAAGCAAAAATTTGGGAGAGGGCCCCAAATTTTTGCTAACAAAAGAGACTCTTTCTAGAAATTAGAAAATTACAAGAACTCACTAAAACTAGACAATTTATGACAAAAACAAACTTTAGTATTATAAGAGACGCTTACAACTTTGACTTACAAACAATACATAAACATAAAAATACACCTAAAGTTGCTCTTCTTTACTTGAGACGAAAGATACATATGAGGTGGCACTTGCGGTGGGAAGAAAGAGGTTAGAAGCCAAGACGAAGGAGGAGGACAAGCTCGCAAGCTTTCCCAAGGAGGAGAGGAAGAGAAGTTGGACAAAGCTCGCAAGCTTTTACAAATAAACCCGCAGGTTATGGCTTCCAAAAATCACATCATAAGCTCTTTTTTATTCATACAAAACATCTCCTATTTATAGAAGAAAAGGGCAGCCAAACAACCACCTAAAACATTAATTAAAACCTATTAGATTTAGGGAAATGAAAGGCCAACAGCCAGAACACATCAGCCCCCAAACGGTACAGCAAAACAGAGAAGAAAAGCCATGGGAACCAAGCGGACAACCGCGGGAACCAAGCAGCCAGCCGTAGGAACCAAGCAGCCATCCGCGGAACCAAAGGGCAAAGCCACGGGAACCAAGCAGCCATCCACGGGAGCCAAGCAGCCATCCACGGGAACCAAAGGGCCAAGCCACGGGAACCAAGCAGCCATCCATGGGAGCCAAGCAGCCCGCCACAGAAACCAAAGGGCCAAGATCCACCATAATGACCTTCCCTAAACTTACATAAATGAGCTAAACTTTTTACTTCAATAAATGAACTAAAAAATATTTCATAATGAGCTAAATTTTAGCTCAAAGTATTAATGAGCTAGCAAGCCCAAGAGTAGTCAAAACCAAAATTTAGGATTTCATTTGACCCCCCTTGCCTACATCAGACTCCCCTACTTGAAAAACTCATCGCCCGATGAATTGTCTTTAGCTTTATTCTGAGGAGGCGAAGAAGGCGCTTCAAGTTCTTGAATCTTTGCCTCGAATTTCTTCAGGATTTCTTCTTGCTCTTTCTCAAATTGTTCTTGAAGAAATTTCTTCCTTTTCTCGTATTTCTCATCACATAAGAACATTAGATATTGAATTTTATACAACTCGTTTTGTAGCGGATCTGTTGAATCTCCTTCAGTCGGAACCCATCTGTTCATCGGAAGAGGAACTTCAAGATCTTATGGCTTGCTTTCTTCTTTGACTGAATCAATCTTTTTGTGATTTTCCATTTTTTTTTCTAAAGAAGACTCAACAAAAACTTAGACTCACTTGACACCACAGACACACACGACAAACCGGGATATACTAACCCGCTCTGATACCAAATTGATGCAAGCAAAAATTTGGAAAGGGCCCCAAATTTTTGCAAGCAAAAAAACAAAACCTTACTAGACTCTTATGACACCAAGACTCAAATAACAACACAACTCAATAACCTAGGATATACTAACTTGCTCTGATACCAATTGATGCAAGCAAAAATTTGGGAGAGGGCCCCAAATTTTTGCTAACAAAAGAGACTCTTCCTAGAAATTAGAAGATTACAAGAACTCACTAAAACTAGACAATTTATGACAAAAACAAACTTTAGTATTATAAGAGACGCTTACAGGACGCTTACAACTTTGACTTACAAACAACACATAAACATAAAAATACACCTAAAGTTGCTCTTCTTTACTTGAGACGAAAGATACAGATGAGGTGGCACTTGAGTCGAGAAGAAAGAGGTTAGAAGCTAAGACGAAGGAGGAGGACAAGCTCGCAAGCTTTCCCAAGGAGGCGAGGAAGAGAAGTTGGACAAAGCTCGCAAGCTTTTCCAAATAAACCTGCAGGTTATGGCTTCCAAAAATCACTTCATAAGCTCTTTTTTATTCATACAAAACATCTCCTATTTATAGAAGAAAAGGGCAACCAAACAACCACCTAAAACATTAATTAAAACCTATTAGATTTAGGGAAATGAAAGGCCAACAGCCATAACACATCATCCCCTAAACGATACAGCAAAATAGAGAAGAAAAGCCATGGGAACCAAGCAGACAACCGCAAGAACCAAGCAGCCAGACGCAGGAACCAAGCAGCCATCCACGGGAGCCAAGCAGCCATCCATGGGAGCCAAGCAGCTAGCCACGGGAACCAAAGGGCCAAGCCACGAGAACCAAGCAGCTATCCACGGGAGCCAAGCAGCCAGTCATAGGAACCAAAGGGCCAAGATCCACCATAATGAGCTTTCACTAAACTTACATAAATGAGCTAAACTTTTTACTTCAATAAATGAACTAAAAAACAGTTCATAATGAGCTAAATTTCAGCTCAAAGTATCAATGAGCTAGCAAGACCAAGAGTAGTCAAAATCAAAATTTAGGACTTGATTTGACCCCGCCTTGCCTACATCAGACTCCCCTACTTGAAAAACTCATCTCCCGATGAATTGTCTTTAGCTTTATTCTGAGGAGGCGAAGAAGGCGCATCAAGTTCTTGAATCTTTGCCTCGAATTTCTTCAGGATTTCTTCTTGCTCTTTCTCAAATTGTTCTTGAAGAAATTTCTTCCTTTTCTCGTATTTCTCATCACATAAGAACATTAGATATTGAATTTTATACAACTCGTTTTATAGCGGATCTGTTGAATCTCCTTCAGTTGGAACCCATCTGTTCATCGGAAGAGGAACTTCAAGATCTTCTGGCTTGCTTTCTTCTTTGACTGAATCAATCTTTTTGTGATTTTCCATTTTGTTTTAAAGAAGACTCAACAAAAACTTAGACTCGCTTGACACCACAGACACACACGACAAACCGGGATATACTAACCCGCTCTGATACCAAATTGATGCAAGCAAAAATTTGGAAAGGGCCCAAAATTTTTTCAAGCAAAAAAACAAAACCTTATTAGACTCTTATGACACCAAGACTCAAATAACAACACAACTCAATAACCTAAGATATACTAACTTAGTATGATACCAAATTGATGCAAGAAAAAATTTGGGGCTTGCCCCAAATTTTTGCTTACAAAAGAGACTCTTCCTAGAAATAAGAAGGTTACAAGAACTCATTAAAACTAGACAAATTAGACAATTTATGACAAAACAAACTTTAGTATTATAAGAGACGCTTATAGGACGCTTACAACTTTGACTTACAAACAACACATAAACATAAAAATCACCTAAAGTTGCTCTTCTTTACTTGAGACGAAAGATACAGATGAGGTGGCACTTGCGGTGTGAAGAAAGAGGTTAGAAGCCAAGACGAAGGAGGAGGACAAGCTCGCAAGCTTTCCCAAGGAGGAGAGGAAGAGAAGTTGGACAAAGCTCGCAAGCTTTTCCAAATAAACCCGCAGGTTATGGCTTCCAAAAATCACATCATAAGCTCTTTTTTATTCATACAAAACATCTCCTATTTATAGAAGAAAAGGGCAGCCAAACAACCACCTAAAACATTAATTAAAACCTATTAGATTTAGGGAAATGAAAAGCCAATAACCATAACACATCAGCCCCCAAACGATACAGCAAATTAGAGAAGAAAAGCCACGGGAACCAAGCAGACAGCCACAAGAACCAAGCAGCCAACCACGGGAACCAAGCAGCCATCCACGGGAGCCAAGCAGCCAGCCACGGGAACCAAAGGGCCAAGATCCACCATAATGAGCTTCCACTAAACTTACATAAATGAGCTAAGCTTTTTACTTCAATAAATGAACTAAAAAACAGCTCATAAAGAGCTAAATTTCAGCTCAAAGTATTAATGAGCTAGCAAGCCCAAGAGTAGTCAAAACCAAAATTTTGGATTTGATTTGACCCCATCTTGCCTACATCAGAAACTCCATTTTATTGATCATAGGCATATTTTCATATGCCTTGTAATTTTCATTGAATGTTGCTTAAGGATGAACTAGCTCTAATGTTATGAGTCATTTGGCATGGTCCAGATGCTCACATCATGGCTCTATAATCTGATCATTAACTCTTACAATTTTTGTAATATTTGCTCATTATGATTTGCATTCCAATTGAAGTAGTCATCACGAGTTAATTGTCATTGTCCAAGGAAAAATTCTAAGTCAAAGCTTGAATTTCATTCATATAAGAGTCTTAGTTCATTCATGAGTCATTATTTGATTGCTGACATTCATTTGTACATCAATCTCTGTTGTTTGTAAGGGATCTACCATCCATACATTATCCCTACTACCGTTGTTTGTAGGTAGATTCAACGCATTTTTCATGTACATTAGCATTGACCGTTGAATAGATTGCATTTATCAATAATCTCCCCATATATGTTGATTGATAATTTGTTACATTTGCTTACGTGTTTTTCAATATTTGTGGTGGTCGTCGTTTGTATCTACAAGACATTTGATGTCGATTGCAGGGGAGTTATTGCTTTCACATCTTAGCCATCATCATCACTCATAAGTGGGCTAATATATTCACTATGCTTCTTGTGGAGAAGTTGCTAGATCCCTCTACCTTGCATATGAGTATACCCCACATGAATAATTCATTGCGTGCATCATGTCATATTCCTTATTGTCTAAGTTCAATTTCCACATGATGCCGTTCAGTTCAAGTTCAAGTCTTTTGCAGTTCATTTGGGTCCCGTGTCACTGTTCATTTGAGTTCAAATTCATTCTTAGATTAAGCTCATTGAGTCCAACTTGAGTTCATATTCAAGTTAAAGACCAAGTCTTTCATCGTCAAGTTGCAAGTCTTTGTTAGTTGTTCAAATTATATTCACTCGATATTCAAATCAAGTTTAAGTTGGACTTATTTTATTTATGTTCAAGTCTTGATTAGTCATATGTTTGTATTCAAATACAAGTCCTTGTAGTTCATTCATTTGAGTTCAAATTGAGTCCCAATTCATGCCCTTTGTATTCGTTCAAGTCCCCTGTATGTGTTCAATCAAGTTCAAATTATGTTCAAAGGTTCACAAGTTCGAGTCCAAGTTCACTATGGTTCTGAATCAAATCTTTGCTTGAGTTCAAATTATACAAGTTCACTTGAGTCCAAATCAAATCCGTTGCATTGTTCAAGTTCAAGCTCGAGCTCATTTGGTTCAAACTCCAATCCAAGTTTGAGTTCAATGTCATTATAGCTCGTCACATTCGAGTCCAAATCTTTATTGTCCAAATCAAGCTTGTATTTATTCATTTGAGTACAAATTGAATCATCATTAATTATCTTTCTCTTAATGTTCAAGTTCATTTAGATTCAATTTATTGTCATTTAGATCCCTTGCTAATTGTCTAAGTTCTCTTATTTTTGTTCTAGTTGGGTCCTCTGTTTCACTAGAAAATTCGGCAGCCTCCCGGTGTCTCCCCCATTTAGGGGGAACCACGGGAAGCTGTGCCATCCCACCATGCTACTCGAGCGTGTATGGTAGGTGTCGGGGGACACCGGGCCGTACATCTTTCTTCCCACCACGCTACGCGAGCGCGTATGAGATCTTCAAAAGCACCCGTATGAAGGACACAAGTGGATCTCCCCCCCACCACGCTACAAGAGTTTGTATAGGGTTTACCCACTTTGTCGTATACGTCGCACCAGGCTCCCTCCTACCGTGCTACGAAAGCGCGTATAGGTGGTTCTCCCGTCCGTCGCAAACGTCGAAGATGGGATTTTAGGTGATTACCCGCCTCGTCATAGGGGTCGCACCAGATTTCCTCCCACCGTGCTACAAGAGCGTGTATAGGTAGTTCCCTGGTCCGCCGCAAATGACGAGAACAAAAATATGAGTTTTAGAAGTTTATACCTGCGGGGTCTGCGGCGATTGCAAAATTTTCATGAAGAAAATCCTCTTTTTTGTATATTTCTTTCCTCTTTTTTTATATTTCTTTTCTTCTCTTTTTTTGAATATATGTACAAATATACTAACATACAAACATATTTATACATGCATGTGGGACTAATAAAATCAACAGTGCTGAGTAACTGTTGGGATGTAAAACAAAAATTATACGTGACATAACTAATCAAAACATCAACAACATGATGCAAGCAAAAATTTGGGAAGGGCCCCAAATTTTTGCAAGCCCCAAATTTTTGCGAGCAAAAGCTAAACCTTCTTAGGAGATAGAAGTATAGAAAATACTAAAAAAGTGGCACCTTTTATATCATAATAAGAAGACACTTACAACTTTTGATACTTACAACAAAGACGCTTACAAGACACTTAGAAAAGGACTTACAAACTTAAGAAATAAAAACAAACACCTAAAGAAGCTTTGCCTTGAGAAGAAGGATACAGGTGGAATGAAACTTGCGGATAGACGAAAGAGATTAGAAGCCGAGACGAAGGAGGCATAACTCGCAAGTTATCCTAGAAGAAGGAGAAGGGGATACATAGCTCGCAAGCTATCAATCAAAAACCTATGACCCATAGGTTTTCTTCCAAAAATCAGCCACATAACCAACCTTTTCAAGCCTCAAAACATCTCTAATTTATAAGAAAAGAAAGAAGCTAAACAACCACTATATTAGGGAATATGGAAGACCAAAAGACACCAAATAAAAGGCCAAATGACAGAAAATAGAAGGTCAAAAGACAGCAATACTGCTGCAGCAAAACTGCACAAAAAACATGGAGCCCTTTCACGGAAATCCCCACCTAGCAGCTCACAGGAAACCAGCCAGCAGGAGAACGGAACAGCTGCACGGGAAAACCAGCCAGCACAGGAAACAAAGGGCCAAAGCACGGGACAACCAACCAACACAGGAAACAAAGGGCCAAGGCACGGGAAAACTAGCCAACACAGGAAACAAAGGGCCAAGGCACGG
>NW_021319083.1:12507556-12558963 GCF_001605985.2 Dendrobium catenatum | reverse complement strand
GAAGATCGACGACCGAGATCACTTTGTTTTATTTTAGTTTATTAAGTGTATTTTGTTTTAATTTTGCAATTTCTCTTTTTTACCCTCTTGTCTTATGTAAGCCCAAGGGGAAAATGTGTCTTTTAATTTCTTTTAAGGCCTATATATAGAAGCCCCTTCTCTTGTATTAGGTATGATGGAATTATAATAAAAAAATTTGTGTTTTGCACTTGTGTTCTTTGGGAAGAACGTTAGTGAAATCCCTATGGGAGGGAGTCGGAGTTTCCACCAGCCACAGAATGGGTTCAGACTCGTGGCTTGAAGTCCCTTGGAGGAGGGCAACGTATCACACGTCAGTCTTCGGAAGAGTCCAAGGCTCGCGGTTTTATCTTTTATCTTTTGTTTTTGCTTTTGTTCCTTTTTGTTGTTCCTAGTCGTCATCTTCATCCTCTCCCTACTTCCACCATCACGTCGTCTCCATCTCCACCTTGCCGCCGGTCCCTTACCCTCCCTATTCAAACCGCCGGCCACACCCTCTCCCATTCCCTATTGCCTAATTTGGATAATTCCTAATTTTGGATTGCCATAATTTAGTTGGTCTTTGAATACAAATTTCTCCAAATTTGAAATTCAAATTCTTTCATAAATTATAAAATCTAGTTTAGGAAAGTTTTCAAATTTTCCCTCCATTGGATTTTGAATTAATTAGGATGACTTAATTCATTCTAAATCCAACTCCCAAAATTAAGGAAGCATTAAAGCCTCCTTAATTCCCTCCATGAATTTTGAATTTCAAAATTCAAACATCTCTTAATTACCTTCCTAAAATAACTTATATCAATTTGGAAAGTGTATTTATTTGAAATCAATTCTCCATTTGAATTTCAAATACTATCATCTTTGATAATCCTTAATTAGGAAGCCTCCCACAATTTCATCTTGTATTCAATTCCTTCCTATTTTATACATCTTAATTTGGTAACGAATTTGAATTCAAAATTCAAATTAATTTGAATTTGAATTTGTTTCCTAAATTAGGATTTGAATCATTTGATTTAAATTAGTTGGATTTGATTTCAATTAATCTTCCTCAATTTCGGTTTTCAATCAAGGCCCACTTTAATTCTCTTTCCATAAACCCTCTTCTCTCTCTACCCGCCATCCCCTCTCTCCTATCTCCTCTCTCTACTTAATTATTGCTTCTCCATTAAGGCCCCAAATCTCTCTCCTATTTTAATTAATTTCTTCCTAAAAAAAAAGAATTCCATTCAAGGAATTAATTAAGTACCCCTCCCCTCCCTTTTCCATTTAGTTTGAAATTCAAATTTCAAATAACCCCTCCCCCCATATCCGTTCTACATCAGCTTCTCTCTCTAATTGCCACCTCACCACCACTTAAATATCTCTTTAATGCCTCCTCTCACATAGTTAATTCCATATTTCATCAATTTTAATTTCAGATTTCAAAAATCTGAAATTTGAAATGGATTCTCTCCCTCCCCCATAGTTTCCTATTCTGTGGTATTTTACAGCATGCTGTCCCGGAATTCCAGAGAGGGCAACCTGCTGTATTGCAATTTTCAACAAGGAGATTTGATGCCTGGGTTGCTGGAACCACCCCACTCGCTGTCCAGGTTTTCTAGGTCTTAACAGACTGCTGTCCTAGCCCACCAGCTGGCTGTTTGGAGCTTCCTACAGCAGCCCATCACCGTCCCAGCCACTCCGGGAGCAACCATCAAAGGCTAGACAGCTGGGAATCGTTCTCCCATGTTGAAGACTTGCTGCCCAAGAATTTGATCGTGGATTGTGGCTGTCCAAGTCACCCAAGAAGCTGTCAAACACCTCCTACTTCCGATCCAACCATCAAAGCATCACCGGAACGTTGTATGACTTCATTCCTTGGGTGAAACTCTTTCCCTAACGCTCTTATATTCCTAGTTTACTTTTCGTTTATGGTTATTAATGGATTCCTGAAGATCATATCAATTATTCGCCACTAGAACCTAGTAATAGGAAGAGTTGTGTGAGGGATCTTTCATAGACTAATCTTATTGTTAGTATTGGAATCTATTGTTGGAACTATCCATGTATGCAATGTTGGATTAAGCTGGCTATCTTTTGAACTTAACTTCTATGCATGTGAGTTAACCTAAGCTAGGTACCACTTAATATTTATCTTATCGTACAATTCCGCATTAAATCTTACTTATTATTGCCTCTAAATCTAAACTTGCAAACTTCTTTAAGCAAATCATTTTCGCATGGATTGTTTTACATTAGTGAGCCTTGCTGTTTAAGAAGCCAAGGGAATCAGTTGTCCCTTATGTTGATTGGAAGAGTGGGAAGGGCTGGATCACGTGTGGAGTTGCCGTAATGGGTTAGATGTTGGGTTAGCTGAAGGCTTACTTGAGGCGTGGAGATCAGCTGGGATGGGAGAAAAAGCCAATAGCTGTTGCTATGTTTGCTCCACAGAGAGGTAGGAGCTGTTAAGGAGATCTGTTGTAGGAGGGAGCTTTCATGGGCAGGTGTTGGTTTAGGTGGAGCAGCAGTGTTTGTATGAAGGGGAAGAGCTGAGTTTTGTTAGAAAAGGCAGAAGTAGAGGGGCTGTTATGGTGTTTTGGAGTGGTTTTGCTGAAGAGAAAAAGGGAGAATGGGATGGAAGGTGAAGGTGTTGCTGGCAGTGGGAAGCTTCACGTGGAGAGCTGCAGGTACCAAGGAAATGGGAGTAGGGGCTTGTGTGAGTGAATAGAGAGATAAGAGGGATTAGTTAAGAGAACATGATAAGCCAGTTTATTTTTTATTTCCACTTGCCTGACAAAAACAGGTGGCTGCTGCAGGCATGGAGCAGAACTTTGACAGGCAGGTGCAGTTTTGATGGATTTGACAGAGATTTTTGGCAGGGATATGGTTTGCTGGTACAGCAGGATTTGAGCAGGATAAGGGCAGATTTTGGGGGCGGGTACAACATGATTTGAGCAGGATACTAGCAGGTTTTGGGCGATGTGGCAGCTGCTACCTTTTGAGGGATTTGATAAGGATTTAGGTGACATGGAAGCCAGTTGCATTGGATTTGACATGTATACAAAGGTCAACAGGGATTTGGGGTTTTGGCCAGTGGCTATGGGGGAGGAGGAGGACCTTTGGGCTGGCGGCTAGGGGAGGGGTTGTGGTGGAGCTTTGGTCGGCGACTATCAAGAATTTTGGGGGATTTGGCCGGTGGCTATGGGTAATGGGGGAGAGGGAGGAGATTTAGAGAAAGAAAAGTGACCACGAGCTCGGACACTTCCTGCGGCTGGTGGGTGTTGCTTACCCTCACCTAGGGGCTTCTCCTCTCTCTAAAACTCTCAACACTCAAAAGGAATTAGAAGGCTGAAATTTCATTAAGCAATCTTCATAAAAAAACATACAATAGTTAGGCCCTCATATATAGGCGTCAAAGCAACAAAAGACTCAGAGACTAAAATGCCCTTTGGGCTATAACACAAACTAATCCCTCACAGGGGTACAATGGTAAAGACTAAAGTATAAACAAAAATAATACATAAAATTCATCATAAATAAAGACTCATAATTGTAGCCGTTGATCTACGATTCCTCCGGTGATAGACATGCCGGAATCTCCTGCTGATGTCCTCATCACTATCATTTTTGCTGAAGTATATGTTTATGCTTAGAAGACTTTGAAAAACAGGTGCTGTCGCATGGAAAACTACCTTTTATTGAGAGCTTTAGTTATTAACAAGACAAAATGCAAGCATGAATACCTGAGTTCAATTTAACCATTTGTTAAAAAAAACTATTAATATTAGACGATACTGATAAAATTAGGGGAGTAAATTGTGAAGTTGTAAAGTGAGATGATTTGGACAAGTATGAAGGGATTTATTGTTAATTTGATATTGATTCATCCTTTTTTGTGCTATAAGCATGTTGAATTGTTTTACTTGTTCATGCTTAATAATGTTTTACTACATTGTTCCTTTATTAAGGCAACTCGCTGCCTGACTGGTCAAGAATGAAAATAATAATGACAGTGAGGTGCTGAGGCTAGACTCTTTGTTGGGGCTGATCTTTCGCACTGAAATTTATCTACAAGTTGGATATGCTAGATTTATTTTTTTGGATTGTGTAGGAACTTTGTCTGTTGTTGGACGATTATTGGGAACGCATGAACTTAAAGGTTCCTATCTATTTTTCAGCCGGTAGGTGGGATATGCACAAGTATTTCTATGTTTTTAATGGCAATTTAAAGATGTTGCTTTTGCTAGTATAATGCATATTCTTTGCTTAATAAATTCTTTTGGATATGTGATTTGTTTTTGAAAATCAATTACTTTTCTGGTAATTTCATCAGATATTTTTGTATATGCTCATATGCATGTGATATTATTGAATAACTTGCATATGGCTTAGGATAAAACTTGTACTTTATGTCGCAATGCACAGACATTGTGACTTCTACCATTGCATAGCATCTAAAAACGCCTCAATACACATGCAGTTATTGAGCCACCAAATACAAGAAAATTTTAATTTTTACAACCACTCATCGTAGAAGAGATCTAATCAAATATGTTGACTAAATACTAATGGACAACATGTAAAGGGTGGTACTAAACAGTGGCAAAACTAAAAAACACAACGCACCAGGTTAAGTTAATGTGTACATAAGGAACTCCATAATTTACAACCTCATTACTACTAGTAATGAGGTGGGTATTTGTAATTCTGAACAATAATAATAACAGACTAAGACATCAGTCTATAACGCGATTAGTTTTTAATGTGTGAACTATCTGATGAATCTACATAAAATAATGCGACAACTGCAATGAGGTTGTTATCTCACAACTGAAATAGTTTTGTCAGACCTTTTAATTTCACCTGGCGCATAGACATGTTTGTCTATGTTAATGAGCAACATAAAAAAAGGCCTAAAATAGTCCCTTGATTATTAGTAAGTGCTCAATTTAGTTTCAGAGTTTTGTATTGTCCCAATTTAGTCCATTGACTATTAAAAATTGATTCAATTTGGTCTCTTTGTTAGAGATATGTCAAATTTAATGGAATATTTTGTAGATCTCCCATTTTCCATAATGTGAGGACATTTAAGTAAAATATTAAATTTCACTTTTCATTAGCATACTTTTTTTTGTAACAAGAGTTGGAGTTTTATGGCCAATGATACAATTTTTATAATATGAATTTTGGAGTATTGTAATTAATGACTATTTTTGTAACAAGGATTTGAAATTTTGTATAATCTTTTATTTACATTTTGCTTAAAAAATAATATGTTTTTATGAATTATTCACCCTTATTATTTAGTAGGTGTTACACCGGCTCACAGAGACGGTTCTCCACTATAGGAGGCAGAACAAGCCGCCTCCTTTGGCTGTTCCGCCAATGTTGATGGGGCCCGCCCCATCTAATGATTTTTGAAAAATTGAATAGAGGGGGAGGGGCTTGGGTTTAGAAGGGAAATTGTATTAGGAAGGTTTGGGTATTAAAGTGCATGAGGGAATTATGGATGTTTCATGTTTTGATTGATTGAAATTAGGGTTTCTTGGAGGCTTGTGCTCTAGACAACCTTGTCTAGAGATTTGGGAGAGACGATCCTCCTCTCGAATTGAGGATCTCTTGTATCTTGCTATTTTATTCATCGTTTAGTGTAATCCAAGTTTCTTCTTGAGTTTTCTCTCTGTTTTTCTTGTGATTTTGCTGTTTTTCTGCTGTGGATAGCAGATTGGCTGCTGTTTGCTCTTCGTTTTGTGTTAGGATTGCTTGAGAACTCAAGTATAACCTTAGGGTTACTTGCGAACTCAAGTATTTCCTATCAAATTGGTATCAGAGCATCATTTTTGCGACCGTTGGCGGCTGAAATACTGAAATTTCAGCGGGATTTTCGTTTCCAGAAAAAGATCTTTGTGATTCTTGGGAAGAACAATGGCCGGGAAGAAGGTAGAAGTCTTGGAAAGGCGAAATCGGACAATTGAAATCCGATTTGGAGGGAAGATTTTTCAATTTTCAAAATCAAATCACCTCCAACAATAAAAGGTTGGAGGGGAAGTTCACCGTGATGAATGAAATGATGAAGAAATTACTTGAAATGAAGACCAATCCTGCGACATCGGAAGTACGAGGACCACCGACGGCCATGGCATGGGAGGAAATTCGAACCCGTTACGGGGGAGGAGGAATTCGGAGGTGGAGATTCTGGAGGAGGAGAATGACATGCCCCCTCTAGAACCGCTTTCTAGAGAAGAGATGAGTAGGGGATACGACCAACGGGAGGCTGATTTTGTCGGAAGGAGGGAAGAATTCAATCTCCGAGGTGCTGAATTTGAAAGAATCCAGAGCCGAGGTGCTGATTTTGAAGAGGGAAGGGAGGAATTTCATCGCCGAGGTACTAAATACGAAAGAATTCAGCTCGAGGGGCTATTTTTGAAGGAAGAAGGGAGGAACATCATCATCGAGGTGCTGAATTTGAAGGAATTCAGCATCGAGGTGATGATTTTGAAGGGAGAAAAGGAGAGTATGAAGAGGGATTTGAGTATAATCGTTGGAGGGATGATCGGAACACTTGGGAAACTCTTCCCCTTCGAGGAATGGGTGGTTATGGAGGATACCGGGGAAATGGAGGAGACTCACGGGTGAGGAAGCTGAAGATGCCCGTCTTTGAGGGTGAAGACGGCCATGGCTGGATCTACAAGGTGGAGCGTTACTTTGCTGTCAACGGGTTGACAGAGGAGGAGAAGCTGACGGCTGCGAGATTGTGCTTGGAAGGAAAAGCTTTGGCATGGTACCAGTGGCGTGACAGGAGGGAGCCTATCCGGAGCTGGAGAGAATTCAAAGATTGCTTATTAGCATTTTTGAGCCGATGGGGGAGGAGACTTCTATGAGCAATTCTTTGCCTTGACTCAGGAAGGGACTGTGGCGGATTACTGTGATAAATTTGAGTACCTGGCTAGCAAATTGGATCACATCTCAGAGTCAGTCCTAGAAGGGAACTTCATAAAGGGGCTGAAACCTGAGATACGGGCAGCAGTTAGGGTGCTGGAGCCGAGGGACCTAGGAAAGGCTATGGAGCTGGCGCAGTTGGTGGAGGATAAAAAGAAATCAGAGAGGGGAGCTAAAGGGAACTATTCGGGGGGGGGGGTCATACAGGATGACCACCACTTTTTTACCATCAAGAGGGGCAGCGCCAGAGAATCTGAAGGAAGCACCAAAGGAGAAAGCTGGGGGAGGAAATGGGGGACATTTCAAAAAGCTAACAGAAAAAGAGATGCAGGATAAGAGGGTAAGAGGGTTGTGCTTCAGATGTGATGAGAAATACATGCCGGGGCATAGATGCAAGGACCAAACTCTTTAGGTTCTCCTTGTCTGCGAAGATGAGGAAGACGAGGAATGAGGTGGGAGCAGATCTGGAGAGGAGGAGAAACTGCATCTGGATGTGGCAGAAGTCTCTCTTAACTCCTTAGTGGGATTCACTTCGAGTCACACTATGAAGGTGAAATGAGAGATAGCTGACTGTGAATTTGTGGTATTGATCGATAGTGGGGCAACCCACAATTTCATTTCCACCAAGATGGTGGAGCTGCTGGGGTTGGAGTTAGCAGATACAGGAGGCTATGACTGTGGATTTCCATGCTTGTGATGTTTGAGTTCTTGTGAAAATTTATTGTCATGTCTGTTTGTATTTCCCCTTTCGTACCTATAAATATGAGGGGCTTGTTATGTTTTAAGTTAGTAAATGTTATGTGAATGATTTTTGGAAATGTAAACCTGCGGGTTTCGTTGGAAAAGCTTGCGAGCTTTGTCCACCTTTCTCATCCCCTCCGGAAATCTTGCGAGCTCTTTCCAACCTTTCGTCTCGGCTTCTAACCTCTTTCGTCTCTCCGCAAGTGTCACTCCATCTGTATCGTTCTTCTCAAAGTGAAGTAAGTTTAGGGTGTCTTGTTTGAGTCAAGTTTGTAAGTGTCCAAGTTGTAATAGTTTTTATAAAATGATATTATTTGTGTCTTTATTTGTGTTATTTGTCTCTTATATTACCTAGTAGAGTTTTCTTTTCTCAAGCAAAAATTAGTGTTGATGTTTATTTTCGTGTCAACCCGACCCCGATCGAGCCCGACTAGGCTCGATCGTGCTCGATCGACCCAATTGACCGTCGTCGAGGCAAAATCGGCTCAAATTGGACCCCGATTTGATTAAATTAAATTTATTTTAGTTAAATTCAATCGAATTTAATTTAATTAAAATCAAATTAATTTAAATCAAACCCCGTCGAGCGTCGTCGAGCTCAATTCGACACAATTCGGCGTCGATTCGAGCTCAATTTCACAAAATTGACCCGATCGGACCCAAATCGACCTAAGTCAGGTTTGATTCGAACTCAATTTCGGCCTTAATTTGTTAATTTAGGCTGAGTTTGACTATCAAAACATCTCTTTGAGATCTAGGGCTGAGATTGAGCTCCAAATCCCACCCAATTTCAAATCAATTGAGCAGCAAATCTACTCAAGTGGATTTGCTCTCGTTTCTCGCAACGAGGCAGATAGATGGGACGGAACGAGAGTCTCGTTCGGCTGGGCTGGCATCCCTAAGTAAACGAAAAGAGTGGGAAGCCTGATTCGGCTCCCCGTGGGGTCTCGACACACACAGAGCGAGAGAGAGAACGAGAGAGGCGAAACCCCCTCTCACGCGCGACTCCACCAGGCGAAACGAGAGCCCCTCGTGTGCGACTCTACCGTGCGAAGCCGATCCCCCTCTGTCGCCCTTCTTCCTGCGAACCTGAGCCTTACGTGCGACTCTTCTAGTGGAAAGGAGAATGGAGGCTTAGGGTCTTGAGATCTTTTCTCATTCCAAAGAAAGTTAAGACCTCCACCCACTTTCTTTCTCAAAAAATCAGCACAGTTAGTTGCTTCTCCACCTTCCTTCTTCAAGTCCGGCGAGTTCGTAGTGGTCAAGAAAGCTGTTGGAGACTTCCAAACAGCAAAGGAAGGCTTCCACCTCTTCCTTTTTCAACTTCGACGAGTTCGCAACAAGTCGGAAGCTGTTGGAGACTCCCAAACAGCAAAACAAGGTTCCTAAACCTCCCAAACAGCGATTTGGGGCCTTCAAAGCGCCTTGGACAGCAGCGGCAAGTTCCGGAGCAGCTTGGACAGCGACTTTGGAGCTTGAATCGGAGCTTGGAGCGACTTTGGAGCTTGGAGTGGACCTTGGACAGTAGCTTGGACGGAAATTTGGAGCGCTAGGACAAACCGAGAAGGTATACCTTTGAAACTTAGTGAAACCTAGGGTCCCCCAAGGCCAATTGTTATGTGGTTGACGCCTCCAAGCCCTAGGTCCTTAGAAACTTCAATTTTCGTTCTCCTAAAATCCTATCTCCGCTGTCCACTTGTTTAAATCATGAAAATTAAGTAAGTTTCCATGATTTGCTCTTATGTGAGAGCTAAAAAGATAGCGGCGTGGCGATGGGGCGTGGCGATGGGGCGTTGAACTTATGTTCAACGTCCCTATTTTTGCATGAAAATAATATCCATGTCATGTTTAGTGCTCTTACCTTTGACCAAACCCTAGGTTTAGTAGCTCACCCAATGTCCAATGAAATGTAGGAGCATAGGGTCTATTATCTAAGTGTGGCATGTGTTAACATACCCCTAAAACTTGCATGTTATGACAAAATTAGTATGCATGTGACAGGTTTACACCGCCATGACATACACGATTCCCTCTAGATTTACTAGATGTTTAAGCATGTATTTCAATCATTCCTCTTTTTATGAAGTTGTGGGATCGTTCATGAGCATTTTTAACTCATGTTGCAAATCCTACAACTAAAAGGTTGATTGGAACACATCCTTGAACTTCTCTAAATTTAGGGAGAAAGCGAAATCTCTCTTGTTATTGCGCTTTTATTTTATAAATGCTAAATTGAGCTTGCGTGAGTTATTGCCTTTTGAATGTTCGCTATATGTCAATGGCTATGACCCCTTGTTTTCCTACAATTTATAAAATCATAAATATGTCCGCCAAACTCATGGGTGATTGCAAAGCGAAGATGGGGTGTTCTTTGGCTTCAAAGAGCTTATAGATTACACCCCATCATATGTTGGAAGTTTGTTGGACATGTTTAGTGTAGTTTGTAAGTTGACGGTTAAGGGTGTTAACACATAACTTAGACACTAGGTGAACTTTCGAAAAGACAATCGAAAGCCTTCACCCCTAGGCTTCCCTTAGACTCTAGAAAACTAATTCTTAGAGCCTATCCATAGGAATTTCAATGACATTCCATCCTATGGCTTTAGGTCCCTTAGATGACACCACTTGTTGTCTTTCTAGAAGAGTCGTAGGAGCAAGTCCACCCCAATCTTTCCTACCCAAATCATGCCAAAATTGATTTGAAAATCATTCCCCTCCTCATGTATGGAATTTTGGGGCATCTCAAAGTGTCCATTTTCCATTGCATGAACAAATCTTAACCTATGATCCCAAAAAATCCTAGGTTCAACTCTCTTTGCTTGTAGATACAAATTCTACAAGCACTCACCCATCTCCCCAAATGCATGGTAGTTGGGACCTCCTTAAGGCCCCAAACACATAACCAAACTCTAAGTTCTTTCTCTCAATTGTTTGAACCTAAGTTTAACAATTGAACATCCCGCTTAGGCTTAGGACCTAAATTCTAGTCTTTCTTCTCCATCCACTTAACCCAAAGTTAAGTGAATGATCACCCCTCTTTGAATAACAAATATTCAAAGGTCTTCTATGAATTTTTGTAACTCTCTAACTTACATTTTCTTCCTTCAACCCCTAAGTTGTAGGAAATCTATTAAACCATTTATTCATTGGAACACCAAACCAATGAATGATTTCTCGGCCTTAGGATTCGAATCCTAATCCCCTTTCTCCTACGACTCAGAATTGTAGGAAAATATCTAATCCTCATTCTCCTAACCCATGATTAGGTGAGTGAATCCTTTTCTTTGGGCATCTAAAAGCCTAATGAATTCTCATGAATGTGGAATCTCCAAGTTACACATTATTTCCTCCTTCTACCAAACAAAAAGTGTAGAAGAACTCTCAATTCACTTAGCCTAAATCAAGTGAATGTGTGTCATTTTCTTTGAACACCAAATACTCAAGAAAATTTCTCCAATTTGCAACCTCTAAGTTGCACTTTGGGCTACTTCTTTTCCTACAATTCTAAATTGTAGGAAATCTCCCAATTCCCTTTCATTTGCCTAGCCTCAAATTAGGCAAATGAATTTGTTCCTTTAAACATCAAAAGTTTAAGGAACATTTATAGATTTGCAACCCACAAGTTGCATGTTCCTTCTCTTATTTCTACAATTCAAAGGTTGTAGGAATTCTTCTTATTCCATTGACTCAAATTGGGCGAGTGGATGACCCCCTTCTTTGAACGCCAAATGTTCAAAGAAAGTCTTCCACTTTGCAACCTTCAAGTTGCATTTCCTTTCATCTTTCCTACAAGTCAAAGATTGTAGGAAAGTATCCAAGTTCATCTTCTTACCCTTATTCTTCTAACTCAAATTAGAAGAGTGTATTCCCTTCTTTGAATAACTAAATGTTCAGAGGACTTTCAAGAGTTTGCAATTTCCAATTTGCATCTCATTCTTCTCTATCCCTCTAACCTAAATTGGAGGAATGAATCTTTCTTTTTTGGATACCAAATGTTCAAAGAATCCTCTTGGGGTTGTAACTTCCAAGTCACATCCCCTCTCATTTTCTCCTCCAACCCAAAATTGGAGGGATGAAACCTTTCTTTTCTTTGGACACCACATGTCCAAAGGAATTCCTCCAATTTGCAATCCCTAGATTGCACATTGGACTACTTCTTTTCCTACAAATCTAGATTGTAGGAAACCCCCAAAATTCTCTTCATTTCTCTTAACCCAAATTAAGGAAATGAAACTCCACCTCCTTTGTAGAGAAATTCAATCTTCCTACAACTCAAAAGTTGTATAGGACTTCCTTGTATTCAATCCATGTTGGATTGTTTAATCTTATTCTATTTATCTTACTTGTTGAAATAAAAACAACAAGTAACTTCACCCCAAGCTTAGGATTCAAGTCCTATTTCTTTTTGCCCTTCCAAACTCAAGTCGGAAGGGTGCAACCCTTACATCAAAGTGTCCAAAGACCTTTGTGAATTTGCAACCCAAAAGTTGCATTTTTCCTCAATTCTCCCCCAACTCCAAAGTTGTAGGAGACTTCTCCTCTCTTTAGCTCCAAAAGCTAGAGAGAGCTCTCCAATATTTTGAGCTAAATGTTAGATTCTTACCTCCTCTTCTTAGCTCCAAAAGCTAAGTAGAATTTCCCTCAACAAGTGGCCCAAAAGACACATGTTTGGCACTTCTTCCTTATATCCAAACTCTAGGAGGACCCTTAGTGTGACATACCACACAAGCTACACACACTTAGGTGCACAACCCCTTAGGCATGCTAGGATTAGGATTTTTTTTGTGTGCGCATGTGATTGATATTGTGGAGTGATTGCCCTTGGATTGTTTGCGTGTGGGCACTTGCCCTTAAGTGGTTAGTATAGAAAAATACATGCTTTTCTGTGCAGGTAGCCATGCCCAAGAGGGGGTAAATTAAATCATGATTATCATAATGTTGTTTGCTTGCAGACGCTGCTTAAAACCCCTAAGAGGCATGGCCAATAGGGTAGAAGCAGGAGGCCTAGCACTTAGCACTCTAAGTGTTAGGCCAATTTTGAGAATATAATATGATTATCATATAAATTGCTGCTTAACTCTGTCTTGCAGGTTTGAGTCTTTTCTATTTTTTATATCATGTATTTGATTAAAAGTAGGATGTGAACTTGTGGGGGTTTGGAGTAAAAGAAAGGAGCAAAATGAAAAAGATATACATTTTGGGAGATGAAGCCCAAAGAACTTTTGTAAAGCTTGAAGACCCCACAAGTAGAGTCTGTAATTAATTTAACTGGGTTTTATAATGGCAGGCAACTCAGCTGCCAAACATGTTTGTAATAATTGAGATATCATTTACATTTCTGTCTTTATTTATATACAAAAACATGCGTTGTTTGTTTACTGGGTGTGCAATAGAACATGTCTTTCCTAGGTTTCTTCTTTTGTTTCTGTGGGCGTGGCCTGGACTCTATTGTATTAGGCTCTTAGGATAAAAACTAAGTTTTCTACCCCTTAAAATGTATGCAACCTAAAAATGAAATTAGGCTTCATGGTTTTCTAACAAAAGAAAATTTGCATGGCTCTCTTTTAAAGAGCCAAGTTTTCCAAAAACTTAAAATAATCGTGCATGGCCAAAAGTGTGTCACATGTAGAATGCCTCCACATAAGGATTAGATAACAAATTTTTTTTTTGTGAGTCAGCATTTGCATACCATACATAATTAGGCATCTTGGCCTCAAAGCCAAGTTGTAAGTCCTACATTCTAAATAAAAACAACCTCTCCACACTACATTCGCATTGAGACCGGATGACATGGTTTTAAAAGCGATTAGGAGGGTTAGCTGGTAGTCCCTTCCAGGCGGGACAATAAATCCAGAGGTCGGGCAGGCTATGCCTCTTGTGAGGTGTAGTTTGTAAGCCCCTTGTGCACTCGTTAGATTTAGGTTCGAGGCACTACTTATCGGTAGTCCTCACCTTAGTCTTAGGGTCCGAGGCAAGAGTTGATTCCAAATCATCCCATAAGTCCTCATCTTTCGGGCAATTCCTCCAACAAGTGTTGTTGGGATGTAAGCCCCAATCTTATAATAAAAATATCAACTTAAACTAAAATTAGATTACTAAAATGTAAAGCCCAATATAGGATAGTTTGAGCACCTCTGAGTGTCCATCAGAATCAAGTGCTCCTACCTCACATTCCCTTGGACTTCACTCAAAAAATTTGATTCTAAGTTGATCAATTCCTCATTGAAATTCCTAAAGGGCCAAAACCTTTAAGCAAGACTTTCATGGATTTTAAAACAAAAAGTAAACTTTAGCCAATGTCTAAAATGACTTCCAAGAAAAGCAAAACCACTAGTTTAATCAAAAGTTTTCTCAAGCACTAAAGCTTGGGATGTAATTAACCATATGGGCTTGCCCCTATGGGACGTCTGTACCCCAGAAATAAATAAACCCCACTCAACCAAACATTGAGTGGGGGAATCTCTGTTAAAATTGTAAATTTTATTATTGAGTCCATAAGGAAATGATATTTTTACCCTTCGGGGTGATATATCATGTTCTTATGCCGTGCTCGATGATAAAATATGCAATTCGTTTGAGGATACAAAAATTCTCCAACAGTTAAGGGTTCCCCCGGTTTTTTGCTTGCACTAATTTGTTATCAGAGCAAGTTAGGAAGTCCTAGGTTTTGTTTGTTAAGTTTTGGTTTGTCAAGTTTTGTTTTAGTTTGTCAAGTCAAGCATTGTTAGTCTTAAGTTTTTAGGTTGGTGAGTCTTGAAAGTATTTTGAATCTAAGTTTTTTAGGTTGAGTCTTTTGATTTTTTTTTAGTCTTTTTTGAGTCTGTCAAAAAAAATGGAAAATAACAAAAAAATGGATTCATATAACGAGGAAATCAATTCAAACAATTATGATGTCCCTCTCCCGTTGGACAGATGGATTCCTATAGAAGGTGATTCAACTAATCCGCTTCAAGATCGTTTATATAAGCTTTAGTATCACATGTTCCTATGTGATCAAAAATTCGAGAAGTGGAAAAGATATCTACAACAATAGTTCGAGAAGGAACATGAAGAAATTTTAAAGAAATTTGAAGAAAAGATCAAAGAAGTGGATGCTCCGTCTCCACCTCCTCAAGAACAACCAGAACTGACTCATCAGGAGCTGAGTTCTCAAGAAGGGTAGTCTGATGTAGACAAAGGGAGGGTCAACTCATGTCCAAAATAAATCAATTTTGGCCTCCCTCGAGTTTACAAGCTCAATCAAAATTGAGCTGAAATTTTAGCTCATTTATGAGCTGGTCTTTAGTTCACTTATTGAACTAAGGGTTAACTCATTATTAGCTAACATTTTAGTTCATAGTTATCTTTTAATTAATGTAATTTTAATTTTTTTATGTTTTTAATTATTTTTGTCTCTTGGAATTCCAAACCGGTTTTGGAATTCCAAGAAAATGTGTTTACCCGTGCCATGGCTCCTTAGCTTCCACGGGTTGGCTTTCCCCGTGCCTTTGCCCCTTGGATTTCCGGCCGGCTGCTGGTTTTCCGAGCCTGGGAGTTTTCCCGTGGATGTAGCGCCTTGGTTCCGTGTGGCCTCCTTGGCTTCCGTGGCTACTCCTTCGGTTCTTGAGCTTGGGCTGTTTTCCGTGAAGCATGGGGGGATTTCCATGCTTGTGATGTTTGGGTTCTTGTGAAAATTTATTGCCATGCCTGTTTGTATTCCCCTTTTCATACCTATAAATATGAGGGGCTTGTTATGTTTTAAATTAGTGAATGTTATGTTAATGATTTTTGGAAATGTAAACCTGCGGGTTTCGTTGGAAAAGCTTGCGAGCTTTGTCCACCTTCTTTCTCATCCCCTCCGGAAATCTTGCGAGCTCTTTCCAACCTTTCGTCTCGGCTTCTAACATCTTTCGTCTCTCCGCAAGTGCCACTCCATCTGTATCCTTCTTCTCAAAGTGAAGCTAGTTTAGGGTGTCTTGTTTGAGTCAAGTTTGTAAATGTCCAAGTTGTAATAGTTTTTATAAAATGATATTATTTGTGTCTTTATTTGTGTTATTATAGCCTTTAACACGTGTAGGACATATGAGGACCTCCTTCCCTTTTGCTCTGCCCACTCTCTTACCTAGTAGAGTTTTCTTTTGTCAAGCAAAAATTAGGGGTTCCCTCGGATTTTTGCTTGCACTAGTTACTCACTAAGCTTTGACTTATTGTTGTTGCTCCATCTTTTATTTTAGTTAAGCTTAAGATAATCAAATGAATAAAAGAGGCGAAAATGTCTACCATAGACGTGAGGCACAAGAAGAAAAGTATCTATGCTTATTATATATATCAGTTTATATATTTGAAGTTTTGTGGCTCTTTCAAGATTATTGAGATAACTTTTAAGGAAATTAAAAATTTGATCTACCGTCTGACCATACGTTCCCGTCTTGTTAATTCGACCCCCTGGGTCGGGTCATGACAAAAGTGGTATTAGAGCAAAGGGTTTTAACATACTGATTTATATGAAAGAGCCAATAAGATGATTCTATACGTTAGAGAAGGTATATGATATATGTGTTACAGACTACTTAGTTTATTTCATCGCGTTATATCTCAGGGCCATGGATCCTAAACTTGTTGCCACTGATGGCAATACGGGAGAAATTAGGAGGGAGCTACCAGCCGTAGCAGAGCCTTCGAGTAGTAGCATCAATGCTACTATGGAATCTCTTACACAAATGATGGCAGCAATGACCCAAATGATCAAGAACACTTAAACTCAAGCCGGTGGTAGTAGTACTATCATGGATAAAAATTTAAAGTTGTTCCAAGATATGAAGCCTCCGTTATTTTCAAGTGGTGGACCTATAGAGACAGAATATTGGGTGATGAGGATAGAGAAAATTCTGGAGGGTATGCCTTGCCCTGAAGATAAATGGGTTACTCTTGTTGCTTTTGCCTTTAATGGTGAGGTATAAAGTTGGTGGTGAAGCCAGTTACAAGAGACTTTTGGAGGGCGATCCAGTAGTCAAGTCTCATGTGGAGAGTTTCTGAAAGTATTCCGAGATTGGTATGTACTAATGTCAGCTAGAAGATAGATACAAGATAAATTCATTAGATTGGCACAAGGTGATAGATCGATTACGTAGTATGAGACCGAGTTCACCAGACTTTCCAGTTATGCTTCACATCTGATATCCAATGCAGAAGAGAAGTGCCATCGTTTCTTATCTGGCTTGAAGGATATCATTAGACAACCTTTGATTCCTTTTAACATTGAGGATTATTCTACTCTGGTAGATAGGGCCTGAAGGTTTGAGTTAGATTTGAAAGCTACTCAGAAGAGAGTTGATCAACATAAAAGGAGGAGTGTTGAAGAGGATATACAAAACAATCTAATTGGAGGATCAAATGAGAAGAAACCTAAGTTTAGTCCTAGTGGAGTTAGCGGTGCAACAATTAGTAAAGTTATGGAAGCTTGTGCTAAGTGTGGCAGATTGCATAATGGTTAATGTCTGATTGGTTCCAACACTTGCTATTGGTGTTGTCAGCTTGGACACAACAAAATATTTTCTTGCATTGTTCAGAAGACTTAAGGAGAAATGAGATCAAATGAGCACCTTCACAAAGGAATTTTGTCAAACCCAAGATGATAGAACCATCAATTGAAGGTTCAGTACAAAATCAATCCAGGCAAAATGTCCGACCGCGGGTTTATACTTTGACTCAACAGGAGCCCAATGAATCCTTAGATGTTGACAAGGATAGTTGAGATGGCTTTATTGTTTATTTTTAGTGACTTGTAATGTTATATTAGATGTTTTGGATTTAGTAGGTTATCTTGTTATGTTATGTCAGATATTTTGGGTTGATTAGATTATTTTGTTATGATATATCAAATGCTTAGTTTTTTGTTACAATGTTGAAGTTTATGTTAAATAAAATGGAAGATGTTGGTTGATTGTATAACTAGAAGTTGTATGTAAATTTTGAGGATGAAATTTTTATTAGGGGGGAGTATTGTAAAACTCGAAAATGTCAATTTTAGACATCGCACGCTTTTCGATGTGCCATGATAAACTTTAAATGAAATTTCAAAGTCGTCAGTTTTTTACGAAGTTAATTTTATGAATTTGTACATAAAATTTCGAGCAAATCAGTATAAAAGACTTATATGGAATTTCACATAGGTTTTAAATAAAAAATCGCCGAAGTTATAATTTGAATAACAAATTATTTAAATGCCCTTAGAGATATTAGAACAAAGATAAAGCAAGTGAGGGCAAGATGGACTTTTAGCAATCCCTAAACACCCCGTAGCTTTAAGGGACTTTCGTTGAGTCCATCTTCTACTACCTTGAATTACTGTAGTTTAAAGGACTTTAATATGTTTAAGGGACTTTCGTTGAGTCCATCTTCTACTACCTTGAGTAACTCAAGATGGACTTTTAGCAATCCCTAAACACCCCGTAGCTTTATGTTTAAACTACAGTAATTCAAGGTAACGAAAGTCCATCTAAATTTCTTCTTTCTTAGTTTCCTACTCATCTATATTAAATTCCTAAAAAAAGCTTATATAATTGGCAACAACTCAGAAATCATCTACACTGTTATCAATGAGGGGATCTTTATTTGAGTCTTTATTATAACAAATTGATCTCTCCCCTGGCTCATCCTGTGGAGTTCAATGCCTCACAATCTTAATCTTTTTTTATTTATTTTAATTATCTTTTTCTTTCATAATTATTTGTCATCAATATAAAGATGAGAATAATACTAAAATTTTTTTATAGTAGGATGTGGTGGTGGTGTGCGGCTTTCAAGTAATTCTCGACGGTGGCTATGCTAGTGGTGGCTATGACAAAGGCGATGGGCTAGTGATTGAGGTTGTTGAGAGGAAGTTGTTTAGGCTTGGGGGTGCATGAAGACATACTTTGTTAGGGGCTTTAGTTTAGGATTTAGGTATGCCTGAATTAAAAAATATATAAATCGGTTGAGGTGTACGCCTCATAAAAAAAGCTTGAGGTGTAAGCCTCAAGGCGTTTTTCACTGGAATTGCGTTGAGGCAGGTCTCAGGGCGAGCCTCATATTGCGCAATTTTAAATAATGGTTATATGTTCATAACTCTATTATACATACTCAAATCACTTGCATTTATTTTTCATTTTTTAGCCTTTTTCATTTTTTTATCTTTAATTGATATTACCCTAATTATCCCTATGATATAGTCATTCTTCAATCTTTTTTTTTGCAGCTTTTCCATTATCCATCTACTACCCCTGTTCGTTCATATTGACTATTATATGAGATTAGGAGTGTAAACGAGTCGAGTATCAGCCTTATCGAGCTAAGCTCATTTAATTATATATGAGCTCGAACTCGAGCTTGGCAATAGCGCTCCAGCTCGGCTCGAATACTTGTGCTGGTTTGGAAAGCTCGAGCTTGACTCGTTTATTTGGCTCGATTATTTAATTTTAAATCAGAAAAAATAAATTTTATTAGAATTTTACTTCCAACAATGACTTAAAATTTGTTCTCAATAAGATAACCAAGAAAATAAAGTAAATTCAATTTTGAATTTCTTATAAAAAAATCACGATGTATAACATACAAATCAATACTAGTTTATAATTTTATGCAATTTCAATGACAATTTTGGTGTAGTTACTTACAACAATAAACATTTCATAAAGTTGAAACTAATCAAGCTAGAAATGCAAAATATATGAAAACATAAATTTGTGTCTATCATTAGATCATTACAAAAAAGTAATTGAAATTATACAACCCATTAAGAGTTCCATTATAAAGCCAAAAGAAGAACTCAACAAAAGTTAAAATTATTCATTGTCTTCATCGTTGTAGTACTTCATACTCTTCCAATTCTTCCATCTTGAGTTTTGTTTACTCTGATGTGGAACATAAGAAAGACAAATGCTTAGTCCAGTAGAATGACCACGTTTAGCAATTGATAAAATATTTCAAGTAGAAGTAAATATACAAGCTAATCTACAATTCACGTTTAGCAATTCATTCTTCGCTCATTGAGTCAGTGATTTGTGTTAGTAACTAAGTTAGGCAATTAAACAATCTTCCTTATCAAATGTACTTGCAAAGACATACTAATATTTCAATGTAATTGTATAATTGATAAAAGATTTCAAGTAGGTAAAATAGAGGTTCCAGGAGTCTGCTAATGTACTGTAGAACCCACGTTTATTTAAACCCCAATAATCAGTACTTTTCATATTTTCCTCCATTGTATTTTCCATTAACATAATAATAAGATGCACTTTCTGTGTTGTTAGCAAATAACTTAGATAAACTATAGACACACAATATGAATATGCATTTAAGTTACAACTTAATTATGAAAATGAACTCATATCTAAACAAAATCATCTCCGTCTGTAGCCAAAAAAACCATATTCAATTTCTAACAGGACAAAATAGTGCTAATTGGGAGTTGGGACAACGGTTGAACTAGACGGAGAATCAAACCAGGAAAAAAAAAAACAGAAAACTATTGACCTTCGGAAAAATCAACCAAAAAAAAGAAAGAAAGAAGGATATTAAAATAGATGAAATCACGAATTGAATAATCCCTCACCTCATAATCTTCAAACACTGCAAAAACCTTGCTAAGAAACATATTAATGATTTCATTGAAATGGAAATAACACCAATCAGTAAGAGGATCGAACAAGAAAATTTGTAGAACATAGAACACAACAAACTGCTCAATTCACCGAATATGAACCTCTACAAGTGTTGAGGACCGAAGAAGAAGATTAAACTCAGAGTGCGGACCACGTCTTGGCGTCGAAATTATCGCGTCTTGCACTCGCTAGGTCACGCGAAGATGGATGTTCGCTTGAACTCCCAGCTGTCACCAAGGTGAGAATGAAATTAGGGCTGGGCTGCTTTCGAATCGGATAGTTATATCAAGCTTTATTTTATATTATTATTTTTATCTAGTCCGCTCAACTGTAAGCTCGAACTCGAAACTCGATAAGCTCGACTCGTGAGCTCATTAACGAGTCGAGTTTGAGTCGACTTATTTGGTATTTTCTACATTTTTATGTTTTTTTTTTCAGGCAGCTAAACTAGAGTTCATAGCTATTTCAGGATATCACAGACGTAGGATTATCTCATCTAATGTGGACATTGTCATAGCTTTTTAAATTTTCACGTCTTGATCTCCTTTCCTTATTCTCCTTTACCTTCTTGATGTAGTATCTAGCATCATCATTTCTTTCATGCTAATCCAAAAATTCATTGTTTCTCAAGCCTCAGTTTTCTCATAATATATTTACCTGAATCACTATTGATGCAGTGGAGCGGAAGAAGTGGTGCATATGAATGCAAAGACAATGTTTAAAATTGAGTATTCGGGTATTGAGGCGTTTTTCATTCGTGAGGCGAGGCGTAAGCCTCAAGGCGTTTTGAGGCGTAAGCCTCAAAATCAAAAGATTGTGTAAGTATAAAATGATAAATTTTTGATATACTAATGAGTGAAGTGAAATCAAAATATCTCAATAATAAGACAATATGAAATATAGTTCAACTCAAAATTCTATCTTTCCCAAATCCTAGTATTCTTTTCATTAACATATAATTCCAATATCCAAAAATAAATATTAATGGCATATCATATAAGAACTCATAAGTCATAAGCACTGTCATCACTAAGGGGTTCTTCATTTGAATCATCATTATGATAAACTGCTCTCTCCCCTTCCTCCTTTCCTATATAGTCCAATGTCGGGCATTTACTTCAAGATTTATGTAAGTTTTAATATATATAGCGTGAGGCGTAAGCCTCATGCCAGTGAGGCGAGGCGGGACTCAAGGCGGACCTCAATCAAGTTGAGGCGCAAGCCTCATAAAAAAAACTCGAGGCATAAGCATCGAGGCGTTTTTTACTTGAATTGCGCAAAGGCGAGCCTCATATTGCGCAATTTTAAACCATGTGCAAAGCCACAGCATATATCCTAAAGTCTCTTATATTTTCAAACAAGAGAAAGTTATTGAAAAAGTGAAGCTTTTAGATTTACAATCCGTTTATTATTTAATTTCCTAATAGTGCAAACTGGCTTAACCTTTCCTAAACATAGAATTTGACAGTTATTTCTATTTGTGTCTAAGATCATGATGGTATATCTGTATATAATATGTTTAAAACATGAGAAAAAAGTTTGTAAATGGCTAGTTGGCTGAATTTATGATCAGTATATAACTTCCTTAGATTGTGGTAACTTTTTAACTTTGTACTGAACCTATAACTTGATAGGTGTTTATCTCTGACCAGGTTCTTGTTCTACAGGATTAACAATTCAAGCAAATATGTACTACAAAATGCTTATTGGATGGACTAGCCAAAAGATTAAGGAGGCTTATGGAACACGCAATGCATTTGACTTCAAACATGGTACTTTTTGAAAACACAAGTTTTGCGCTTATTTTATGGAAGTTAGCTTAATTTACAAAGGCTTGCAGGGGATTATCTGTTCATCAAAGTTGGTTGATACTTGATACTTGCTCGTGTAAAACGGAAACTGGCACTCGGAGTTTGGTATTGATAAGTTAGTGAGAAATTTAAAAATAGCATTCTACGTCAGCATCAAACATCCTATTAAATGAGTTCTTCAAAGCTTATCGACAAGACCAAGTGGAGATCTGAGGATCTGGGCGGAGGCCATTCTCCCCCCTATTATTGTCCCTTATTCTGCCACTTAGGGCTAGTTTGTTTTGAGATAAGTAGTTACAAATGACTAGAACTCATTTTTAGAATTGAGTTTCAAGCATTTATTGGATAGAAGATGAATGAAAGCAAGTTTCTATTTTGTTTAACTCACCTTCATTATGATTAGTGTGTTTCCATTATGAGGGTTAATAAGTCATCTTCAATTTTACTTTTGATATACGCTAATAATAGAATTATCTAAAGTAAGACAGTGGGTTGGAATATTGTGATTATTTATAGTAATACTAATAATATAGTATAAATTTAATAGTGTGCAAATAAAATGAAACTCACTGCACTCTAAGCAAACAAAATAACTGCATTCATATTAATTAAATTTTTGTTAAATACATAAAGATCAACGAAAACTCATTGCAATTGATCTTGTCTCTTAAATTGGCCCTTAAAAACATTTGGGCCTTTGTTTTTAGATGATTGGTATCAGGAGATTTTTTTTCTTAGCAATGTAGGGGATAGAAGATGATTGGTATCACGTATATGCTCATTTTTGTTTAGGCCTGCAATGCTTTATGGTGCCGAATGTTGGCCTTTAAAAGAGAAGCATAATACTAAGTTAAGTGTGGCAGAGATGAGGATGCTCAGGTGGATGAGTGGCTTTACCCTTAGAGATAGGATACGAAATGAGCATATACGTGAAAAGGTTGGAGTAGCTCTAGTAGAAGATAAGATTAGAGAAAGTCGCCTTAGATAGTTTGGTCACATAAAACGGCGGCCTTGCGATGACCGGGTTAGGAGAGTAGAGGTATTAGATTTGACTTATGTTAAGAAAGGCAGGGGTAGACCTAAAAAGACTTGGTTAGAAAATATTAGGAATGACCTTTCTTTATTAGATTTAAACGAGAATTTGACTTTTAATAGGACACAATGGAGAAAAAGGATTCATGTAGCCGACCCCACGTAGTGGGATAAAGGCTTGATGTTGTTGTTGTTGTAATGTAGGGGATAAAACAACATATTGTTGGCAAATGACATTTTGAGTAAGAGCCTTTTAAAGGATATTGTATCAATTGAACCATTGTATGTGTTCATGTTTGTAATGGATGTATTGGTGGGTGGTGAAATCACCCTTCCTTTACCTAGTAAATGTCAATGTGGACGGTTCTTGATAATAGAGCTTCAATAGAATTTTGAAACACTTTGAGCCATATGTGTCAAGTTGATAAGTCATAGTTATTATATGTCTTGCTTTATGTTATTTTTTCCTTAATTATTAGTTGTTAATGCTGTCATTTGTCATTTAGGATTAGTTTTGCCTAATATGTTTTAGGGTAGTTTTACCTTTAGAAAATATGGCCTATTATTATAGATTGTGCCTAGACTCGTGTAATTTAGATTTTTGATCATTTAGTAAATGTTTCATTCTATTTTGTTTCTCTTTCTAGCTATGTGGTAGTTGTTTCCTTTCTTTTTGCTATGTTGTGTATTGGGAAACTCTTATTTTCATACCAAAATTTTAAGTTGCATATCGTATGTAATAATTGGTTCAACTGAACTGACTGAATGCTTAATACAGTGGGCGAATTACAGGCAGAGCTGAATAGAGCGGCGACCCAGACGAAGCCTCCCGCGTGCATGCGATCCAGATGAGTTGGTTTACGATTCTAAGCGAAGGATTGCTAAGTGGGAGAAAACTAACGACTCCTCGTGAGTAATATCTATCATGGTTTAAAATTGCGCAATATGATGCGCCTCAGCGCAATTTTAAACTTTAAAGCCTCAAAGTCTACGCAATGAGAACTGGCATTGAGGCGTACACCTCAAGTTCATTGAGGCGCATCTCAAGGCACGCCTCGCCTTATGCTTTAGAGGCGTCTGCCTCTTAAAATAATAAAAAAAACCTAACCACTCGGTACAACAATGCTCGGTATATGCTCGGTACCCCTCAGTACATGCTCGGTCCCGCTCGGTACATCCTCGGTACCGCTAGGCACATGCTTGGTACCGCTAGGCACATGCTTGGTATCTTTCCATCCAAACGACTTACGAACTTTAAAAATAAGCAAAACTTCAAAATTACTTTTACAATAAAAATAAGGTCGAACCCCGCCAGAGGGCAGAGCCCCCTTGGACCCCCGGCTGCCCGACATATTATTCTATTCATCACCTTTAGTAATAGTTATTAGTGTTAGTCTGCTTCTTCATGAGTGCATGCTTTGTATAAGTTTTCTTAATGTAGAATAAGTGAAGCATTATGTTTAGGGGTTTAATATGTTGCACTAATATATTTCACTAATAGTTGTTAGTGTTAGTCTACTTCTTTATGAGTTGAACTATATTTCATTTTGTCTTATTATTAAGATATTTTGATTTCACTTCATATTTTGTACCTTTTTATGTTTTATATTTTTTACTTATTAGTATATAAAAAATTTATCATTTTATATTTACGCAATCTTTTGATTTTGAGGCTTACGCCTCAAAATGCCTTGAGCCTTACACCTCACCTCACGAACGAAAAATGCCTCAATACCCGATTACACAATTTTAAACATTGATATCTATATTTCAATCGTTCCTGTGAAAGAAAACACAAGAGAAATTTTCCATTGAGAGGAAACAACAGGGAGGAAGAAGAAAGTGGAGAATGAAAGTAAGTTTATATATTTTAATTATATTATTTGGCAATCTCCTCTATGAATGAAACTTAAATGAGAGTCTATATTTAGTCTGAATGCAAAGGAAGAACATTTGAAGAAGAAAGAGGAAGAAATGATGTTGAGAAGATTTTTTTGTAAGTGATTTCAAAATTTCTATTCTTTTTTCTTTTTCAAATTAATGAAAATAATTATATGAAAATATTTTGATTTAAAAATAACAGTATCTGATTTTAGTGAAATTAAAACATAATATTATCTATATTATAAGGAAGAAGGTTTGTTATTTAGACTTATGACTCCTGAAATAAATTTTGACTGTTATAGGTTAAAATAACTTTTTAAAAAATTAAGGATTATCACAATCTACCCACCTTTAACAAACGTCCTCGGCATTTCCAAACCAGAATAAGTTAGAATAAACCTGGATACAACGGTTTGATATCATATTCTTTCTTCCAAGTAGCATCTCTAGCGGTCATGTGCTTCCTCTGCACATTGACCATAGAAATATGGTAGCTTCTCAATTTTCTCACATCATATGTCAAAATCCTATCAGACTCTTCCCTATAGTAAATATACGGATGAATCTCAACATCATCAATAGATAATCTCTTTCCAGAATCAGATACCCACTTTCTCAAAAAGATACATGGAACACATTATGTATATCGGACCTATGATCATGTAATAATAACCTGCAAGCAGAATTACCAATCTTCTTAATGATCTCAAAAGGTCCAATGTACCTTGGACTTAGCTTGCCAATTCTCCCTGTTGAACCTTTCAGGGCTAATTTTGACATAAATAAATTCACCAATATGAAACTCAACCAACCTGTGTTTCTGATCATAATATTTTTTCTACCTATCTTGATCAAATCTTAATCTTTCTCTAATAAAATGGATCTTTTTTGTAGTGTCATCAGCAAAGACTGGCCTATTACCTGTATATCTCCCACCTCTATCAAAGTCAAAGGAGTCCCACATTTCCTACCGTACAGAGATTCGTAAGGAGCCATACCTATGTTGTTATACATAAACTCTATCAGCGGAATATGATCCTCCCAACTACCCCAAAATCTAGAACACATTCTCAGAAGATCCTCTATTATACCAATGCTTAGTAAAATTAAAACATAATAATGTCTATGCTATGTCAAAGACGGTTTGTGATTTGGACCTATAATGACTCCTAAAATATTTTTTTATTGTTATAATTCAAAATAGCTCTTTTAAAAAACTAAGGGTTATCACAACTGATACCGCCAAGTATGGGTGTTGTAGGGAAATAAAGGCAGCATACTTGCTTAGCCTATCCAATATTACCAAAACCATCAAAAAATCCTCCGATTTTGGCATACCTTCAATGAAATACATGGTTATCTTTTTCCACACCTTCTCGGTCATAGCTAGAGGTTGCAAAAGTCCTCCTAGAGCCATTGCCATATATTTGTGCCTCTAATAGATATCGCAATTGGCCACCATCTCCTCCGTAGCTTTCTACATTCCAACCCAATACAATTTTGCTACAGCCTATGATAGGTCTTCTGTACCCCCGAGTGCCCCACTACCGTGAAACACTTGCAGCAAATGGGGTACATATGGCAACATCCTCAATATAACCATTCACCCTTTGTATAACAATCTCTAATCTATTAAGGTATAGCCTAGATAACTATCCTTGTTCATCAATAATTCTCTCATGATTTTCTCCAATCCTTCATCTTACTGACTTTCCTTCTCAATGCCTCCCAGTCCACAACTAAGGGAACAGTTAATGCCATCATGCGGGGCTCCCTAAGAGGCATTGAGAACTGGTGTGGTTCAGTATGAACTCGACAACTGAGTTAAGGGATACCTCTGCAATATCTAAGTGTAAGTGATTATCTTCCTCATCACAAACTGTTAGGACATGTAATGAACGGTCCTTACAATGGTGGCTTGGAGCGAACTTTTCATCACACTTAAAGCATAAATCCTTAACTATGTTATCCCGAATTTCTAGCTCATCTACCTCTTGAAGTTCCCCCTGGTCTTAATCCTTGACCTTTATCCCTCGGAGCATCTTTTTGAATAGGCACTGTCTTCGCTTTTGGTGTCAAAAATATAGTGGTCATGCCTAACTGCTGCTACAGCTACTCCTCTCTAAGGAATTCTTATCCCCACCAACTGGGCTAACTCCATAGCCCCTAAGCTACATGGTCTCAATACTTGAACAACCGCTCGAATTTTAGGCTTAAGCTCCTTCATAAAATTCTCCTCTAGCACAGTCTCTGACAACCTTCCCTATCGGCTTGAGGAGTACTTGAACTTCTCCCAGTACTTTATTACCATCCCCTCCTACACCAGAGCAAAGAATTGTTCATTGAAGTATCTTTCCCGACTAGTTTAGAAATGTTCTAACAAACTGTCTTTGAACTCCATCATGATTGAATCGGATCTCACAAATCTCCCCATTAGTACTAGGACAGAGCCTTCCCCTCAAGACATAGAGTGACTACAATAAGTTTTTCATCTTCTGTTAATCCATTTACAACAAAATATCGCTTCACCCTATAAATCCACATGTGAGCATTTTTTTTTATAAAAAAAATGACATCTTCAACTTTCTCACCCTATAATCTCCATCACATCAATTGCTTCTTCCTTCTCCATTATAGTGGGTGTTGTGTTCCCTCCATGTTTTCCTCTCCCCCAAATCAGCTCTTGATCTTCACCATCCCAATTTATTCACCGGCCATACCCTTCACCTGTTACCCTCCTTAGAAGTGGCTTCAAAAGTGGCATCTCCTCTTCTTCTCCCAAAATTTTCATCTCTTGATCCTCCCTCATCGTCCCTATATTAGAGTTTTCCCCATTTCCTTATCCGGTCAACGGTTCCCTTTCCTCTGATGATTGCATCTTAGCTTGAACTCTACCATCATTTTCATCATCTCTTCCAGATTTGAAAATCTGCCCTCAATTGCTGAAATTTACTCTCTGAATTCAGATTTCAAATTTTCAACTTCTCCATCAAGCCTCTACTCTAACACATCAATCTTCTTAGCCGTCATAGGTCCAAAAAAAAAAAGCTCTGATACTAATTTGATAGGAGTCCGATCTCCACACAGTCAAAAAGCAACAATGAAGAAGAGAAAACACAACATAAATCAATGATAAATAATAAGATTATTGACTAATTTTATTGATATTGGTAATCTACTATTTGAGCGGTGCTCTCAACAAATCCTAGGCGCCACTAGGAACAACTCCAAAGAAAATGTCTACTAAAGATAAAATCATATAATGAAAATAAAATAGCTTAATTAATCCTAAATAAACTTTTCTAATTCCCTCCCAACTACGAATTCAAATAAGTCATATTTCCTTAGATAAACCTTCCTAATTATCTCTCCCAATCTGAACTCAAATTAACTATCTTTTCCTAAATAAACCTTCCTAATTTCTTCCAAATTTTGATTTTCTATGGTAAGTAATTAAAGGTATAATTAATCCCCTTTGAGCCCCCCTCTCTCCTTTCCTATCGCTCACACTAATGGGGACCACTGGGCTTTTTCGTCTGCCAGATAGACTGGCTCCACTTGCTGGGGCCGGGTTGATTGGATGGTTTCATGAGTGGGAAAGGAGGAGTCTGATTAGAGGAGGCTTATGTTTATAAGGGAGTTTACACATTTTCTTTCCTTTTTTGTGAAAATTTTTAAAGCTTTATCTTTTGATAGTCTTCTTTTTCTCTTTAAATTTTATTTAATTATTTGTAAAATAAGGGTGTATGGTTGGATGAAAATTTTAGAAAAGGAGAGAGTGGAAAAACAAGACATGATGTATTTATGCTTGAAAATTTTAAGAAAGATACGAAGAAATTATTATACATCATTTTAATATCAAATTTATGTAGAAAAGATTCATGTAGCCGATCCCATGCAATGGAATAAAGGCTTGATGTTGTTGTTGTTATTTTAATATCAAATTAATGGAGGCGTTAATGCGTTTTCTATCTTCCTTTTCTGATTGGACAATGGAGCTAGGATTTGATATCATGAAAAGAACTCTCCGTACAGAAATTGCAGATGAATTGATGAAAGGAGGAAGAAATATGTGTGCACTACTTGGATCAATGGCCTCACAAGTAATCAATTTCGTTCATTAATCAATATCCAAAAAGTCCATACAAGCAATCATATTTAGAAAGGAAAAATAGCCCTAAATTATGGATGGAATTATCCTTATTCTTAATATATTTATTCTAAATAAAAAAAGAGAAAACTAAGTACATTTCAACCAAAATTAATGATACGTTGAAAACTAATTTGATTCAACTCTTTTGTAGATTGGTTTAACTCCTTGTGGTTAGCTTATGAGAAACCAAACTTGTGTGTAGATTTGGCAGAATGGTTTTCCAAAATAAATGGAATCCTTTGTCACGGTCAGGTAATCAAATTGGTCTTAATTTGGTTTTATATCTCGGTAGTTTTCGTTTCCAACTCCCGATTAAAAGAAATAATTCTATATTTAAGCCTCCAAGTTGGAAAATTTTGAAGCTTGCTCTCTTGTGTTTTAATTTTTTTTTTTTAAAAGCTTTTGGTTAGTTTATCTGCTGTTGAACTCTTTGCTTTCAAAGGTCGAGCAAATGTTTTTGTGTTGTGTTGATGAGTTTATTTTCTTTCGTTGGATTTGGTCAAAGTCTTGTTATTGTTCAACTATAAGCACATATTTGTAATAGTTCTGTTTCCTCTGAGAGTAATTGGCCAAGGCTCAAATATTTGATTCAAAATACGCCTGATATCTATTTTCATATGTTTCTATTGAATATGAGAGAAATGTTTTAATCCCTCAAAAGTAAAATAATAATCCTATCGGCAATTGCTAAGTTTAGAATGCCTGTACCGAAAGTTACCTGAAAAGATGCAATTAACTAGATTTGACAGGAAATGCAGGTCTTAACAGGAATGTTCTGGAAGTATGGCAGAATGGTTTTGGCTAATGCTTAAATCTCTTGATATTTGTTATTATTCCTGAAATTATTACGTGATAGTTACACGTATTATGTTGACTAGAGAATAATACTCATCTTTCATAAAACTAGGAATTTGTATTCGGTTATCTCTGAGTGTGGATTTGCATGGCATTTCAAAAATTTTCTTTTTTTTTTCAGACTTTGGCATTCCAATATTTAACACGATACTCGTTTACAATGCTTTATTTCTTGGTACTTTTAGTTCACATGATATCAATTTCCAGCTGCTATTCCAATTTTTTTTTGTTTCTGTTATCCCAAAGTTTAAATAATTTTATTAGTTATTTTCAGAAGAGAGTCTAGGATTATCAACTATTGTCTACTGTATATTTGCTCCATGTTTTTTTTTTAAATTATTTAAATAATTTTGTATTGATCATGTTATCTCGAAACCTGATTTATCCAACATATTTTTAAATACTTATTTGTTAGACTAGTGGCTCGTTCATTTTACTGACATTTATTTGTGTTTCTAGAGTTATATTTTCTGTTCTCTGAGATTTATTGGCATAATTATCTATTTATCATGACACAACAATATTAAAAAAAAAAAAAAAAAAAAAACCTTCATTTACCATGAACTTGCTGAAGGCTTTCTAATAATCATTGGTATATCACCAGTACATTGTCACTGTATACCTAATAAAGGTCTTGTTTTCAAACTTGGACATAGGATGCTTCATGGCAAGTTAACATTTGAATTCATACTGAGATTGTTCAACAGATCATCAACATTAAGATATCTTGATGGTTTACATCGTCAGTTGGATGCATTACGAGATTGCACATATCAATACATCTCAGTTTACCTGTCAATCACTTAGAGGCTGTGCAATGAATAGATCCATGACATATAGATGCTTCCGAGATTGCTTCAGTCCTTTCTTGTAAAGCTGCTGATCCGAGCAATAGTGGCCCTGCTGGTCACGGTGTTAACTTTAATCAAGTAGGGGACACTGTTAACTTGAAGGGTAATTGTAATCCTGGTTGTTAGTTTGGAGCAAATATTGGAATTTCCCCACTGGTGGTTTTTCTTCTTTTGTACATCACCCTTATGGTGTATATTAATTCATTGAATGGCCAATATCATGCTTGAAAATTTTTTCTTTTGTATGCTCAGAGCGAGAACTATTAAATTTAGAGAATTGGAGAGGGAAAATGCTTAATTTTCTTGCTCAGACATGTTCCTATTTATAAATCTATACAAGATATTTTAATAAAGAAAGAAATAATTATAAAATCATACATAATTGCTCTGATATGATCCTTCCTAAATCCACCTAAATATGGAAGGAGATCGGCGCTAGTTGAGCCACCCACAAATCCCCATCCTAGCCGGGGGATCAAAATGCCAAGGGACGGCTGGGATTTTACCCTCCCCTTCAAGCTGGGGAATACATATATGTTATTCCCAGCTTAGTAATTAGTCTCAAAAAGGCAGAGTTATCTAGTCCCTTGGTAAAAATATCTGCAAGCTGATCTTTTAATGAGATATGGTAGATACATATAAGACCACTATCTAGTTTCTCCTTTATGAAATGTCTGCCCACTTCTATGTGCTTGGTTCTTTCATGTTAAAACGGATTGTGAGCTATGCTGATTACTGATTTGTTGTCACAGTATAGCTTCATGGGTCCTTCCCACTTGATCTTTAGTTCTTCTAAAATCATCTTGATCCATAGTAGATCAGATATTTTCAAGGTCATAGCTCTGTATTCTGCTTCTGTACTAGACATTGCCACCACATTTTATTTCTTGCTTCTCCATGTAACAAGATTTTCATGCAGGAATGTGTAATATCCTGAGATAGATCATCTATCTACTGGTGATCCTGCGTAATCTGCATCAGTATATGCTTTTGGGGTTATTCCACTGTCTCTTATGAAGAAAATCTTTTTACTTAGGTTTCCCTTAAGGTAGTGTAATATTTTCTATATAGCTTGCATGTGAGTTTGCTTTGGATTTTGCATGAACTGGCTGATCATGCTTATAATAAACACTATATCTTGTCTTGTGTGGGAAAGGTAGATCAATTTTCCCATAAGTTTCTGGTAGGCTTCCTTATCTACATTTGGACTTCTTTAGCTTCTCCCAATTTGAGACTTAGTTGTACTGGCTTTGGTGCCGATTTAAAAGCTAGCTTATGTGTTTCTTTAAGAAGATCATTAATGTATTTTTTTTGTAAAATGAAGATTCCTTTACTGGAGTTGGCTACTTCAATTCCAAGGAAATATTTTAATCTACCAAGATCTTTGATCTCAAAATCCATGGAAAGACATTTTCTCATAATTACTCTCCTTTTCACCATTCTCAGTCAAGATGATATCATCCACATTAGCTAATAAAATTGTCTTCCCTTATGTCTGAGTGCTTGAAAAATAATATATGGTTCCCTTGGCTTTGCCGATAATCATTAAATAGCATGACTTTTGAGAATCTTCTAAACCAAGATCTAGGTGATTGCTTTGGTCCATATAAAGTATGACATCTCTAGGTTCAGCATTTGGATTGACCTGTTTTGACCTGATTGGAAACATTGTAAGAAGAGGATTTGGGGATGAAGAATATGATTTTTTAGCCATTTCAGATTATTTTTAGCCGTCGGCCTAGTTCAGAAAATTATCTGAATCGAGGTATGTCACATTGCGTTTATCTCGATTTTAAAAAATAAATAGTTTTTATCTAATTTTTTGATAAAATTTTTATTTTCGTTAGTGAAAAATGCGGATACTTTTGTACCAGTAAAACTTTTACCTCATAACTTTTTATATGTTATAGAGATTGAGATTATGAATGTTGAGTATTTTCTGAAAATTTTATAACGAGAGTTTTGAAATTTGTGAGATTTTTATTGAATAGAAAATTATCTGGATGTTGAAAAATAGTGTTGTATTATGATAAAAGTTTTAAAAGTTTATTTTACACAATCCCTGATAATTTGATTATTTTTAAAAAATATGTATTTTTGCGTAATAGGTTTTTTTGTTGCCTACCGTTAGAGAAAATTGTGCAATTTTCACACATGCTCAATTACGCTTTAATTTCTATAATATGATGAAAAATGTGCCTATGTGATTAAATAATATATGTTAGGAGTCATAAGGGATCAGAATTTTTTGATATTTTGTCTGTGTCATGGAATATTCTTGTGCATATATGCTATTTTCTAGTGCATATGGGCAAGTTCTGGTGCTATATGCACAAAAGATAATCATAAGGGGTCAGAATCCTTTTGAGATTCTATTTGGGTCCGGGGAATATGATATGAACTACTCTATGATATGAATTGCATTTTATTCATCTGCTCAGTATTATTTTTTTATAATTGGATAACTGTTATGCTCATATTATATTTCTCAGTACAGTAATTTATTTTATTGCATTTAATTAATTTTAAATATTTTAAGCAAAATGTTGAATAAAATAATTTTGAAAATTTAGATCGTTTTGTGTGGCCTGCTAAGCTGTTGTAGCTCAATATGATTTTGCTTCTGATTTTTTGGCTCTGAAAAGTGGAAGGAGCTTATGGATTAGCAGTTCAGGATTGATCAGAGTTTATTTGTATTTCCTTATTTTGATATTTTGTACAATCATGACTAGTTTATTATTCGATTTTGTAGTATCTGCATGTAGTCATATATTGTAGTGTAGATATATTTTGAAGAAATGAAAGAAATATTATGGATGAGTTTTTTTTTAGTATTTGAATATTTTAATAGCTCTGTAATCTGTAATTTATTTAAAATGAATATTGAAAGAGAATTTGAAATATTTTAAAATTAGATCTTGGGATTTTCTTGTCACGGCAAAACACTATAGGAACTGTCATAGTTGGGTTGAGTTTACACACTTTGTCACCTCCTAGATTTATCTTTGAATCCTAATTGAATCTCCATAGATATTTCTGTCTCCAAGTCCTCAAGTTGGAATATATTTTTGACATCCAACTGTTATAGCCAGTTGTAATTAGCTTCTAGTGAGAATAGGATCCTCATTGTGTTCATCTTGGCCACAGGTGCAAAAGTTTTCTAGTAGCCTATGTCATATGTCTGAATTTACCATTTTGCCACAAGTCATATCTTATATCTTTCCAATGTACCGTCATCTTTCTATGTCACAGAGAACACCTATTTGCATCCGACTATTTTTTTCCTACTAGTAGGTCGTTAATCTCTCAGGCATTGCTTTTCTCCAGGGCCTGCATGTTGACCTCATTTTTGTATGAGGTCATCATGTATTGCCCCAAACTCCCGGTTCTATGTTCCATAACTGATAGCGTGCCACCTGTTAGTCGCTTCAGCAAATCCAAATCAATCATCCAATCCATAAATCAAACCCATAAATCAAACACACACCCTCAATCAAATACCAGCCAAATCTCAATCAAATTCAGATTTCAAACCTACCCAGACTTTTGAACTTTTCCTGATTCAATCTCCAATCAATCATTCAACATTTAATCAAATCTAATCAACCTGCATATATCTAATCCTCAATCAATGACCTGCATTCAATTAAAACCAAATCGACCTGCATACATCAAATCCCGTATCATTAATTTTTTTCAATCAATGATTGATCAAGATGGTCAATTGAGCTAGCTCAGGCTATCTCAATTGATTATCAAACATCAATTTTCCTTCAAATCAATTTTAAATCACTTCTAAACTCCACCAAACTTCTTCAAATACTTCTCCTAGTGCTTAGAACTTGACCACTCATCTTAACCTAGTCACTAGTTGACTTAGTCAACTTAACCCAATTTGAGTCAAATTAGTTCAATCCAAGCCAACTCAATCCATATATCCAATCAAATCTCTATCAAGCCATCTATCCTCTAAATTGATTCAAATTCATGCTCCAAACATGTCTTAATCATTGATCGATTAAACTCGAGTCAAGTTTGAGCAAGTCCACATATGGGTTTTGGTCAAATTCTCCTACTCTTAATTAAATATACATGCATCTTCATTCAGTCTATTAATATTCCATTCAAACAGCCATTTATAATCTCCCATGCCACCTTGGCAGTCAATATAACTGTTGACTAGTCAAACTAGTCAAACAATTCATCAAAACCTATTGAAGTGGACAAATCCCTAAGCTTGAGGTAATCCTCTCTATCCCAGCAGCTGAAATAGGTTCCAGAACCTTCTAAGTGCTGATTAAACCCAGCTCAAGTTTTGGATTAAGCTCCTAATACTCACATGTGCAAGTAAAGACAAAAATACCTTTCCACATAGATGTCCTTGCATTTGTCCTTTGATTCTCTGATCCTAACAACCCCAAGCCAGGTGTTAAGCATCTGAGAAGTCCCTGAATTAATCTCAACCGTCCCTTTTGGCTCAAGCATTTGGAATAGGGTAGAAGGGACGGATTGGATCATTCTAATCTATCTCCCATTGGACTCACTATCAGAGGGCTCGAGCATTTCGTTTTGAATCCTCTGTCATTCCTCTTCATTCCTCTTCATCCTCCCAGTGATTTCCCAGCCTTTGGTGGCTGCTAACGACGAGATCAAAGCCCAACCGAAGCTTGGATCGTTCTAGTTGTCATAGCTCCTTGTAGAAGCTTCTTCCAGGCTTGAGGTCTTCTAGAGATCAACACGTGGACAATCAACAAATTCAACCGTGGTTAAAACATCCAAATTTATCGACTCTAGCTCGGTAAATCTTAAACCCTAGGCGTTTATCTAGTTTTCTAAATAACATCTCAATGAGTGCATCAAATGGCTTAAAAATAATTCCCCACTACTCCTTGAACTCTTTTAAATCTCTGTTTAAAATTTTAAAACATTTGGTTTGCTATTTCGCTAAAACGAAAAAAAAAAATCCTTGGGTTAACGGGTCAGCTGAACGAGGAAGATGAAATCAGGACCATTCGTTCTTTCTATTTCACACGGACGGTCATGATTTCTCCATTTTAATGGTTTGACCAACCGTTAGATCCACATTTTGATGGATCTAACGGTTAAGAAACCTGCCGAGCTGGTTAAGTGAGTGGGCCCCGCTTGACCACCGCCATCCGCGTGGTCGAACCTGGCTGTGACGCGTGGAAAGTTAGCCGCCGGCTGACTGTGTATTTAAAGCTTTTAAATAAATTTAAAAAATGCAGAGAGCTTCAAAAATCCATAGGAATTTCAATTCTTATCCATTTTTGGAGTTCTTGGGCTTGTTTTGTTCATATTTTTAATAACTATATTTTAAAAATATTAAAAAATTATTCTAAGTAATATTTTCTTAATAATTTCAGAAATACATAAAACCCTATTTTTAATTTTAAAATTATATATAAAAATTATTTTGATTTGAAATTTGGCAGGAGTATTCTAGGGTATAAGTCTGATCTAGCCTAATTTTCTTAAGGCCATTTGATGCAATTTCTTTTAGTTTATGAATTTACAAAAATCTAGGTCAATTTTTTATTTAGATTTCCCTTTTGGGATGAAACTCAAACTTAGAAAACTAGTGTTATATACTTAATGATCTAATACACATCGATTTGACATTAATCAATCTCATAATAACTAGTAGATTTAGGTGACTCTTCACTATGGGTCTTAATTTTCAATAAACTCAATAAATCAAATAAAATTCCTAAAATCTAAAATAAATCTCAACCAATTCTAATCAACTATAAAAACAAATTTATAATCATTCAAAAAATCAGAGATCAAGCTTAAATATCATTAAACCTAAACTAAACCTTAATCAAACCTAAATCAACACCCCTAATTAAACTCTAATTAAACAAATCATAATAATTTAAATAAAATTCCTTAAAATTTCAAACTGATTATAATGAACCATAAACTAAGTAAACAATCAATCTAAAATCAACTTTGAGCCTAAATCTCACTTAATTCCTAATTAAATTCCTAAATTTCCTTAATTAAACATTAACTAGATAAATACTTTAAAATTCATATAAAATTCAAATAAATTAAAAATATAAAAGAAAATAAACTCATTTTAAAATCAAATAAAACCAGAAACATAATAATTTTAATTTTAAATAATTTTCTAATAATAAATCCATTAATAATTCCTTAAGGGAGTAATTTCTTTAATAATTCATTAAATATACTAAATAAATCCTAAAATTCATAAAATTTAAATAAAACTAAATAAAAATCAGAGAATCATAATGTAATTTAAGAATAAAATTTTTAAATAATTTTTAAATATTAATTCAATAATAATTTATTAAATAACCCATTTTCTATTAATAATTAATTAAATAATATTTAAATCCTAAAATTCATTAAAATTCATGTTAAAATCAATAAAATCTAGAGATTAATCTTTCCAATTTAAATAAAATTTTGTAATAATTTCATTAGTAAATCATTTATTCTTAATTAAATTCATAAAAACTCAACAAATGATTAAAAAATTCTAAATATTATAATAAGATACATTGAGATTTAAATTAAATTTTAACTCATTCAAACCAAATTAATTTGTTAATTTTGTTGATTAAAATTTATTTTAATCAATAAAATTTGATTATTAATTTAGATTAAATCGGTTAAGGCCTTTATGCCTAAAGCTTGATTCCTTTTGGAGGGCTTTAGGCATTTCGATTTAAAAGGCCTTTTAATACACATAAATAACAAAGAGATCCCTTATGTGTTGTGCATGACTCCTTTCAGGAAGGCACAATTACATTTAGATTAAGGGATCTTCAAACAAATATAATAACATACCGACCTTATACGACGTGCTAGATTCCTTCGGGAGGGCATATGGTATTGCATTCATAAGGTCCCTTTCTCCTTCTCTAATAAAATTTAAGGATTCTCAAATAAAGACTTATCTTTTTTATATGATGAGTGTTCATTTTGAAAGTCCTAGGACTTATAAATTGATAACTTTTTGCACTTAGGGAGTTATCAATCTATAAGTTCTTTAAAACTAAATCAAATAATCTTAACTTCTAAAATTGGAATAATTTAAAATTCAAATACACTCTACTTAAACTTCAATTAAATTCACATTTGGCCTTTAATAAATAAACCTTAATAATACATGCAATTTGAACAATAATTTCTATAGGACCTATCCAAGCCACACGACCTCTTTCACACACTTAGATTCTTGTTAGGACAACCAACTTTAGCCTAGGCTAGGCCGGTGGTTTATTGTGGTTTTGTTTGCGGGTGTCTTGCCTAGAGGGTACCTATGTTTGTTTGCTTACTTTCCTGCAATTCATAGCATGCATATTTATTTTTTGTCTGTACACCAAAGAGTGGAGTGAACAAGTGAGGGCCATGTATTTACTTTTCTGTCTTTACTTTCCTGCATATATGACTGTTCACAACGCACTCATAGCATGCATAATTATATAACTGCTTTACTTTTCTTCTTTTACTTACCTACAAAGTAGAATGTTCCTAGGGATTGATGTACTTGTAAAGAGAAATGTAAAGTTTTATTTTCTAGATTGTTGTATATAGATTGAGTCTGTAAAGTGTTTCGAGTCTATAAAAGAATTAAAAACAATTGCTTATACATATACAAATGGGGCTCTAAAAAGTAATATCCTCCCCCAGGAGGATGTTCCTTTTTGGAATTCCATAGAAGACTTGGAGCCTGAAGACCATAAGCAGTTGTATTTAATTCTATTCTCTTATAGGTTTAGAACCCAGGTTTGTTGTCGGTGGGGCCTGGCCACCTTTACTTTACTGCAGACCGTGGGATGTACTCTGTAAATTTGATATTAATAAAATCAACTCTTTTATATATATAAATGTTTCATGCATCATTATCATTCGTGTAGATTTTCTATTTTTTGTAAGCATCTTATCCTGCATCTGATTAGATTTCTTCAAATATTCCTTGATTCCTAGGATAGAGCTACCTTAAATCTTGCATTCATCGGCGAATTGTTGTGATTAGGATTGTTAGCTGGCATCCCACTCTAGGCAGGTGGTAAGTCCAGAATGTATACACTCTCTCTTTGCACCTTCTCTCCTCTAATCAACTCTAACTCTACTAAATTCAATATTAAAGTCTATAATCTAAAGTCTGAGCATAAAAATTTAGATTAGCCCAAATATTTAGTTAAATTTATATATAATTTTAAAATTAATTAGTCTTCATTTAAATCGAGAGTATTCTTTTAGGAGATGTAATTTGACTTTCCCCTATAGGGAGTCTAGATCCCAGAATAATCTAAACCCTCTCTTAGTTTCCTTTCTAAGGTAGGGGAAAGATCTGTGAAATGTTGACATTGCTTTATCTATATATTAAAATTTATTTCTATAATCAAAGGATAGGTAGATGATTGATCTGCTCTCACAGGCAGGTCAAATATCTTCTATATTTGATAATGGAAATAAATTCATAATTCATTAGTCTAATCGGGTTGATAGGACAATATGCGAATTGTTCTTCGGGATGATTTGTATATTCTCTATGCTGCACCTGATTAGAAGAATGAATTATAGGCTTCTTTCTTTTAAATCAATAGAAGGACAATAGTCTGCTTTTCGGGGCGGTATAATATCCGACTATGTGGATTTAATTGGAAGAAAATAATTAAAATACATATAAAGCAAATCATGTGAGGAACTAAAATTATTTCTTTAAATTTAAAAAGCATTTTAAATTAGAGAAAAGATTATATTTTTTTTTCTCACACTGCATTTTATCTTTCATTACACTTTTTCAATTTTTATTAGATAGCCTCGAAAATATCATTAGGAATATGAATATTATTTAGTACAATCATAAATTTTGTGTGTGAAGATGAGAAGTTATGGAAGGATACAAAGTTGGTTATGGGGTACAAGAGAGGTTTTTTGGTGAACTTGTATTTATCTCAACTTCAGGAGACGGTTTATATTCTTGGATCTACTCTGGAGTATAGTTTGGATTTGTGCGCTTAGAATACACTTGCCCAAGCCTCTTGTTGTCCATAATAACTTTGTTCTCAGTTTCCCTGGATTTATTTTTAGGTTTAGGTGGATTGGTTTGAGGTGGAGCTAGAAGGTCAAGAGGGGAAAGCTCACTTTCCTCATCTTCCTCAGTTTCAGTCCCCTCCTAAAGGTGACTTGACTTCAATTATTCATAATTCATGCATGATTTGTATATTGCATACTTCCATAACAATCTTTCTTTTATACTATTTGTAGAAAAAATGTGTCTACAATAAGAAAAAGAATTGAACTTCTTTTCATAATATTACTGATTAAGAAAAGTTTTAAACAATCATACTTGATCTTATTTCAAACTCCAACTATACATATGGATATACAATTACTTGTGCATGAATACTTGAATGTATGCTCATATTCACTAATTGAAATCCTTTTAATGCATTTATCTCTTCAAACAAGTCAAGTGACATTGTATGTATATAGAATTAATAATTCTTGCTTTTAGAAATTAGAATTTACATAACTTATATTCCTGGCGAGTTGTCTCCTTCAATCCTCCACCTCTTACTCTTCCGCATTTACAAGTAACCTTAAAACCTCCCTTATGCATATATCCAATGAATCCTCTTTCCTTTTCTTTCTTCCCTAAACTTTCCTTATTCTTCCTTCATTGTCTCTTTCTCCCACATAGTCACTGCTCCCTCAAAGCAATTACTCACAAAAATTGCTCTCTTACACAGTCACTCTCACTCCCTTCCCAAACTCAATAGTTGTCGTTATCTGCACTGTCGAGCACTTCACTCTTCCAACACTGCACTGTGCGTGAATTGCTACAATTCTCTCACTCATGATTCTCCCCAATGTATTGTTCCGTGCTTCTCCTCCACAGCAATGTGCCGAATTGTCACGACCCAGACCAGATGCTCGACTTAACGAGGCGGGAACGAAAGTCGGACAGTAGAATCAAATCATTTAATTCATAAGTAATACAACATTAAAATATCATATTTTCTTCCACAATTTATCTGAAGAGCCACTAACAAAATTCCTCAAATATTTAACATTTGTAAAGTTCATAAATTACCTATTTTCAGTGTTGTGTTGTCTTCTATAGATAAATTTTTTCCTTTATGTCATTTCTAAATCTCTGAAGACTTACCTGAAATATTTATTTAATGGAATGAATTTATAATATATACAATACATATATAACCTTCAATATACAAATTCTTCTCTTTTTTATCTTTATTTTATTTATTTCAATCATTTATACATATCCGATCATATTCCTTTATAACATTTATAAAGCTTTAATATTTATTTCTTTTTCCACTTAACTTGTATAAGAGCACCGTCTAAATGTACCAAAGGTACAACCATTTTCATTTCCATTTACTTTTCAATAACCTTTTTCGTACACGAGTATGTTGTTTCCCCAACTTGTACTATACGAAGGTGAACTCATATAAGTTTGCATGCATATCCTTTTTACTTATTTTACATTTATTTAATTTATTTTGATTCATTTTCATATACCATTTCTTCGTATGCATACTTTCTTAAGACATACATGTATCATATACGTTTATACATCCTTTTTCACATATACACACAATTCCATTCAAGTCATTTTATTCATTCATTTTTCGTTGTAACAATATCTATATTATTTTATGCATTTAAACTTACATCATTTCACACATGCTGGTTTCCAAAAAGGAGTAAAACCTTTAAGCAAAACTATGATATAAAATGTTATGTAATGTTGAAAGAAAATATAAAATATTAAAATTTCACAACTATAATTATAATTACCCACTTTAATCTTTCAAATCGATCCTTATCACAACCTCAACTTTAATTCTCTTTCTTGTTGAATCCTACAGGCTACAGCTTGATTTCTTTCATTCCAAAATTCCTAAAATTTCACAATATAATTTTCATAAAACAAATATTCTTTTAAAAATAAATCTAAGAAAATTCATATGAAAGTTTACTTACAATGAGGGGATTTTTCAAATACCAAAATCTTCCTTTTTTTTTTCTCAAATCTCTTCTCACTTCCAATTCTCTCTTATCTTCAATTAAATGTTTCCACTAAATAGAGAAAAATTAGGAAACAATCTATACAAAATTGAAAAAAAAAACAAATTTTTTTTCTTTCCCACGTCGTTCCTCCCGTTCGTTAAAACTTCTTCTAAATTTATCACTCATTTAGCGATAAGAATGAAGAGGAATCGTTAATTCTTATTCTTGAAGACAATCTTTTGCTAAAATTGGAAAAACAAAACTCACCTCATGCTCCGCCCCTTCTTTGTTCGCAAACACCTCTCTGTTTAACGAAAGGCTTCGTTCGCCCTTTTAATAGATCTGGCCGGTTAAGAACCAGTTGGACCGAACCGATTATTACATTCTCCCCTTATAAAAAAATTTCGTCCTCGAAATTAAATCAAGTATAAGAAAACATACTTTATTTGAATAAATGAGGATATTAATTTTTCATTTCTGCTTCTTTCTCCTAGGTGGCATCTCTTTCTAATCCATGCTTTCATAAAATCTTCAATAAAAGGTATTGCTCTATGCCTTAACTATTTTGCATTATAATCCAGTATTCGTTCATGTTTTTTAACATATTTGAAATTAAGCTGCAAGTTAATTGATGTGGACTGGATTCTCCTTGACTCATCTGACACATATTTCCAAAGTACTGATATATAAAAAACATCATGAATTCATTCAATGTTTAAAATTGCGTATTCGGGTATTGAGGCGTTTTTCATTCGTGAGGCAAGGCGTAAGCCTCAAGGCGTTTTGAGGCGTAAGCCTCAAAATCAAAAGATTGCGTAAACACGAAAATAATAAATTTTTTATATACTAATGAGTGAATAATATAAACATAAAAAAGCATAACATATGAAGTGAAATCAAAATATCCCAATAATAAGACAACATGAAATATAGTTCAACTCAAAATTCTATCTTTCCTAAATCCCAGTATCCTTTTCATTAACATATAATTCCAATTTTCAAAAACAAATAGCAATGACATTTCACATAATAACTCATAAGTCATCAACACTGTCATCACTAAGTGGTTCTTTAGTTGAATCATCATTATGATGAACTGCTCTCTCCCCTTCCTCCTCTCCTATAGAGTCCAATGTCAGGCATTTACTTCAAGATTTATGTAAGTTTTAATACATATAGTGTGAGGCGTAAGCGTCATACCAGTGAGGCGAGGTGGGCCTCAACCAAGTTGAGGCGCAAGCCTCATAAAAAAAACTCGAGGCGTAAGCATCGAGGCGTTTTTTACTGGAATTGCGCAAAGGCGGGCCTCAAGGTGAGCCTCATATTGCGCAATTTTAAACCATGAATTCATTTCATATGCACTAACAGATCTAATATATAATCCATATTTACAATCTTCTCTATGATTTCAAAAGGACCTATGAATCTTATAGGCTCAATTTTTCTATCTTCCCAAATCGTTGAACACCTTTCATTGTGCTAACTTTGAGATAAACAAATTCTCCTACTTCAAACTCAACTTGTCTGTGCTTTGCATCATAATACTTTCATTGCCTGTCTTGTACTTCTTTTAGTCTATCTCTGATCAATCTTATTTTACTAGTAGCCTCATCTACCAGTTCAGTTCCAATTATTTTTATTTCACAGGTTTCTACCCAACATAAGGGTGTTCTACACTTTCTCTCATAAAGAGCTTCGTATAGTGTCATTCTAATACTAGATTGGAAACTGTTATTGTATGCAAGTTCAATCAACGGTATATGAGTCTCCCAATTTCCTCTAAAATTTAATACACACAACCGTAGTAAATCCTCCAAAGTCTGAATTATCCTTTATGATTGCCGATCAGTCCGAGGATGAAATGTTGTACTGAAAGTTAATCAGGTGCTCATAGCTTCATGCATTTTCTTCCATAATTTAGAAGTAAATTGGGCATCTCTATCAGAAACAATTGATTTTGGAATTCCATGCAACCTTATAATTTCATCCACATAAATTTTTGTCAATTTCTTCACTGAATCTGTCTTCTTGATTTGTAAGAAATGAGCTAACTTAGTTAATATGTCAATAACAACCTATATTGCATCGTGACTCTATATTGACCTGGGTAATCCAATTATAAAATCCATTACAATATCTTTTCATTTTCATTTTCATTCAGATATAATTAAAGGTTGTAGTTTACCACTTGGCTTTTCATATTCTACTTTAATCACTGACAGGAAATACATTTTGCCATAAATTCTTCTATATTTCTCTTTAATCCTGGCCACCAAAATAACCATCTCAGTTCCTAATACATCTTTGTACTGCCTGGGTGAATGTCAATAATTGAGAGGCGAGTTTCCTGCAATTCTTTTATTTTCATTCTGTAAGGTGCCCTTGCTAGTGGTTATGAAACTGATATCAATTCAATAGTGAAATCTATTTCTCTTTATAGTGGTAATCCTGACAAACCAATTCAATAGTGAAATCTATTTCTCTTTATAGTGGTAATCCTGACAAATCATCTAAAAACACATTTGGATATTCTTTGATTACAATCATCTTTCAACTCCTTAACTTTATTATTTGTATCCTTTACTTGAGCAAGAAAATAGTGACACCCTTTGGATACAAATTTGCAGACTTTCATATAAGTGATTATCATTAAAGAAATTCCTCTCCCCAAAGAATTTCAACTCTCTTTCTCCCGAAAAATTAATTTTTATAATTTCCTATTGCAGTCAATAATCACAAAATATTTTGATAACCAATCTATCCCAATATCATGTCAAATTCTTGCAATGATAAAACATTCACTGTTGTTTCAAACAATCTTTCATTTATTTTGTAAGTCACTTGAGATACACCATTTACATTCACAACATACCCATTCGACATCAAAACTTTCAAAACTATAATTATTTCATAAACATTCAATCTCATTGATTTAGCAAATGCCTCTAAAATTAAGGAGTGTGAAGCTCATGTATCAAAAAGGATCTATACAGGCTTTCCTTGAATCGCTACCACACTTATAAAATTACTTAAAAAATAACATAAACATTCATCATTTCTTTAACAATGTTTTCATAATACATATTTATTCATTTTTCATTAATCTCACATGTAATCAGTTCAGGTGAATCCTTAACATTCTTCTGAGTCAATGCATATACTCTAGGCAGAGTATTCTAGCGGTCTTGACTTGGTCCTAGAGTAGAAGCAGTTGATTCTATCGTTCTTGATCTTCCAAACTTTCTTTGAGATCCAGTGTTTATCCTTGACTCTCCTGCCGGTCTTTGCCGCAAAGTAGGACGATTCTTGGCTATGTGACCTGGTTGATGAACCAGAAGCAACTATTTTTGCCCGATAAACATTCTCTTTTATGTTGCCTTCCACACTTATTGCAACTGTTCACACTTGAGCTGTCACTGCTATTGAACTTAATCTTCTTACAATTAAACTTTCCAGCTTGTGAAAGGGGCTTGCTATGTGATTCCCGAGAAATTCCTATAACCTTACCACTTTTTCTCTTCTGAAAGTCACGTCTCCTTCGAGTGTTTTGCAGGTCCAATTCTACCCTCCTAGCCCTTTCCACCAACATTAAGTAATCTTCAATTCTAAGTGGAACAAGAGGCTGCCTAATTGCATCCTTCAATCTAGATAAAAATAGGTGACATTGTTCTTTTGCAGTATGTATCAGTTGAGGAGCATATCTGGATAAGGTTGTAAATTCAGCTTCATATTGCATAACTGATTTATCTCCCTGCACCAATCTCATAAATATATCATGCAGCTGCCTCCTTGTAGGAGTTACTAACCAATCTCTGAACATTCGTGTAAAATCATCCCACTTAGTTTGCATATCATGAATTCCTCCAGTTTTATTTTTATGCTGACCTCTCAACCACCTTTCTGCTTCTCCATCAAGAGCAAAGGTTGTCAGGGAAACTTTCCTCTCCTTTGGACAGAACATTCATTCTAAAAATTTTTGAACCATTAGTAGTTAGTTTTCAGCTTCAATTGGTCCCTATACTCCTTTAAATAATGGTGGTCTCATATCTTGAAACAATTTGAGATATTTATCCATAGACATTCCACCATCGCTACTACTTCCGGATGTTTGATTCAATGAGTCTTGAATTAACTGAGTCATACCCATCATCATGTGTGTCAATGCATCAAGGTTAACATTAACATTAAGCACTGGCATTTCCACTTCTGCCTCTTCCTCTTCTCCGAGATCATTTTGATTCCTATTTTAGTAAGATATTTATTTTACATTAAAATTTTAAATCATTAATAATCATCTTAATAGTTCTTCCAATATGATTCATATATTAATTGATCTCTGATATCATTTTTGTCACGACCCGGCCGGATGTTCGACTTAACAAGGCGAGAATGAAAGTCGGACGGTAGGATCAAATCATTTAATTTAGAATTAATACAACATTAAAACATCATATTTTCTTTCACAATTTATCTGAAGAACCATTAATAAAATTTCTCAAATACTTAACATTTATAAATATCATAAATTATATGTTTTTAGTGTTACGTTGCCTTCTATAAATAAATTCTTCCATTTTTGTCATTTATAAATCTCTGAAGACTTACCTGAAACATTTATTTAATGGAATGAATTTGCAAAATAAACTCAGTGGGTAACTCTTAAAACAATCAACATGAAATTAAAAATATATATACAATAGACATATAACCTGTAATATACATCTTATTCATTTCTCTTTGTTATCTTTATTTCATTCATTTCAATCACTTATACATATCCAGTCATATTCCTTTCTAACATTTATAAAGCTTTAATATTTATTCACTTTCTCATTTAATTTGTACATGAACATTGTATGTACCAAAGGTACAATCATTTTCATTTCCTTTTCCATAACCTTTTTTCTTTTCATGCACGAGTATGTTACTTCCTCAGCTAATACTCTATGGGGGTGAATTCCTGTAAGTTTACATGCATATCGTTTTCCTTCTTTTCTATTTATTTAATTCATTTTAATTCATTTTCATATATTCATTTTTTATTTATTTTCATATACCATTTCTTCATGTGCATACTTTCTTAAGACATACATGTATCATATATGTTTATACATCCTTTTTCACATATACACAATTTCATTCATTCATTTTCCATTGTAACAATATCTATATTCTTTTATGCATTTAAACTTACATCGTTTCACATATGATGGTTTTCAAAAAGGAGTAAAACCTTTAAGTAAAACTATATAATGTTGAAAGAAAATACAAAATATTAAAATTTCACAACTATAATTATAATTACCCACTTTAATCTTTCAAATCAATCCTTGTCACAACCTCAGCTTCAATTCTCTTTCTTGTTGAATCCTACAGCTTGATTTCTTTCCTTTTAAAATTCCTAAAATTAAGCAATATAATTTTCATAAAACAAATATGCTTTTAAAAATAGATCTAAAAAAATTCATATGAAAGTTTAATTACAACAACGGGATTTTCCAAATCCCAAAATCTTTCTCTTTCCTTCTCAAATCTCTTTTCCTCATTTCCAATTGTCTTACTTATCTTCAATTAAATGTTTATACTAATTAGAGAATGAATTAGGAAATAATTTATACAAAATTAAAAAAAACAAACATTTTTTCTCTTTTCCTCCCGTTTGTTGTAACTTCTTCCAAATTTATCACTCCTTTAGCGATAGTAATGAAGAGGAATCGTTAATTTTTATTCTTGAAGACAATCATTTGCTAAAATTGAAAAAATAAAACTCACCTCATGCTCTCGCATGAAACCGCCTGTCCGCCCCTTTTCTGTTCGCGAACGCCCCTCTGTTTCGCAAAAGGCTTTGTCTTCACTTTTAATAGATATGGCCGGTTCAGTTTTTTAATAGATCTGGCTAGTTCGACTGAACCGGCCAGACCAAACCAATTATTAGACGAATCCTCTTCATGTACTGTGTCAACTTCCTCTTCAATCCAGTAACCGCACTTCCTCCAGTACACTGTGCCACACCTTAAAGTAGTGGCTGCTTGCTGGTTGCGTGAATTCATATCAGAAAGAGGATAAGATGAGAGGGCCCACCTTAACTGCTCTCACACTCTTACCCAAAGAATGCACCTATTCAGGAATTAGGGAAATAATTAATTTCATTTATGTTTTGCTTTGTATTAATACTAGTATTTACTTAACAGTACTTAACTATTAAGTAAATATTAATTATTTAATAATGAATTTTAATAAAAATATTAATGAAACTCTTTTAAACTAAAAAATTAATCTGTGGAAATCGTCATTACCTGAATTTTCTAGGTATTACAGACTTATTGTAGTGTTGGTTTGTGATATACCATTTTGTCCACTTCTTTGATTCCACTCCTTACTTGGGGGCTTTCCATATATCTTCCAGTATGTCTCCTTTATGTGTCTTGATTTCTTGCAATAACTACACCAAAAGGGAGTCTTTGTCTTTAGATTTTGAAAAATCCTTATCATTTTACGTCCATGGCGCCTCTTTGGTTAAACACCATTGCCGAACCTTCAACTTCCTTTGGCTATAGCATTATCCCTCATCAGCTTTCGTCAGTACGAATGAGAGAAATGATCTCGTTTAATGAATTTGTTTCCTCTTTGCCAAATATCTGAACTATTACCTGATCAAACTCCGCATTTAATTCTACAAGAAAATCATACACTTTATCTTTCTCAATAATTTTTTTCAGGATAACAACATCTTCTGGACACTTTGTCTCTATGCTTTTGTAGTGATCAAGTTCTTGTTACAAGTTTTGAAGGAGAGACGCTTCATCCCATTCCCAAAAATTGTGATCTTCTTCTTTTGGTCCTACCCCATGGAGGTGATTCATCTATCCTTTCCCTTTCAAGTAGATCTTCACAAATTGAGATCACTTCAAGTAATTCTTCCCATTTAAGCAATAAGAAAGTTACATATTTTGGAGATCTCCTCTTCCTTGATGCGCCATAGAGTCCTACATAGAGCATTGAGAGGAATTAACTTTAGATATTTTGGTGGCTAAGGATAGTGATGAAGGCTACATTAATTAAGCCAGCAACAATGAAGGCTACGTTGGTTATAAGAGAAGTAGAAATAACAAGAGAAGGCTGGCAATGAAGGTTGCTTGCTCTTTGCTTCCTTCTCTTTAGTCTCTGAACGAGAACAACAATGAAGGCTGATGGTGAAACAAACGGGTTATATCTCCTTAGGCTTTGATACCATGTTAAGTTCAGAGAATTGGAGAGGGAAAATGCTTAATTTTATTGCTCAACATATTCTTTTTTATAGATCTATACAATATATCTTAATAAATAAACAAATAATTACATAATCATATATAATTGTTCTAATATTATCCTTCCTAAATCAGCCACCTAAATATGGAAGGAGATCGACGCAATCCAGGTGAGCCTCCCACAGATCCCCATCCTTGTTGTGGGATCAAAATGCCAAGGGACGATGGAAATCGGCGCAATCTAGGTGAGCCTTCCATGGATCCCCATCCTAGCTGGGGGACTAAAATGCCAAGGGAATGCTGGGATTTAACAGAAACAATTTGACTAAAGGTTGAGAGTATGGCACCTATTTAGATGATTTTCTTGAAAGCTTTTTCCTCTATTTTTTTTCCAAACATTTTATGAATATGTGGCACAAATTTGAATGGCAAATGATGTATAGAGAATGATAGTTCATGTTTGCTAAATGCTAACTTGTTCTCAAGCTTTATAGTTGGTCAGGAATGTGTAGATAGTGCAGAAAGATGAAGGCAAAATAATAATAATAATAATAATAATAGTAATAATAATAACAACAACAATAACAACAACAAATAAAATGAATCTTTTATGTGCTTATCATGGCCAATTAATGAATGAGATGCTTATCTTAAGGCCAAGTATTATACAAATTGTTGACTACAAAAACAATAACAACAAATCTTTATCCCACGATGTGAGGTCGGCTACGTGAATCCTTTTTTTTCCATTATGTCATATTAAGAGTCAAAATATTCTCATCTAAATCTAATAAAGAAATGTCATTTCTAATATCTTCTAATCAAGTATTGTTAGGCCTACATGTACCTCTCTTAACATAAGTCAAATCTAATACATCTACATTCCTAACCAGGTCATCAAAAGGCCACCGTTTTATGTGCCCAAACCATGCAAGGAGACTCTCTCTAATCTTATCTTCTACTGGAGCTACTCTAACCCTTTCACGTATATGCTCATTTCCTATCCTGTCTCTAAGGGTAAAGCCACTCATCCACCCGAGCATCCTCATCTCTGCAACACTTAACTTAATATTATGTTTCTATTTTAATGGCCAACATTCTGCACCATAAAGCATTGCAGGTCTCACTACCATCTTATAGAATTTTCCCTTAAGTTTGAGAGAAACTTTTCTATCACACAACAAGCACGAAGCATTCCTCCAGTTCAACATTCCAACATGAATTCTACTAATGATATTCCCATCTATTTCACCATCACTCTGAATAATAGACCCAAAATATCTAAAATGTATACTCTTATTAATGACTTGATCACCCAAAGTCACAATCCCTCTACTAGATCTATTATTACTAAAATTACACTCCATATATTCTGTTTTTTATCTAATTGAACAAAAGCCTTTAGACTTTAAGATTGACCTCCATAATTCAAGTTTACTATCAACTCCCTCTCTAGTCTTATCAACAAGAAGAATATCATCAGCAAAAAGCATACGCCAGGGTACAACCTCTTGTAAATGTCTAGTGAGAACATCCATGACTAAAGTAAAATGATATGGGCTTAAGTCCGATCCTTGATGTAATCCAACTGAAATAGGAAAATACTTGGTCAAACCACCTTGTGTTTGAACACAAGTAATAGCTCCTGCATACATATCCTTAATGACTTGAATATAAGCATTATTAACTCCTTTCTTATGTAGAACTCTCCGTAGCACTGCTCTTGGAACTTATCATATTCTTTCTCTAAATAAATAAAAATCATATGTAGATCCTCCTTATTCTCTCTATACTTCTCCATCAAACCTCTCAATAAATGTATAGCTTCCGTAGTAGAGCTACCTGGCATGAATCCAAATTGATTTTGTGAAACGTTAGTGTCACGGTGCAACCTATGCTCCATAACTCTCTCCTATAGTTTTAACACTGTCGTTGCCATGTATCATGTCCTGAATGATAAAAGTTGAGGGTTGTGTTAGATAATCGACAACCAACGTAAAACTTGTCTAATAATCATGACAATTATTCACTTCTTTGATAAATATATTGAACTAATGATCCGACGTGATTTCATGGGGAATCTTAAGTTAATTGTTTCTTAGAGTTCTCCATAGGAGTTGTTTGATGAAAGATGATCTTACCTCTTCAATGGATCAAGCATTTCAGATTGCTTTTGAGTTGGATGTGGGCTCCGAAAATTCGGCCCCGGCCTCCGCTCGCTGTTCTTATTC
>NW_021319083.1:12424177-12507448 GCF_001605985.2 Dendrobium catenatum | reverse complement strand
ATAAAAAGAATCTTTTATGTGCTTATCATGGCCAATTAATGAATGAGATGCTTACCTTAAGACCAAGTATTATACAAATTGTTGACTACAAAAACAACAACAACAAATCTTTATCCCACTATGTGAGGTCGTCTACATGAATCCTTTTTTTCCATTATGTCATATTAAGAGTCAAATTCTCATCTAAATCTAATAAAGAAATGTCATTTTTAATATCTTCTAACCAAGTATTTTTAGGCCTACATGTACCTCTCTTAACATAAGTCAAATCTAATACATCTACTTTCCTAATCAGGTCATCAAAAGGCCGCCGTTTTATGTGCCCAAACCATCTAAGGCGACTCTCTCTAATCTGGATGATAAACACTGTCGTTGCCATGTATCATGTCCTGGATGATAAAAGTTGAGGGTTGTGTTAGATAATCAACAACCATCGTAAAACTTGTCTAATAATCATGACAATTGTTCACTTCTTTGATAAATATATTGAACTAATGATCCCACGTGATTTCATGGAGAATCTTAAGTTAATCTTTTCTTAGAGTTCTTCATAGGAGTTGTTTGATGAAAGGTGATCTTACCTCTTCAATGGATCAAGCATTTCAGATTGCTTTTGAGTTGGAATTGTAAGAGATCAAAATTTTACTTGCACTTTTTATTTTCACATGTCTTAGCTTGACCCAATAGGTGGTCACCCATTGGCTCAAAAGAGAACTGATAGTTCTATTAGGCGAAAATACACTTGGATCATAAACCACATCCAATGACTCTGGAGGTTGACTACTGACCTGACTAGTGAGGCTCATAGAGTGGAAAACTAACATATTAAGCCACTAACTCACCACCTGATGGGCTAGGGCACCAAATCAAATTGTCCCGATGACATATTACCTTAACAATTGAGAATTGTCATGTCAAATTGACGGATTACTCTATTGATGCCTCATTTGCTTTTTGACAAATTGGTCAGAGTTGGTACGGAACTTGGGTAAAAGCAAACTGCCTTGATGAACAAACGTGGGAAAAGTAGTCATATGGTGTCAAATTTGAGTATGGAAGCGCCACTTGAGTGATCTGATGCTTCTGAGTAGTGGCCCGGCAACAATCGTCTCCCCACATTTTTCTCTATTAATTTCAGTCTGAGACCCATAAGGAAAGGTAGTTAACATCAGGTGAAGATTTTGTTATAGTAATTACTGATGACTTAGGGAAATTCATCAATGCTAGACCTTCTTGCATACACTTTATGGGGGAGTTATAAACCCTCAAAGTTAGATTTTTACCAGGTACCATTGTAGTTGTCTTCCAAAAAGCTTTTATGCTCTAATGTTACTGCTAGTTGATCATAATAATAAGTAAAATTATTGCCTACACCATAATCAACTTCACTATTTTGTGCCCAAACCCAACCCATTCAGATATATAACATGGTGAGAAAAAAAAAATAACTGCTCTAGAAATTATAACCAACTCAAGGTTTTTATAGGCATATTTTGCCATTTGAAAGGTTCTCATATTTCACGAACATATAGAATGATTAGTAGGACCCCTCTGATTATCATGGTACTTGAAACTACAATTAACCCTGATCTAATCTTCATCTCTTTTTGGATTATTGGAGCCTTTGGATATCTGAATTTCTTGTGATTGTATTTGCCTTCCCAGAATATTTGATTGCTTGATTTTTTTTTTTTAATTTTTTTTTATTTTGCTGCAAGAACTCTAGCATATTGATTGTTGTTTGATGGTTTTTTATTATTTTGGCAGCTACTGTGTTGCTGGAACAGTGGGGCATAAACTTATGTCCGGTAAACCTACTCGGATTGATTTGGACAAAGATACTTGCATTGACGTCCGATGCCAGGTTTGTTCAAAAGCTGTTCTCTACCTTGCTACCGGTGTTGCAAGTTTTATTTAGGCTTCATTTGGGACCGCTTTCTTACTGCTTCATAAAGTAGCTTTTTAGTACAAAAATTAAAATTTTTTTATTAGAAAACTGCTTTAAGAAGCAGTAAGAAAGCCATCCCTAATGAAGCCTTAGACTCAATGGTAAAAGTTTATCTACATGCAGTTGTTTTATTATGATTTACACGAAGATGGAAAAATCTGTTGGGTATCAATAAATTAGTTCCTCTAACTATTGCTCTTTTAGGAGAGACTATGCCAATGAACAACTCATTAAAAAAGGGTCTTCTCACAGAAATGCATTGTTATCTTTAAATTTTACTCCCTGATAAAGCGTCTTTCCGTAAGCAGTTTTGGCTCCCTGATAAACATGCAAGTTGCTTAAGGCAGAGAGAAGTATTTGCTATATTCTAGCATCATCAAAAGCCTAATACAACGAATTAGTAAAATTCATAACATAGTAACTCAAGGCTAACTATCTATCTATTATATTGTTAAGCATTGTTTTGCTTGTTTTTTTCCTTTCTGTTTCTTATGCTCTAAAAAGGTTTTATTCCTGCCAGATCCATCAGATGTCTTTCAGCCCTCACACTGATGCAAAGGGTATCATGGATCTCCTTAGCTTTTTATCTCCAAAACATGTCATACTTGTACATGGAGAGAAGCCTAAGATGGCAATATTGAAAGGAAGAATAGAGTCTGAACTTGGAATTCCTTGTTTTTATCCAGCAAACAATGAGGCTGTATCTGTTCCTGCCAGACAAACTATAAGAGTTGATGTTACCAAATCATTCTTAAGAAATCATTTTAATCGAAACTTTAACCGATCAAAGCATGAACTGCTTTGCGTTTCAGATACCATTATCAATCATGAAGAGATCTCAGAAATTTGCAGTAATGAAGGAATAGCTGAAGGCATTCTTTTGATGGAGAAGAACAAGATAGCAAAGATTGTTTCTGAAAATGACCTTCTTCACACATTGGATGCAAAGAAGCATACGGTTCAGCTGGCTTTCTGCTGCCCGGTCAAAGTAAAGAACAGCCTGCAATCACTAGACTTCTCTACTGGAGGAACCAAACCTCTCCCAGGAGAATCTAATTCCGAACCAAATCCCCCCCAGCCTGGAAAATTATTACGTGCGGCGTCCGGATTCGCCTCCGAACGAATCCGGACGCACCATGTCACCCAAGGCCCAGTGCATCTGAGTGACATAGCGCATCCGGATTCGCCTCTGGACGGTCCGGACACCGCACCTAATAATCTCTCCCAGCCTTCAGAAATGAACGCCTCATTTGAAACACCTTTTCATTCTTTACTAGAGTTACTATCAAGGGAGTTTGAATCCAAAATTGATTGCTGCAATATCCAGAAAACTTTTGATCATCTCCGGTTGAAATCATTTCAGGCTCGAATTTGTTTGAATGATCTTTGTTCCTACAGGATCCAGCAGGGGCAAAGTGACTGTAAAACTGAAACTTTCTTCTGCTGTAGCTGGTCATTAAGTGATGATATTCTGGCCAGAAAGCTTCTTGGTATCATGAGAGAGGTGGAGCTAGACATCTCCAATATAGCATTTCTATTACCAGATCAAGCAAGTGAGCATATGGAAATGTAAAATATCATTTATTCTCCCCTGGTCTACTTCCCAAACAAGTGAGTACTATTTCTACCAGCTTATTCTTAGAAGTTATTGGCTGTTTAACTATTTTTTTAAAAGTGTTTGCTTTTATGTTTTAAAATTACTTTTGTTGGGATGTTAGATCTCATCTCTTCTTTTTATTAAATGAATTTAACGATCAGAAATTTCTCTTTATGCGTTCAAGTAATCACTTTTTTGAACACCAATGTTGGCCTATCTCTTTGTTCATCATGCTATGATATCATGTTATCATGTTATGAAAAATAGTCGTTTTGTAGGGGTTGGAAGCAGTTAGTGTAGATGAAGGCTTTATTTGGGATGCATTTCTTACTATTTTTAAAGGAGTTTTTTAGTACAAAATTTTTTGAAACAAAAAAATTTTATACTAAAAAGTTTTTTAGAAAGCAGTAAGAAAGCTGCCTCAAACGAAACTGAAAGCTGTGAAAAAATTCTCTCAAATTCACTTTATTGGCATGAAATGGGTGCGATTAAGCATGAATTTTTTTCTTTTTAGGGATATGATTCAAATATAATTTGGATTAAAATGAATATATAGAACTGTTGCCAAAATTATTTAAAAAATATCATTCAAAATACACCCTTATTTATGTAGAAAATAGTTATTAACATTTTAATCTATTGCTTTTATGTATTATCTTATCATTTGCATCTAATATGATCAATTTTCACATGTTTAATAACGAGTAATTTATCAAATTATATAATTTATAATAAATCATTTAATAATTAATAAACACTCATACATGTTCACATGTGCATACCAATTTACTTGTTTTCATGTGAAAATTTAAATAATGGAGAAGAAAAAAATACGATAAGGTATCTAATTAAATTGTTAATATTGATAAATTTTAAAAATTTAAATTTATTTTGAGATTAATATAATATAAGTTTTGCTTGATTGTTCTTATTTTGTATTTATATTAAAACAAATTTAAACATTTGTAGAAATTTTGACCAAGTTTTTTTGCTGGAATATGTTGATACAAAATTTTTTCCTAGAAATAAGTCATTCACATATATTTTAAATGATATCTTGAAATAAATTATGAGGAAAAAATTGAATGCTGCAATTCTAATTTTGTTGACTCTGATGATTTTATGTATCTTACAAAATAAGTTGTAGTAGATGCTCTTTGATTTGCGAAAAAAAAAAAAGTAAAACAAAATATAGTATAAAATAAAGATAATGTATTTGAAATATTTGAAGTTGTTTATATGAGTGTAAAACAAAAATAATTTATTCTAATTATATGTTATTTTTTTATTTGAAGTAAAATAAATGTGCTATAAAACCCAATGTTAGCGGCAGTTAGTGTAAAAACCCAAAAATGTTTTAAAATAAAGTTATTTGAAAATTTAGAATGTCCTAAACCATAGCCCTATGAATAGTATTTTTTTTATATGTTTAATATAAATCCATGTCATCTCCCCATCCCTTCCTTTCACTTCATCTTGTAGGAAAGAAAGGATAAGGAGAGGGAGAGAAAGGAGAGGCGAGAGAAAGAGAAAGAAGAGAAAGAATAGAGAAAGTTCTTTGGGGCTTTAAAATCTGTTGTTCCTATTATAAAAGTTATTCTAATGATTGTAAGTAATCATTACTCTATTTCTATTTTCAATTATTTTGAGTTTGGTATGTTCTCTCTCTTCAAAGTGATAAAAAGTTAATATCTCTTATTTATCTGAAGTTTAACTATGTAACTTTTGATATGTGATAGAGATCGTTATTTATGAACATTTTGATTAGAATATTATTGAATTTCAATGGGAAAATTGTGAGTTATGATTTTTCAAAGTTAATGCATATTTTACACATTTTTTTGTATTCATGAATTATTGTATTTTATATATGAAAATGATACCACTGATATTCGATGCATGTGTTAATTTCATGTAAGCAAGGAATGTAGGCTATTAACACTATAATTAATATGGGTTGGCTCCTAAAACATAATATAATATGCATGAGGGTGGGCCGATGGACTTTCCTTTATAGATAGTTTGTGGTGTTATCCTATTTGTAGCCTATAACAAATGATTGATTACTCCAACGAGCAGAGAGTGACAATTCTTTAAGATTATTGAAAGACACATGTAATGATAATAATAATGATTAATGATATAAATATTTAATGAAAGGATGCAAAATACCATATTAAAGTGGAATGACCTGCCTTGCTTAGTCATACGTTGATGCATACATATATTGATAGTATGTTGAAGCATATGTCATAGATGTGTGTGCATTGATAGCATATGATACAGATATATGTACTTATAAAATGGATAAGATTGATGACTACTAATTGACATGATGTAGTAGAAGAGAGAGATAACATATGATAGATATGATAAATTGACTACTGCTTGCTAGTAATTGATAATAATGATTGTAACTAATTGAATGATATCAGGAACATGAATGATAAGTAGCCATACTTATATGACAATGTTACGTCACTGATACAATATAACATGATGCATGATATGTAATAGATGATAAAAGACTATTTATATGATATGTTATGTGTATTGATTTCAGCAATAGATAGTGGTGTTTGTTGAGCTTTTATGCTAATTATGTAGTTTTTACATATTTTCAAGTAAGGATAATAAAGCTTCAGAATGATCTGATGTACTGGTGTTTAGTAGTCTTTCTGTTTTGTAGTCATATTCATTCAGTTGAGTCAGTTCATTATGTACAATGACTATTACATATACGTTATTTTGGACTTGTATCAAATTGTAAAGATGAAAATAATGTATTTAAGCTTTTCGTGATTTATATGAAATTTATAAGCTCTGCTTGAATGGTTGAATGAGTAAAAAATAGGAAAATGTAATTATGCAAATTAGATTCTAAAACATGATAGTTGGCAACGATGGCGAGTAGCTTGTGGTTTGGCGATCGGTAGGTGGAGATGACATTGATCGACAATGGTTGGCAGCAATGAAGGGTGGTGACCATTATGATGAGTGTTGGCCCAGATTGTGGCGATGGTTGACATTATTGGCTGGCAATGACGATGTTTCTGCAGTGGATGGTGAGCTGCAAACATGTAGTGGTGGAAGTGGGAAGCGATGGCAACCACAGTGGTGGCAATGGCGCTGGCAAGAGCGATAGTTTGCGATGTTTTTAGAATTCAATAAAAATTGGGTATGTTTAAAATAAATAAAAAATACATCATGAAGTGACATTGGAATTAATCAAAATTTTTCTCATCATCTCTTTTTTTTCATCAAACCAAACACTAGTATTTTTAAAACCTCTATATTTGATTGTGGCAGCTTCACTTTTTGTGATTTGGGATTGAGTGTTAGTTTTAATGCGTGTGTATATTAAAATTATACTCTCCTAATAGTCTTACAAAACTAGATATTTTGAGTCATGCTTCATTTTTTCAATAAAATTTTGTGATTTATGATTTTTTGTATAATTTATTTTAATGGTTACTCACATTCATTGATGAGATTATGATTTCATATAAGAAGAAGAAAGAATGTAATTAGTTGTAGATGAAATGTTTAAGACTTTTATATTATACATTTGTTAAATATAATTTTTCTCAAATTTAGAGAGAGGAGCTACCTAAACACCTCCTTAGTTCCACTACTACACATATGAAATGAGAATATGCCCATGTATGAATTCATATTTGAGGCACATGATAGAAAATTATAACCAATGGCATAGCTAGAAAGTTTTTATTGTGAAGGCCTAAATTTATTTATTTTTAAATAATAATATCATATTTATGATTTTAAATCACATACAAAAAGATATTTATAAAAAAAGGGTTTTTATATAGATTCAATTTTTATTTTTTTATGATATACCCTTTTTTGTTGGCCATTTAATCCGATAAATAATGGGTTAAGTTTTAAGAGGCATTTTTGTGACATCATAGCATTTTTACTATTTACAGAAATTACTTAGATTTTGTTTGGGGCGGCTTTTTTAATACATTGTACAGTTGCTATAGAGAAAATAACTTCTTAAAACTATTGTAGAAAAAAGTTTTATAATATAATTTTTTTTAAAAGTAACAAAGCATAGTGGCAAAACAGAAATTAATTTTTTTGCAATGAATTAAAATTTGTAAACCTTCACTCAACAAAGAAATCCAAGCAAATTAATTAATTAAGCTCCACTTTATTTAGATAATGAGCCAATTTAATTTTTATATTATTAAAAGTATATTATTATTATTATTTCTAAAAAAGTAAAGTATTAGAATTTGTAGTGAGAATAAGTTAGGAAGATGATAAATGCATTATTTTGATTGAAATTTTTAAATGAAAAAAGAGTGAGAAAAACATTTTTATCATAAATATATTTCTCTCTCTTTCTCTCTCTAAATGAGCTAAAAAAGTTGTTAAAAAATTCATAAATAAAAATTTGATAATATCAAAATATTTTTTTTTTAACAAATCTGTTTTATTTTTATTTTATGAGTACATATATCAAATTAATTATAATATCTTTTTTTTCCCCTTTTATTTTAGATCTCAATAAAAAAAAAGGTTACTTAGCTTAAAGTATTCATTCACAATTGGTGTTATGTTAACTCTTTCTGAGAATATATATATATACACACGCACGAACACACACACATAATTTTATGTATTTATATATTTAATATTAATTTTTTTTATATTTATTTATGCATCATCTTAATTAGGAGTGTCAAACATGGTCGGCAAGTCTGCTTTGGATCCGACTCGAAATTGATCAGACCCAAAACCAATCATTCAAAATCCGACCAGTTTAATAAATGGGTGAAAAACATCACTATGAATCTCTAGTAACCATAATGATGCAAACCCAAACTAGGGGGGGGGGAGGGTGCAAATTCTATTTTAATAAATTTTCGATCCCAATTTTAGAATTAATGGAATAAGAAATGAAAGAAACACACTCAAAAAATTGAAATGTACTAAGGGATTGTTTGGCTACATGTAGAATTGTAAAAAATACAAGTGTTAAATGAAAGTGAAATGCTGAGTGTTCACATGCGTGAAACAAAAAACATATGATAGAGTGATCATATAAAAAATAAAAAATATTTTTTTTCTAACATATTAACTATAAAATTGATGATATTTTATTAAAAAAAAGATTAAATTCACATGTAAAAATTAAAAATGGTAAACGGATCATTTTCAGATGAATATGGGTTAGCATGTCAATTTGAATCAGACTCGTTTAATAAACAGGTCGGAAAACACAATTCAAAGTCAAATTATTAATTAAATTGGTCAACCTAAGCCTAAATTTTTCGGGAGGTCAATTTTTGACACCAATAATTTTAATATCAAAATTATGCTAAAAATGAAATTTATCTTGAATAAATTAATATTTATGTTGTTTTTTATTATTTAAATTTTGAGAATTATATATATATAAATATAAAAATTTAAGTATTAAATATATAAAAATAGAAAAATTTTATACAAACCATCTGACCACTGTGTCTGCGTTTTCCCTCCGCTAAAAACCCTCAACCTGGTCAACGTTTTTCCCAGTGCTTCTCTACCGGAATTCCTACAGTGATGGCGGCGTCCTCGACGGTATTCTCAGACTCCTACTCGGCTACGAGTCGCCTTCTTCTTCCCTTTCGCATCCGCGGCTTCCATCTACGCCGCACGCTTTTTCTCTCCCCCAAATCCAACAAACGGAGCTTTGTGAGTTCATCCGCTTTCGCTTCAGGTTGATCTTCCGCCCCTCCACTCCCATCTGCTTCCCGTCGCCCTTTTAGTGATAATTTTTTTTTTGGTAAGTTCACAAATGCTCACAGTTCTGGTAATTGAATGTTAAGTTACCTAGGAGGCTAGGAGCTCCTTGTCACTACACTGTTGAGTAACCTTGTAAGATGAGGCTGAGCGGATAGTTTGGTGATTGTATTGTATCTTGTCGATTGTATTGTATCTTGTCTTAATTTCCTTACGGGGAATTTCGATTTGTGTGGTGGATTACATATTTTCATGGGATTGAAATGCTGTAAGCGGAAATGTCTCTTCATAATTGACTATTGGTTTATCTACCTGGGAGTTTTTTCTTTATTGGAGTTAAGTTATAGTTTTTCTTTGCTTCCATGTCATTGGGGTTCTTACCTTTTAAATTGTAGGATTAAAGTATTCTGTTTTTATGGCAATTAGTGAGGATCCAATCACTGTTCAATGTAGTTCTATCCTAGCAGGAAGCAAAGTCAACTGGATTTCCTCCACATTGTTGAAAGGGGTATCATCATTAGAGTTTTTAACATACTTAACTCTTCGAGCTTGACACTTTTCCAACTTTCAGTTACAAATGATATTGACTGTAACGAAATAGAAGAGAAATGGGAAACAGAGACTTCTATTTCATACCGCATTACAGGTTTACATCAGCTATTTATAGACTTCTTACAAGAAGATAGTTACACAGTAGACAAATAACAAACCGACAGGTGGCAAGAGGCAGTTACAGAACGTTCTTCTTACATTCCCCCTCAAAGTGATGATGACTGGTCATCCAGCAGTTTGTTGGAAAGTTGCTTAAATCTGAAAATAGATAGAGGTTTGGTAAATATGTCTGCTAGTTGATCGTCAATACATATGTGATGCACAGAAATATGTTTGGCATGAATACAATCTCTTATGAAATGACAATCGACCTCGATATGTTTGGTACGAGCAAGAAACACGGGGTTATTAGCTAAAGCAATAGCTAAAGTGTTATCACAATAAACTATAGTAGGTTCAGTTTGAGTAATGTGAAAATCTTCTAATAAGCGTCGTAACCATATAATTTCTGAAGCCTCATTAGCTAGTGCTCGATACTCAGCTTCCGTAGATGATTGTGCTACTGTGTTATGCTTTTTGACTTGCCATGATATGATAGATTTGCCCAAAAAATTACAATAGCCGGAAACAGATTTCCAATCATTAGGATTACTAGCCTAGTCGGAGTCAACATACCCTCTTAGTGTGAGATCATCACTGTGTAAAGCAATTCCTTTGTCAGAAGAACCTTTGATATTACGTAGTAAGTTCTTAAGATTTTCAAAATGTATGTTAAGAGGTTTATGCATTTGTTGACTAAGCTGATGTACTACAAATTGAATATTTGGACGAGTTAGTGTTAGATGTTGCAAGGAGCCAATCAATGTTCTATATAACTGCGGATGTGCAGATTCTGTATTGGATATAGTGGTAAGCACCGTTTTGATTGGTATTGGAGATGAAACAGGCTTTGCATTTTGCATTCCTGCTTGTTCTATTATCCGGTTTGCATATGATTGCTGATGGAGTAAAATTCCATATGATTTTGGTACAGCTTGTATACCCAAGAATTGGTTCAAAGACCCAAGATTTCTCATTTGAAATCGCTGTTGTAAATTACTGAGAAGTCTAGTAATTTTTGTTTGTGAATTAACGGTTAAAAGGATATCATCCACATAAATCAAGATGTACATCCGAACTGATTCAACTTTGTATACTAGAAGTGATGGATCCGCTGCACTCATTTGAAAACCAAATTCCTGTAAATGATTTGACAATGTTGCATACCACTCTCTTGGAGATTGTTTAAGACCATATAAGGCCTTCTTTAACTTGCAAACATAATGAGGATGAATAGTATCTTGAAACCCTTGAGGTTGTTGCATAAAAATAGTTTCCGCTAAAGCACCATGCAAGAATGCATTAGAAACATCTAATTGATGAATCTCCCACTTGTGAAATAGTGCAATGAGGATGAGAACACGAATGATAGGCATCTTAGCTACCGGACTAAACGTCTCGGTATAATCAATGCCTTGTTCTTGATTAAAACCTTTAGCCACTAATCTGGCTTTATATCTTGATATGGACCCATCTGAATTTAATTTGGTTCTAAACATCCATTTACATCTAAGAACATTTTGATTTGGGGATGGTGGAACTAAATCCCAGGTTTCTTGAGCTTGTAGTGCTTGATACTCTTGAGACATCGCAGTACGCTAATGCTGACTCTGAACTGCTTGATTATAGGTAGTAGGCTCAACTGGTTGCAGCATGTGTGATAAATCAAATACAAGTTTTGATTTAGTGCAGCCACTTTTAAATCTTGTAATCATAGGATGAAACACCAGTGGTTGATGAGAGGGTTCTGAATTATTTGTAGACGAAACAGAATTCATGAAATTATCTGTCTGTGAATCATGAATGAGATTAGAGCTGGTGGATGGTAGGGTGTTTGGATTGTTTTGAACTGGCAAGATATTGTTAATTTGATTTGGCAAGCCCGAAGTGGGAACAAGAAGCAGAGGAGGAGTATTGTTCTCGGTGAAGTTTGAAGTGTGATGATGAGTTGTATGTTTTGAGAAAGGAAAAACTACTTCATTGAAAACAACATGACAAGATGTGTAGACTTTGTTTGTGACCATATCGATAACCTTTTTGAAAATGTGCATATCCAATAAACACACATGGATAAGAAAAAGGGGACAATTTATTTGTTGAATATGGTTTAAGCCATGGATAACATAAACATCCAAATACCTTTAAAAAATTGTAATCAAGAGATGTTCCATGAAGAATTTCAAATGGTGATTTATTTGAGGTGTTGGAAGATGGTAGTCTATTTATTAAATAGACGGCTGTCATGAGAGTTTCAATCCAAAAATTTTGTGGCATAGATGCTTGAATGGGCAGTGTACGAATGGTTTTTGTGATGTGTCTATGTTTTCGTTCAGTCACACCATTTTGCGAGGGAGAATGGGGACAAGTAAATTGGTGAATTATTCCATTGTGACGGAATACCATGCTGAATTTGTTATTAACAAATCCCCCCCCCCCCATCCGTGCGAAAAACACGAATAGTAGATTGAAATTGACATTTCACCATTCTTTGGAAATCCAGGAATTTGTAAATAACTTTAGATTTTCGAGTTAACGGATAAACCCAAGTATGTTTGGAGAAATCATCAATGAAAGAGACATAATATCGATACCCTTGATTAGAAAAGGATGGAGAAGGCCCCCAAACATCTGAGTGGATCAACTCAAAAGGAGTTTTACTAAAATTTTGTGAAACAGTAAATGGTAAACGATGGCTCTTAGCCATTCTACATTCATTGCACAAAAAAGTTTTTGAAGAAATGCAAATGGCAATATTATTCGTAGCAAGACTTGAAAGAGTTTGAGAGAAAGGATGTCCAAGTCTCCGATGCCAAAGATCCTGAACAGTTTGGATAGACATTAGAGCAAGCTGGAAAGTGTTTGATTCATTTTGCTGAGTTGCTTGGATCAGATATAGGCCATTAATACATGGTCCGGTGAGGAGAAGCTGATGACTCTTCTTGTACTTGATTTCATATCCATGAGATGAAAAAGTTATGTGACAATTGTTATCAGCAATTAGATAATAAACTGATAACAAATTAAGAGACAGGTTTCGAACAAGATTCAATTTAGATAGTTGAAGACTACCTGCAGGTGTAGGCAATATACCTTTCCCCATATTTTTTATTGGCAATTGATGTCCATTTCCAAGAACAACTTGATTCTATCCAGTGTACGTTTGTGCTTGTTGTAATTGAGTTGAATCAGCAGTTAGATGTGCTGAAGCTCCACTGTCCAAATACCCATCAGTTGTAGTAGCTGTGGATGAAGAAGTAAATAATGCAGCTGTTGGTTGTTCACTATTGTACTGTTCATCATGTCGATACAAGCATTTCACTGCAGAATGTCCGAATTTTTCGCAAATTTGACATGTAACAGGGGTTCTTGGTGATCAAGCTCCGCGAGATGGATTATTAAATTGTTGGCGATTGTTGTAGTGATTTCTTCCTCACGATTGATGTGTTCGCCCTCGATCTTGTCCATGAGTGGCCGTGAGAGCCAGTGTGTTTCCAGATAATTGGAGAGATTGAATCTCTCGATTGGCTTCCTGCGCTAAATTGAGTTCTTTACTGCATAACAATGTGTAAAGATCATCCAAACTTAATGGTTGTAGATTAGTACGAATGGCCGTTTTGAATGGTTGATAAGTTGTTGTAAGGCCATTTAACGTATAATGAATGATGTCTTCAACACCTAACGGTGCTCCGGCCGATGCTAACGAATCAACTTTTGCTTTAACCTCAAGAAGATATTGATTCATGGTTTTGTCTTTCATCGATAAGTAATGCATTTCATTCTTAAGTTGTATAATTCTTGATCTAGTGCTGGACTGCAGCTGTCGATCAATAATTTGCCATATTTCATTGCAGTGTTCTACCGAAAGAACATACGGTAGTATTGTAGGCGAAATGACAGAATATAATGCCGCAGCAAGATTCGATCCATTAAAGTCCAGTTTATGTGAAGAGGGTTAGAGATAATCTGGCCAGTTTCGGTGTGTTTGAATTATGCTGGACAGATGTTGGATCCATCCAAGAATCCCTCAAACTCATTTACTCTAAAAAGTTTAAGAACCTGCGATCTCCACAGCGGATGATTCTCTGCGGTAAGTGGCTCAGATATAATATTCTTGATGTTACTCATCAAGAATTTGAGAGCCGAAGGTATTTGAGGTGAGTCGCAAGATGCAATCGATCCATCAGCTTTCGATTGATTTGTTGAAGACATCTTGAATCTTGAGAAGATTTTGAATAAGATAAGCTAAAAAAAAACAGAGATTAAGGCTCTGATACCATGTTGACTGTAACGAAATAGAAGAGAAATGGGAAACAGAGACTTCTATTTCATACCGCATTACAGGTTTACATCAGCTATTTATAGACTTCTTACAAGATGACAGTTACACAGTAGACAAATAACAAACCGACAGGTGGCAAGAGACAGTTACAGAACGTTTTGCTTACAAATGACCATCGGATTGACTGTGAAGTTATCACAGTAATGGAAGCTTTTGGTTCTAGGGTTTGGCATGCATACATATAAATGCTTTATAAATTGGAAGTAGTTGTGGTACTTAACCGCTTACGCTTTTTCTTGATTTTTTTCTTTTATTCTTATAATTCCATGGTTTTAATTTTTCTGATCCCTTACAATATGACTAACCTTGTCATCAGTTCAAAAGAATTTTAGTTAATAAGTTATTTTACCTGGTATTTCCTTCAAATTCATTTATAGTTGCTATGACAACCGAGACATCTTCAAAGTTGCTTGATGGAAAATTAATTGCAAAGAAGATCAGAGATGAAATTGCTGGTGAGATAGATGGCATTAAAGAATCAACTGGCATTGTACCTGGATTGGCAGTTATTCTAGTAGGTTCGAGAAAAGATTCCCAAACCTATGTGCGCAACAAGAAGAAGGCTTGCGAAGATGTAGGCATTGCATCTTATGAAGCTAATTTGCCTGAGGATTGTTCTGAGGAAGAAGTTATCAAGCATATTTCCAAATTCAACAGCAATCCTTTAGTTCATGGCATCCTCGTACAATTACCTCTACCTCGGGTATGTTGCATTCCTTGCTTTTTTAATGAGGCAAATTGATTTTGTTTTTTCAATAAACACTTAGTTGGGTTCTTATGTATTTAGATTTGAATGGATTAATCATTAATCTATTTGTTATTTAAAGGGCTCTAAGCATCTCTTCTTTTAGCTGAACATCTATAGTTTTATCATGTCGAGGTTGTCGCATTAGTTATGACCATCTATCCTTGTTTGATGATGCTTTGTGTTTTCATGATTGCTCATTTTGTTAAGAATATCCATGATATGACATGTTAATCTTCTATGAAGACGGTACCCTCCAAACAACTAGAAAAGAGAATTGAAATATGATAAAGAAAATTGAAACACTTATTTATCAGTTTGCAACTGAATCCTTTGTATCTTTCTCATTATAAAGAATGGGATAGTTGATTTATGCTTTGTTGGTTATTATTGACAGCACATGAATGAGGAGAAAATCTTGAATGCTGTTAGTATTGAGAAAGACGTTGATGGTTTCCATCCTCTGAATATTGGTCGTCTTGCCATGCAAGGTAGGGAACCTTTGTTTGTTCCATGTACGCCAAAAGGATGCATGGAACTTCTGCACAGGTATGAAATTGAAATCAAGGGTAAGAGAGCTGTTGTTATAGGAAGAAGCAACATTGTTGGAATGCCTGCTGCATTGTTATTGCAGGTATCTCTCCTTATTATCTTCTGTGTTTTTTTTTTTATATAATTATATAATTCATTTGAAGTTTCTTTTGGTCTTTTTGTAGATTCTATCTTCCTTGGGATGATTTTGTTATACTATGTTATTTTTACTATTTAGATTTCCTTCCATTATTAGAGTTCAATTACGAGACAATGATGGGGTTTCCTCCCCAATATTATGTAATTATTTATCCAAAGTTTGGTTTCAAATTATATAGTATGATCGTTACAGAAAGAAGATGTTCTATTGGAATGCCTACTGCTTTGTTATTTCATTTTTTCACCCTGATTGAGAGGTTTTTGGACATTTTTGTTATGAGATTTTGTTGCTGTTGTATTTTCTATTTTTCTTGTGAATGATTTTGACATATTGCAATATTACTGATCAGATTTTGTGGTTTGTTCTTCATTTTAAATTCATGACTCCCATTGTTTCTATTTTTGCATTGACCTTGCTATCATTATTTGAACAGCGAGCAAATGCAACAGTAACAATTGTACATTCGTACACTAAAAACCCTGAAGAAATCACAAAACAAGCTGACATAGTTATCTCAGCTGCCGGAGTTGCAAATCTGGTGAGGGGTAGCTGGCTAAAACCAGGTGCTGTTGTTGTTGATGTTGGAATTAATCCTGTTGATGTAAGTTGTCGTCAATCTCGTAAGGATTACCTGAGAAATCTATGCTTCTACTTATATATTTTTTAAACTATCTTGCATGCTAATTCCATTATCTTTTTAGATAATTGCGATAATGTTAATTTGTTCATTCTGGCTTCCTGATTATTTCCTTGCTGATATTTGACTTATTTGTCTGATTATGTTGATCTATTGTTAGAATGCCAGATTAGTTTTTTTGCAAATAATATATGTACCCTTGTAAAAAATGATGAAATCTAGAGGTTCCAATTTTTTAAATTCCATTTAATTATGAGTTGCATGCCAACTACTAGATTGAACTCTTTTGCACCATATACAGATGTGTGCATGTTGCATGAGTTTTTGTATTTCATGATAGATCTTGATTAGAAATCCTATACCCTAATACATTTTACTTCACAAACCTTATAATGCCAACACATGGTAAAATGAATTGATCAAAATGGTCATTTTTTAGGAAAATTATTAGAGAAAACCATTAAAAATGTATAATTGTTTAATGGAGTAACAACATTTCAATTATCAACTCTAGATGTACATCATTAGTTCATTTCTAATTGCCATTTCAACCCTTAGGCTGCAACATGAACAGTGTAAGTGACATTATCGGAGTGGATAGGAGGTACCTCTTCATGTGCTTTGTAGTTTTGTGCTGATATTATCTATTCCCCCCTTGTGGATGCAATCAAGCCAACCTCCCTAAACTAGTCTATATTTGATATATGTATTGTGGGATGTGAGCTGAGAGCTCGGGTGAAGCAGTGAGAGGTCATAATGCTACGCACACATTCAAGCTAGGTGTCATTACTATGTATCTTGTCAAATGCTTAACTCAAGGAGTGAAGAAGTAAGGCAAGAACCTATGATGGGGTTTACTGCCTCAGGATTGAATAACTATATTATCTTGAGTGTGCCAAATGTTTTGATTAAGAAGATGGTGATTGCATTTGTAACACCCCACGATACCTCTTACCAGTAGTAACGTAGAGTGTCACATAAATAACACATAACATTCATCTTTTTAACATTTAATAGTTCTCATCAATTTGATGCTCATTTAAACATTCACTGACAATTCCATTTGAATAATAACGGAAGCACACATAAATAATCTCGCTTACTAGGGAGAATAATCTCGCTTTCTAGGGGTATCTATAGGCATTTAAGGCATATCTATTGATTTGAACTTTGATCCCTTTGACACTACTCAATACTATTGAGCTGCATTTGAAAGCTCTTCATTTATAGTTGTTTCGTGTTTCATGTTTAGTTATTAAGACCTTGCTCCGAGTAATTGAAATAAAGAGTCTCTCTCGTTTCTACTTGAACTTGTTTCCATGATCTTTTCACTTTGCCCGAATGTTTCAGGATACAGGAAGTGCTCGAGGATATCGACTAGTAGGTGATGTGTGCTTTGAGGAGGCTTGCAAGGTGGCCTCAGCTATTACTCCAGTGCCTGGTGGAGTTGGTCCCATGACTATTGCCATGCTTTTATCCAATACATTGAGCTCAGCTAAAAGGCTACATGAACTAAAATAATTTTGATGAATTTTTCACAAGTCTTGATTGTATGGATGATCACTAACTATTACATTTTCAATCCAAAATCTGAGGGAATATGGAATAAAATTTTTCTCATTTCGATTCAGAGGGAACTGTCGTGAAAGATGGAGAGATTAAAGCCTTTAGAGACTTCTTCCATGTAATACTGTTTTGGAAAATTTATGTATTATTTTGTTAAATTGTAGGATTAAAGCATTCTGTTTCTATGGAAAATAGTGAGGATCCAATCACTGTTCAATGTACTTCTATCCTAGCAGGAAGCAGAAAAATGTAGTTGTTGATAATTCTTTCATCTGTGACCAAATGTACAAATTCAATGTTGGGCTTCTAGTTAAAGCAGAGAGCTGGACGCTTGTATTCTCTACGAGATTCACTAACTTACAGAAATTCTACACATATTTCTTTATTCTGAACAGTTCTCTTCTGTTCAAAATGGTATTCCTATCCTTATTGAAAAAAATTGCAATCTCTCTTACCAGATTTCGAATTTGATGGTTAGGATTTTCACTGGAGGAAAAAAAAAAAAATAATGGGGAGATATCCAAAGAACGACAAATTATTATGTGCGGATGCCGAACGTCGTCCGGAGATCAACCAAAATATGCCACATCACCCCTTCGCTCGGTATCGCGACCCGATACCGCGGCTCGGTACCATTGACGTGGCGCATTCTGGTTGGTCTCTGGATGATGTTCTGCGTCCGGACTCCGCACAAAATAATTTCTTCCAGTGTACAGCCCTTTATGAGTCACTATCTTATTTCTCTTGTTTTTAATAACAAGCTCAATAAACCAACTCCTACTTGGTCTTCCTTGAAGATGAGAGATTGTTTTTAATAACAGTGTGCATTTCTCTTATTGGAAGCTTAGAGATAGAGGAAGGTCTGTATTTCATTCTTGTTTTCTCTCTGATGCTCTCTTTGTATTCCCTAATAGAAAGTAATTAAATTGATGGATCATATCTAGTTTAGTATTTGGATGCATGAATTGATTCTATTTGGCAATTCTTGAGGGTTATTTGGTTAGGAGAAGGCAGTCCTGTTAGTAATCATTGTATCATGAGAAGTTCGTAGGAGCTGACAAGATGAATGTTTCTTCAATTTCGTATTTAGGCTTCGTTTGGGACGGCTTTCTTGCTGATTTTTGAAGCAGTTTTTTAGTACAAAAAATATTTTTTTACTAGAAAGTTACTTCAAAAAACAGTAAGAAAGCCGTCTCAAACGAAGCTTTGGTCTTGATGATGTAACTTTAATTATTGAGTTTGCTTTGTAATTGTTACCAACAAGGAACAATGCCTACTTTTATACAAGCTATTATTGGTTTGGTTGTCATGTTATTCAAAAAAGAGCAACTGCATCCTCAGGCTGTTAAAATTTAGTATCCAGCATCACATTTCCTTTTAAATTTCTTATTTTGGTGGGTCATTTCTCAAAGCTTTGATAACAACCCTTATGCAAATTGCAGCTTGGTAGAGCAAAAGTAGCAGCTACTCTCTCAGCCAATTAAAAATGACCATCCAATCATAGCAAACCATGCTAACACCACCATCTAAGGAAAACAAATCTCTATCATGTAATAATCCAGTTCCATATCTCTTTGTGTGAATTAAGTGCAATCCTATATACCTATATGTAGAAATGAAATGAAATACTTCTACTTAGTTCCTCATCTCTTCTTCCTTTTGTTTTCTTAATTTCCTTTACTTGCATTCATTGCACAGGTTCTTTATGGTATTAGAGCACACCCTAGCCTAAGCGCTCTTTAGGGGGGGCAAAATCAGGTTGCGGGGAAGGTTTGGGTTGAACCTAATTTTGATATGTTATTGTTTTACTCGACCTGAACTCGACCCTTTTTTGTAGATGGGTCGGAGATTTTCAACTCGGACTCCACCCGTCGGGTTTCCGGGTTGACTCGACCCAACACGAAACCACGGTGCAAGATTTGGTCGAAGAAGCGTGTACCTTCACAACGAGCAAGCTCCTTCCCGTTGTCATTACTTCCGTTCCAACGAGTTTTCGTGACTTTTGACCCAACAGAAGGAGCGTCATAAAAGGAGGCGAAGAAATCTTTTATCGACTCTTTCCAAACTTTACCTCATGCTCGAAGCAGATGTAGATTATCTTCACAACGAGCGAGCTCCCTCTCATCGTTATCATTATTTTTGATCCAAATAAAGGAACGACGAGCTGTCGTGAATTTCAACCTAACAGAAGGAACATCATCAAATGGTCGAAGCAGTTAATAAGTCTTTTATCAACTTGTTCAAAACTTTGCCTCACGCATGAATTACGAATGGTGGGAGAAGAGGAAAAGCAAACCCTAGGCCAACTTCAAGTTAGCGGGTTGACCCCGACTCGACCAGATTTTTTAAATGGGTCAAAATTTGAATCCCAAACCTAACCTGTTTGTTAAATGGATTGACCGTAACCCCGAGTTTTTGGTTCGAGTTTTGGTCGTGTCAAATATTGACACACCTAGTGCTCTCCTATGTATTTGAATTTCCTCCCAATCATTCCAGTTGAATCAATCCTTATTGGTTGCCCTGTATGAGGAACTTTCGGGTCTCAACCTCAATGGCTTAAGCATTCCTCCCTTCCTCAAATTCCTCATGTCCCAACATAAAATTCATTGTTGGCACAACTCTCAAGTCAAAATTGTCTACTATGATGATCTAAAATCTTCAAACTCTTCACCGCAAATGGCTTCAATAAAATTGTGGATTGAATTATACCTTACCTTAACAAACGTCAAACTAATGTTAATGGACAACTTTATCTAAACCCTCTTAGAACACTTTGATGCTTATGAACCAAAATATTGTTGCTGCCATTTATTCCACCTTAATTGCTCCCATTCTCCCTTATGTCCTAAAGCTTGACACTTGCTTAGAAATTTGGAGCACCATGGAAAAACTAAGTTAGTCAGCTAACTACTCAAGAGTCATTCAAATGAAAAATGAGCTCCACCATATCACAATGAAGACACAAACAATGACCCAACATTGCTTCTATTGTCAGTATTGTGTGTCAATTCATTGCTTATGCTGATTATTTCCATGTTGATATTTGGCTCATTTGTTTGGTTATGTTGATTTATTGTCAGAATGCCAGATTAGTTTATTATAAAATTAAGTTTAATCATGGGCATGACTAGGTAGAGTTTTTTTGCAAGTAATATATGTACCCTTGTAAAAAATGATGAAATCTAGAGGTTCCAAGTTTTTAATTCCGTTTATTAATGAGTTGCATACCAACTACTAGATTAAACTCCTCTTTTGCACCATATACAAATGTGTGCATATTACATGAGTTTTTGTTTTTTGTGATAGATCTTAATTTGAAATCATATACCCTAATACATCCTACTTTACAAACCTTATAATGCCGGCACATGGTAAAATGAATTGATCAAAATGGTCATTTTCTGAAAAAATTGTTAGATCAAATCATTAAAAAGTATCATTATTTAATGGAGTAACAACATTTCAATTAACAACTATACATGGACATCATTAGTTCATTGCTACTTGCCATTTCAACCCTTAGGTTGCAACATAAATAGTGTAAATGATATTATTGGAGTGGATAGGGGGTACCTCTCCATGTGTTTATAGTTTTGTGCTGATGGTATCTATTCCCCCTTTGTGGATGCAATTAAGCCAGACCTCTCAAAACTAGTCTATGTTTGATATATGTATTTGTGGAATGTGAGCTAAGAGCTTGGGTTAGGCAATGAGAGGTCATAATGCCATGTACACATTCAAGCTAGGTGCCATTACTGTATACCTTGTGAAATGCTTAACTCAAGGAGTCGGGAAGTAAGGCAAGCACCTATGATGTCTTTAGTGTGCCAAACAATTAAGAAGATGGTGATTGTATTTGTAACATCTCATGATACCTCTTATCAGTAACGTAGAGTGTCACATAAATAACACATAACATTCATCTTTTTAACATTTAATAGTTCTCATCAATTTGATGCTCATTTAAACATTCATTGACAATCACATTTGAATAATAACGGAAGCATATAAAGGATCCAACTTTCATCACATAAATAATTATAGAGTCACTAAGAAAATCCAATTAGTACACCATTGAATAGTCTACAACTTCAACTGTAGACCTATAAATAAAGCTAAATATAATAAAACATAAAATAATTTGAACCTATTATGTTTAGACCTTTTCCTCTCATTTTCCGATAACAACAACATCATAAAAAGAACATGTGAGCTATGAAGCTCAATAAGTTATGCAATTCACATAAAAATTAAATACCAGATTATAAATAATAACATAATTAAATTAATTCAGAAATATTTGCAAAACAACATAAATCATCTTTAAAAATTATCTTTTTATTCATTTGACGTTCATACAGAATATCAATATTAGTCTTTAAAGATTTGACTAAAATTTCATAAAAATATTCAATGGAGCCTAGGTAACCTGACATTAACGTTATTTAACTACATAGAAGTCGCTTTTGTCTCTTTAGGGGTCCCTTTTTGCCCCATCTGCTATGCATATATCATATTTCTAGGGTCCCTTTTACCCCACCTATATTATCAGGTATCATAATTGGGGTCTCTTTTGCCCCACCTACAATTATAAGTATCATATCATTTTATAGTTAATTTTTACTGATTTGATATTCATTAAATTTCACATATTCATAGTTCTTAGTTATATTATAGGGTTGCATACTTTTATAACAACATATCTATTATATTGTTTGCATGAAGAGAATTTATATGCCACATGTAACGAATTCTACTTATTTTCAAAATGTTTCCAACTAGAAAAAAATCTTTAAATAATTATATTACATTTTATTTTAAATCTGAATAATTCAAATTTGCATGTGGTTGTTCATGCATAAATACTTGGCTATAAATATGCATTTATAACATCATTCCCTTTTTCTAACTATTTCCTTGAATTTTCATTAAATGCTAGTGTACGAGTCTACAAAATAAATAGTATATACTTTTAAATTAAACTTGCATTATTTACCTCATTGAAGATTTGACTCATTAATTCCTCTACCTCTTACTCTTTTCCTTTTGTAAGTAACCTCGAACCCAATTTCTCTCCTCCTTATATACTATTTAAATTCCTACACAATTAATAACTTTTTCTTTTGGAATTTGCATTTACCTTTACAAAAATCACTTTAAACAACCAATTTGCTTACCTTAATTTCTTCCTTTGATTCTTACTCCATATAAATTTTTTTCGGATCTTTCAAAACCACAAATCTTTCAGTGCAAATGCTCTCGTACGGTTACAACATTTACACTAAACTATAATTCATCACATAGTTCCAACCAATCCTTCACACTCAATCTTTGATATAGATTTTAAATAATCGTCTCACTTTCACTACACTTCTATTACCTACATTATCGAGCATTGCACTGTGTCGCTTTCCTTGCACAGTGATGTGAATTTCTACAGTCTTCACAAGATTTTCTTCCAGCAGTTCACAATAACTGAACTCTTCAATGCACTAGTCGAACTGTGCCTTACAACATTGTGTCGATCTCTCCTAATAAGTACTATGTCGTTTTTTTCCCTTGCACTATGCCGAACAACAATAAAATCCTTTATTTGCTTTTCAGAATTTTTCTACTTTGGCTTGCATTAAATTCAAACAAAAGAAAAGAGAGTGAGGCCCACCACTATAAGTGATTGCCAAACTTCTCATCCAATATAAGCACCTATTCAAAATTATAAATTTATATAATTGCATTTAATTAATAATAAATTAATTGTTATAATAATATATAATTGAAAAAATTACTTTCCTTTACCTAAATTTCAGGATATTACAGCATTGGATATGCACCAGGCTTATATGGGAGAATCATGATTGTTTTAGCACATCAATTATGTTCATTCTAAAATTGGCAGATAGAGGGAACCTGAATCTGCTTCTCACTATATATTACAAGTCAGATAATGCACCGAACGTTGTACATAATCACCAGAGACACTATGATCAAAACTTCAAAAATATCAAAAGAAATGTGTTGATTAATTTGGATTATTTCTTATCCTTGTTGTTTCATCAGAACTTGGAGCCAAAATCCTCTCTCTTTTACTTTGGATGGAGTATTGCTTGGGAGAATAATCTTGCTTTCTAGGGGTCTCTATGGCATTTAAAGCGTAGATATTAACTTGAACTTTGATCCCTTGACACTACTCAATACTATTGAGCTGCATCTGAATGTTCTTTATTGATAGTTTTTTCTTCTTTATGCTTGTTTTTTAATTTCTTGTTTAGTTATTAAAACCTTGCTATGAGCAAATGAACTAAAGAGTCTCTCTCTCTCTCTCTCTCTCTCTCTCTCTCTCTCTCTCTCTCTCACTCTCATTTATACTTGAACTTGTTTACATGAACTTTTCATTTTGTCCAGATATTTCAGGATATAGGAAGCGCTTGAGAATATCAACTAGTCGATGATGTGAGCTTTAAGGAGGCTTATAAGGTGGCCTCAGCTATTACTCCAGTGCCTGGTGGAGTTATATCCCATGACTATTGCCATGTTTTAATCCAATACATTGAGCGAAAAAGGCTACATGAAATAAAGTAATTTTGATGAATTTTCATAGCTTTTGACTGTATGGATGTTATTAAGTATTAGGTTTCAATCCAAAATTAAAAGGAATAAGGAATAAAGTTGTTCTTATTTTGATTAAGAGAGAACTGCAATGAAAGATGTAGAGAAGAAAGCCTTTAAAGACTTCTTCCATGTAATATCGTTTTGAAAAAAAAAATATTATTTTTTTATATTATTGTTGCAAATGGATGCTTGGCTTCTTTCTCTACTCGGTATGAGGATTTTGGTTGGCCAATGTAATTTGATGTTTTCATGTTCACTAAATAAAGTAGCTTTTTTTATGATTGAGGTTTTGTTTGAGATGCTTTCTAATTATTTTTTGTACTAAAAAACTACTTAAGAAGCAATACGAAAGCTATACCAAATGAAACCTAAATGACACTTACATGTTAGATTATATTTCTAAAGAACAAAATCACATTTTCTTTTTTATAGGTTCATTTGGGGTTCTTCTAAGTAGGAGTTGAGAGTACTACTTGCACATCTGAGATTTTGAATGAATGTGAATGTTGATATGAGGGTTTATTATATAATTTTTCACAAATGATGATGGTATAATTACAATAACTAAAAATTTATGAGGGTTTAATATATAATTGCACAAGTAAGTCAAGCTAAACTCTAGAGGTTCCAAATTTTCAATTAAGCCATACAAAGTTTATAATAAAGTTAGTTGATATGTTATTGTGAAATTTATTTGAATGAACATGAATGGTACAATAAAATTTTCAACCGGACTAATGAGTGGAAATTTTAAATAAAATTTATCTCATCCAACTTGTGTCTAGTTTAAAATATATCTACTTCATGCTACTAGGTGTAGCACAAATGTTAGGGTTGATTTAAATATCTCTTTTTGAGTATAACATAGATTTCGAAGTTAACATATCAAATTTTTATCTAGTTTAGCACTCAATAGGCTTATCAAATCCAATTTTCACTTGTCTATCGCACATGTTAGGCACTTAAGCTTGATGTCACCACTTCTCCCACAGCTGACACCCTCTATGATTAGCATCATGTTAGTTTGACCTAGCTTCCTTTTATGCTATTAGGCCAGTTAATGCGAACACGTGCAGTGTTCCTTAAAATAACACCACATTTATTGTTGAGTCCATTTGATGACCTCTCTTTTATACCAGCTTTAAGTTAACTAGGTTCAATGTTGGTCAAATTATATTTGCGTCCTGTAATATTCGTGGCAATAGAGAAATATGAAGTTTAACGTCTTAACATTGCACAAAGATCTAGCACACAATCAGATAAGAGAGAGGGTGTAGCGTTCATAAGAGATACTAAAGTTTTTATCTGGAAATCCTGAAAAGGGGGAAAAATCAAGGGACCTGGCCCAGTTTGAATGAATCCACTAGTATTTGCAGTCGGTTACAAATGAGGCCCTTCTTAGGGAGAAGGCCTTGGCTTGATATCACAAATGTACATCATATATAATGCATTACATGGTGTGAGTTACAATAATCAACATAGACATGTTTGTTTGGTCGGCATGACCATAGTTTATAGGATAAATGTTGAAAATATCGTAGTAGGCAGGAGACCGGGGTCAGAAATACCATTCTGCGGTGATGTAGGTCGGAAGGACCGTAGTATGCAGGAGATCGAGGTCAAAGAGACCGTTATCTGGCGATGTAGGTCGGGATGACCGTAGTAGGAGACGAAGGCCGAAAGTACCATAGTCAGTAGGAGACAAGGGTCCAAAATATCGTAGATGGCTAGAGATTGGGGTTAGAAAGACCGTTGTAGTAGGTCAGTACTCTGGTAGAACTCTATGCATCAGGTGGTGGTCCGACAGAAGTTCGGGCCTCAAGTGATGGTCCGACAAAAGTTCGAGCCTCAGGTGGTGGTATGACAGAAGTTCGGGTGTCAAGTGGGGGTCCGACAAAAGTCTGGGCCTTAAATGGTGGTTCGGCGGAAGTCTGGGCCTGAGGTAATGGTTCGATAGAAGGTCGAGCCTCAGATGGTGGTCTGGCAGAAGTTCGGGACTCAAGTGGTGGTCTGGCAGAGCAATGATGTCAGGTGGTGGTCCGACGGAGCTCATTCCCTCAAGTGATGGTCCGACAGAACTCCGACGTCAGGCGGTGGTTCGACAGAGCTCAGGCCCTCAAGTGGTGGTTCGACGAAGGTGAGTACCTCAAGTGGTGGTCCGGCAGAGCAACGACGTCAAGCGGTGGTCTGACAGAACACAGGTGTCAGATGGTGGTTCAGCGGAGCTCAGGCCCTCAAGTGGTGGTCTGGTGGAGGTGAGGGCCTCAAGTGGTAGTTTGGTGGAGCAACGACATCAGGCGGTGGTCCGGCAGAACTCAGGCGGTGGTCGAGGAGAAGTGAGGAGGAAGGAGCGATCTCCGATCTCTCTCTTGCTCTCTTGCTCTCTTGCTCGGAGCCCCTCCTTTTAAAGAGAAAGGATGTGTCTATTTATAGATTTTTTGGGGTGGCATGACCTATAAATAGGTGATAGATCAAGGGTAAATGGGGAGTGGTTGGATGGACGGCTGATATTGAATCCCATGATTATGGACCATTTATTAAACATTTAAAGGTCTTAATGATGTTGTAAAGGACGGCTGATATTGAATCCCTTGATAATGGACCATTTATTAAACATTTGAAGGTCTTAATGATGTTGTAATTCAGCGATCTTGGGCTTGTTGGATTTGTCTCGTCAAGCCACTCGATTCAACTATAAGCACGTAATGTTTGGAAACTATTTGGTAATCCAAATTGTGGTTTTAAACTTCTAACGATGCTTCGGGTCCTTGATTTGGACTCATTTAGTCTTGGATTGAGTCAAATTTGGTCTTGTTGGGTTCATATTTCCGAGACATTCAGTTTGACTATAAGTTTGCTGAAATCAGAGTTTGGATGGTTCCAATTTTAATTTTGGAAGTTTTCAACTTCATTTTGCATAGAGATTCGTGCTCGATCAAGATAATTTATTGAGGATGTATCAATACTAATTTAAATTGATCCCCAATATATACACATATACAAAAAACTCAAAACTAGTCAATTTACACGTCTACCACTTAAAATTATATATTAAATCACATAACATTAAATTATTTAAATAACACCATAAACACCTAAAAAACGCCACTTTCCTTACAAAGTTATTACCTTGTCATTGATGCATACACCATCGAACCCCTCGATGAACTTCCTAGAAAAATCTTATTGCGATGCACAAGCTACCAATCTCATGATGTTCTTTATAGATAAGTCCTCATCTCTTCTTCTTCCATGACTTTCACATGACATTGATTTCGTTAATCCCTTCCTTTAGCAAGATCCCATTGAAGTATTAACGTTAAGCAAAGTGTAGCCAGTCTATTTTGTTCATATCATGTTGTTTAGTTTCACAATGTTGGCAGCAACTTTGCTAGACTAATCGCGACTTTATTATAAATCTAAGGACCCTCGTGCTTATGCATATCTGATCATTTGCACCCCAAGTTGTTGTTATTGGTTCTCATATGAGTTTGAATGTTATTTAGTTAGCCTATCCAAGATCTCACAAACCAACCTCATTATTGAGCATGATCATATGGAGCTTCACTGTTACAAGTTGTAGGAGATAATTTTTCTCTCCTCTCCAATGTCCTATGAGGTATGCATTTTCATAAATTTCTAGTTGATATTCTTAGGTCATACACCCAATCACCCTTCCTCGCTAGTTCTCTTAAGGAAGTGAGGAAGGGTATATAACCCAATTAAATAAATATTAGGTTAACTTTAGAAGTGCCTCAAAGCTCTATTTGGTGGCAGACCTTATTGTCCAATTATCATTGGTCTCATTTTATCTTATTAGGCTATCTATTTTCCCTCTACTAGCTGACACTTCACTCCACCAATCATCACTTTCTTCTACATCTATAAACCCTCACACTTATGCATTTCGATTATCTGCAGACGAAGTTGTTATCATTGATTCTTGCATGAGTTTGAATGGGATCACTATCTAGCTAGCTTATCCATATTTTTCACGACTAACCTTACTATAGAGCAAGGTCATATGGGTTTCATATTCATAACCCATAGAAGGCACTTTTTCGCTTCTCCCCAATTTCTTCTTAGGTGTGCATTTTTCCAATTGTCCATTTGATATTTTTTTTGTTCTCCACCCAATAACCATAGCTCACTCATCATCATGAGGTATTTAAGATGGTAGGCCAACCCATTAGACATACTCTATGTTAACTTTAGAAGTGTCTCTAAGCTCTATTTAGTGGCAAGACTTAATGTCTAATTACAAGGTTAAGAGACTTTATTCGACAAGTACTAAACATTCTTGACATAATCAAATCATCATCATCATCTCGTCTTGATTGCTTCATTGTTGTACCTCCTACGAACATGAAAGAATTTGTGCATTACTGATTTTTGTGAGATGTTATCTAGTCATCTCACATTTAAATAATTTGTCATCTTTCACAAGAGAATATACACTACCAAACTATAGGTTGACCTTTTCGCCTTTATCTTCATGTTAACTTCTTAACTACCATGTTGCTTGAGTATTCATTAGAGCCACATCTCTTTGATCATGACTCTCATTGTCAGCTCATGTTCTCATTACATCCTTATCGACATCTTTGAACTTCGCAAGGTTAACCCTAATCGTGTTTGCCCATTGGGTTGAGTTGTTAATGCTACTCAGATTGTCAAGTCAAACCCAATAATCCCTCAAACCCACCACCACAAATGCAATTTGGGCGAAGTTAACAACGAACCACCATTGTGCCTAGGGGTACTAATAAATAACCTAATATGATAACCTGACACAAGTGCGACTAAACAAAACTTAGTTCTAATTGACCCAATTACTATATAGATCATATTTATAGACCTAAGCATTATTCGGGTCTGATTCAAGTTGACTTAAAGAACTCGAAATCAACTCTAAATTAACCCAACAACCACTCAAATTCTCATTTTGAAAAGCTAGAAACACATTATTTAAACAAACATGTATGCTATTAGGTTAAATAGGTCATATTTAACTAAACTAAATCACATTGATTCAAAAAATTAAACTATCCAAACTAATTGGATTTGGGTTAAACATTTTACCATATAATAAACAAATTGGTTTCAAGTTAAACATATTTAAGTTGGGTCACGTCCGAACCCGACCCATTAACATAAATTAACACACCTACTTATGCCATTTGGTCTTCATTCTTTCAGCCCTAAAACCTAATGACTTCCGACCTTTCAGATCAAATCTCGTTAATATATTTATATATTGCACAAATAAATCTAAAATGAAAAAAAAAATTATGTGTTGGAATTTGGAAAATTTAGATTCTTTAAATATTATAAAATCACCAATGTCTGTCATATTTTTGGAGTCATATTATATTTAGGCCCGGTTTGATTCGACGTTTGAGTAATCGGTTCAACTTGTGACCGGGTCAGCCGAACCGAACACCCGGTCCGACACCGAGTCGCACCTGACAACGTGGATCGCAAGGCGGAATTAAAGATTTGGTCAGCCCTTGCTCAAAACATTTCATCCTATGCTCATACGTGATCTCGCTATTCTTCCCATACACCAAACAGTTTACTGGACCTCTCCGCGTCTTCCAAGTAATCATTTATTACTGCGTGGGCTCCGATCAGATTCTCCGTCTTATTCTCCTTCGGCTTCTTCTTCGCGGCTTCATTCTCTCTGCTTCGGTGTTCCTGGCCACCGCAACGCGGCTCGGAAGGATTCCTGCTTCGATCTACGGCCGGAGTTGGCTCGTTCTAGGAGAGTCGGCCGGTGAGTGAATTTGGGTCGTAGTGGCGATACCGTAACCATTCTTGTTTGCGGATCTGATTCAGTTTTCTCGTTTCTTTTCAGTCTCGGTATAGAGTTAGGTTTGTTCTATTTCTTTATGTTAGGGTTGATTTGAATTAGGTGGGATGGTATGGTCGCGCCCTTGTTCTCCTGCTTTTGTTTTGTATTGTTGGTTTGGTTTGCTTAGAAATGATTGACTAATGGGGTGCAGGTATTTGATTTTCCTACAAGCTTCCAACTCATTGCATTATTTGTTTCTTTTTAAATCGCATTTAAGTTGACGGGGAAAGTTTGCTGGTTTTCCGATCTGCTGGTGAAGGTAGCGAAGATGCTTCTATTGTTCTTTTCCTTTATCGCTATGGCTATGAAGGGGGACGCTTGCTCAGTTCATTTATGTGCTTTTGTTTGATTTGTATTTTCTCTTTTGGATTCTAAGAGCTTATTTTGGATTAATATTGACTATACTATTGTACTGTTTTTTTATATAAATAGTGTAAACGGGGTTTCAATTGTGTTTATTAAGGTAGGAGGGTTTGGAAGAGATGGCCCGTTCCTTGAATGCTGTTTATACTTTTTTATTTTTTATAAGCTCGAATTTGCTGAACATTAGAGAGGGTCCTCTTTCCCTTGTTTAGTTTTTAGAAGATTGGTTATAGCCAGTCCGGTCCATTTGTAGACATGTCAATTTTGATTGATGTTGTCAGTTAATGTGTTCATGTGGTCATTTTCTGTATTGACGATCAGATACTTTGCGTTGTTGTTTCAACCTGTTGAAGTTTTTATTTTGGATAAGTCGGCTGTGTTTTTCATTTAAATACCATTTCAGAGCTTGATTATTGAGTTCTATTGTTTTAGGATTCGGAGGAGAGATTTTTGTTGGTTTCATGCTTCTAATATATTGATCTTGTTTTCTCTTTCTGGGCATGAAGGAAATCTCTTTCAATCAACCTCTTTAATTCTTGAAATTTATTTAATTCATTGCCAAATTTTGATCAAGCAGCTCAAATATCTACTGATTGTTCAGATGGTTTTAGGGTTGTTGCAGCTACTATGATGCACAAGAATGGGAAAGGGGCAACTTTTTTAAAAATTTTATTTGCAAAGAATTGTTAATCTAAGCTTAAGACTATTGCAACTCGGATATTTTGTAGTTAGTTCTTGGTTCAATATATGTAAAGAGTAGTTTGTGTCAAATTTTAGTTTTGATGATTTGGCTATTAATATCTTGGGACAATTGTTCAGATTGATGGTGAAATAGATGAGGATATTATTAGTAGAATTCAATTTGGATGGTTGAAGTGGAGGAATGCATCTGGCTTATTGTGTGATAGAAAAGTGCCTCTCAAACTTAAAGGAAAATTCTATAAGTTGGTGTTGAGACCTGCAATGATTTATGACGGAGATTGTTGGCCATTGAAAGAGAAGCATAATATTAAGTTAAGTGTTGCAGAGATGAGAATGCTTAGGTGTATGAGTGGGTTTACTCTTAGAGACATGATACGAAACGAGCATATATGTGAACATGTTGGAGTTGCTCTAGTGAAGATAAGATTAGAGAGAGTCGCCTTTGATGGTTTTGTCACTTAAAACGGCGGCCTTCTGATGACCCGGTTAGGAGAGTAATTGTATTAGATTTGATTTATGTTAAGAAAGTTAGAGGTAGACCTGATAAGACTTGGTTAGAAAATAGTAGAAATGACTTTTCTTTATTTTATTTAAATGAGAATTTTACTCTTAACATGACACAATGGAGAAAATGATTCATGTAGCCGACCACATGTATTGGGATAAAGGCTTGATGTTGTTGTTGTTGATGATTTTGCTATTGATGTTGGTTGTTAGTGTTTAATTGGCACTAAGGCTATTTCTTCAAAACTTATAGCGCAAGAATTTATGTATCTTTCTTGGCTTTTATAAAACTCTATTGCTTTTGCAGAGCTAATTAATATCATATGGTGGTAACATAGAGGTGATGAAGACAGTAAAGGCCTTCCATTCTTTAAAAGATGAAAGGGCCAAGTTTAAATAAGCTGAGAAGTGTAAAACTTTCAATATCTCTCATAGCATTAATTTGTACAACTCTTCTTATATGGGCATGGGAAAAAACCCCTCTTTTAGCTTCTGTTCTACCGCCTTCGGATCACTTTGATGTCCGCTTGGGCATTTCCTTTCCAGGTTAGTTTCTCGGAAATCACATATATATTCCATTTATTTGAGCTTTGTATGCAATCTCACTATTTTCATATATTTTTTGTGTATTATGACTCTTTATTGTTTTTTGTTATTTAGGTTTGTGTTTTCTGCTTGTTGCTTTTATATTTACTCGTTTATTTACTTTGTTGTTTCTCTAGTGTGCATCACCTAATACTTACGTATTTATGAAAAATAACTCTCATGTGTTGCTATTTATGATAATATCATTCAAATCTTGAAGAGTATAATAGAAGTTATAGAACTACAAACTTTCATTCTCAATGATTTGGTTTTCAAATCCAAATCCATGAGTTTGCTAGTTTATTTTGAATGCTTAGGTGTTAATCATGTAAATAAGGAAGATTTCCGTGGCACACATGTAAATTCCCCTTTTTTCTGACTCATATTATTTATCTACCTATGCAGTGATTCCTTCAGAAATTCCTGTGAGTCATTTTGATTTTGAAGAGAAGCAGCATCCAGCAGAGGATGATTTCCCAAAAGCACAGACACTTGCTGAACCTGTTACTGATGTGATACAGCATGCTAGCGAGAATGCAAATGCTAAGATGGCTCATGATGCAGTCAATCCACTGGCAGAGCTTGGTTTTCCTCCTCCTTCAGGTGTAGCTCTTGATGACAAAGGTTCAAATACAGCGTCTGACAAGAAGAAAGGTTATTCTCTATAACATGCTTTATTTGTTTTCATTTTTAAATTCATGAACTGAAAACATTCTATTTTTAATACTTTCCATTATTAACCATCCATTTAAACTTTGTCAAATCTGCTTTAGTTTCTTCATTTTGAACCATTGATATTTTTTGAATGAAGTCATAGGAAGAGTTCTTCGTGAATTTTTCTGTGGAACTAATACCCTGAATATTTTTTTATTGGTGATTCTGTAGACTGCAATTATGCCAAGGGAAAATGGGTTGCGGATAAGCGACGACCATTGTATTCAGGTTCTGGCTGCAAGAAATGGCTCTCTGAAATGTGGGCTTGTAGATTGACCAAACGGACAGACTTTTCATTTGAAACTTACCGATGGCAACCACAAAATTGTGAAATGCCAGAATTTGAGGGATCTGCATTCTTGAACCGGTATGTTTTAGCTCTAGAAACGCTGATTTCATTTGGATGTACCATTCATTTAGATTAGATTAGTGATCTATTTTCCAGTTGTGAGTTTTTCTTCCTATGGCTGAAACAACAGTTGTGTTTATCATACCAATGTTGTTGAACTCCAGGATGCAGCACAAAACTCTTGCTTTTGTAGGGGATTCCTTAGGAAGACAACAATTCCAATCCATGATGTGCATGATCACTGGTGGTAGAGAAACTTCTGATGTGGAAAATGTTGGAAAGCTTTATGGCCTTGTTAAAGCTCGCGGTGCTGTAAGACCTGATGGTTGGGCCTATCGCTTTCCGAGAACTAACACAACAATTCTTTACTACTGGTCAGCAAGTCTCTGCGAGTTGGAGCCTCTGAACCAATCAGATCCAGCTACTCATTATGCCATGCATCTTGATCGCCCTGCATTTTTCCTAAAGCATTTTCTTCCTCGGTTTAATGTTTTGGTGCTTAATACTGGGCACCATTGGAACAGGGGAAAACTCATAGCTAACCGGTGGGAAATGTATGTTGATGGGAAGCCAATTGCGGATAGGAAACTCGCACAGATAGCAAATGCCAGAAATTTTACTGTTTACAGTATTGTAAAATGGTTGGATTCGCAGCTTCCACTTCATCCAGGACTGAAAGGATTCTATAGGTCTATATCTCCGAGGCACTTTTTCAATGGAGACTGGAATACTGGTGGCAGCTGTGAGCATACTACTCCATTAGCTGGTGGAAGTGAGGTTACTCAAGATCACTCTAGTGATGCTGTCGCTGAGCGTGCAGTGATGGGAACAAAGGTTAAGCTTTTGGATATTACTGCTTTTTCACAATTGAGGGATGAATGTCACATATCCAAGTATAGTATGAAAGCTTCTACTGGCGTACATGATTGCTTGCATTGGTGCTTACCTGGTGTGCCTGATACATGGAATGAGTTACTTTATGCACAAATATAAAGCATCATTCTAACACGAACTTTGGTTTGAGTCTTAAACACGGAGTAATGTAATTGAGAAGATACGGAGATGTCTTGATTTGTGATTGGCTTTCTTATTGTTTGTTCAACTTATGAAATGCTTGTGAGCTGAGCTGCATTCTCATACTTGACTGGCTTTCTTTTGGAAGGCAGCAGAAGCCAGTGGCTGTAGAGTAGTGATATTCAACGGGACAGATTCATAAAGAATGAATTTTTTTTTGTGATAAACATATTAGTACTGGCTGCATATGCTTGCACTTTGATCATTATGAAGGTGCTCCTTTGTTGACTCTGAAGATTTTCTTACCAGACGTGAGTCCATCAACAGGCCTTCAGTATGCTGGAGATATTTTTGTGACTATGATAAAAAGAGTTCCTTCTAACTTAATCTTGTAGTATTTGTCTTACAAATGAAGAACTACTGTGCTTCTATCCGCTTGCTGTGAGTTTGTTAACAAATGCGGAGTTTTGGAAACTATTCATTAAGTGGAATAACATGTATGAAACTACTCCCTTTTTTTTTCCCTGAGCTTTTTTTCTGAATTGCACACTTGTAAGTTGTCATCACATGTTTCAGTAAATTTGAACACAAAGAGGCCAACCAACCCTATTTTATCTCCGCTTCTCTTTTGAAGAGTTGGTTTGCATTTAAGTACTGACACGTGCTTAGTTTTGATTGGTAGTGTATGATGCTTTTTAGTTTGCAAAAGCTTTCTTGTCAAGTTTTTGAATCAACATTCTCTTTTTAAGGTCTAGAGTTGTTTATAGAACGGTTTTTTGTAGATTTGAACACAGAAATAAGCCAAACAAACCTTTGCATTAAAGTATTGACATGCACCTAACTTTCTACACTAATGCATGACTTTTTAGTTTATGAAAGCTCTCAGCTCAGGCGCACTAGCCATTTATTCTGTTCTTATGGTGTAGAATTATGTTTTAGGATGTTTTTATGGCCTATTTATTTTGGAGATGAATTTTAGGCAAGAGATGTGAAATTGCTGATATCAATGAGCATATGCTCTAATGATTTATACTGATGTAGCCTCAGCTCTGTAAATCATTTGTGTAATGATACCATCTTGGTGCTATACTTTCAAGCTTTCATTAAACTTGAGTACTTCTCCGTGTTGAACTTTGGAGCTTCTAAGGATTCAACATTCAATTATGTTGCTAGCTTACTTTCAATCTTTCAGTTCCCATTTTGGATGGTACTTTTAATTGACTCACCTGACTTTCATCCATGGCGTACTCTCTCTCTGTCTCTGCGTTGATGTGTTTATATTTTGACAAACTACTTATTTAAAAGATATACATGTTTATAATTGTACTTTCAACAATTCATTCGGGCAGAAATGCAATAATTTTTTTTTAGAAAAATGCTCTCTTTTATCTCCTTGGTAGTCTGAAGTATTTGAAGATTAGCTATGATGTTGATTTTTTGGCCAGAAACAATTACCAATTTCTTCTTACATCTTTCTGTCTGCTTGTTTGTTTCATTGCAATTTATGTTATGATATTGAATGAAAAAACAATGACAGAATATCCAACTAAGCAATGCACTGCTAGCGAACACATGAAATGACAATGACAGAATACCCAACTAAGGATTGAATCTTTTGGGCTTTTGAATACTGATCTTAGGATACTTACGATCAAAAGTTATGAAGGTAGGATTTCTTAATATAAATCTAAGATGAGATGCATGAAATTATACATACAAGATCAATTTTATAGTTTGCAAACTCAACCAACAATAATTTAATGATCGCAAAATATAAATTTTGTGTATAAATTTAAGACCAATAAAACCTCACGTTGATCGGAAACACACACCACAATTGAAAAGGAATAAGATTGGATTAGATTTGAATATGTTTAATCACTCAAGTAAATCAATCAGTAGTTTTAGAGAATAGAAAGATGGGAAGGAAAAGTAATCACTAAATAATATTCCATGCATCACACCGAGAGATAAAGATAACTTTCTTTGAAAATTTTACTTGTTACTTGTGACATATTGGGAAGATCCACATCCAATTAGCAACTAGAACATAAGTTAGAGATAGAGGAAGAAATTTCATCAATCATTCAATCCCCATTGCATGCCTCAAAGATCCTTTTTATAATTACAGAAAATTTCACAATATCATAGAGTTGGTAAAGGATTTGAAAGTGGATAGGGTTAGTTGCAGAATGCAGATACCTTTGTCATAGATCATCGGCACTATGAACATAATACTAACATAACAATTAACGTCCCAAAACAATAATACTCTACTAAGCTCATAGCAAAGTTAAAAGCCCAAAGAAGTAGCCTAGTGATATGCTTAATGCCCATCTAATTGAAGTCCAAAATTGTAGACCTGCTTATGGACAAAACCAAACAGAGACTAAAGGCTTGTTTGAGGTGATGTTTTAGCTGTTTTGGTTTACAAAACCGAACCATATAATTGTTTTTGATAGTGCATTTTAGTGGAATCCAAAATATTTTTTTCGTCCAAAATGGAGTAGTAATCAGAATCCTCTTCTTTTATTGGCTGCTTTCCATTGTTTTAAGAAAATATTATGTAGAAAATACCCATATATTCAATATTATTACTCCATATCTCGTTGTGCAAAGGGTCAATAGACTCCTCCATCACGAATGAAACGATAGCATGATTCCCTTAATCTGGTCGAGTTGAATGGCTTCTTGCATGGTATATATCTTCATGTCGCTTGCAATATATCTCATCGGCTACAGTTGTCATCCTCGAGTAGGAGCTCAATCAATGAATTGAAGGGAGACTCAAAGGTATGGCTGGTAACCTTTTCTTCCTTTGTACTCGTCAGCATTGGATTGATGTTTGGATGGTTACGAGACAGAGCTTTAGTAAATAATTTTTAAGTTTTTGAAATTCAATTACTTTTTAATTTCATTATTTTTGCTAGAATCTAGAACGAGCTCATATTAGTTTTATGTAAATTTTGAAAATAGCTATTAGTTATGGGAAAGGAACATGGAGTTAAATAATTTTTAATCTTTTGATGACTAAGTTTTGTAGTTTTGTAGTTTTGAACATTATTAAAATTTATGGTTATTTAAAACACTTACAAAATAGTTATAAATATAAATTTTTATTTTAATTTATCATTTTTTGTTGATACACATACTTCAAGTTTTTGCATTGCAAAATTCTATATGTTGAATCCATATTTACATGGTGGATGATACCCAACTTGACCAACAAATCTATCTGGTGAGCTGACAATCTGTTAGTGAGATTGGAGAGTAAAGAGCGGAGAGAGGAGAGTAATCTGACATAATTTTTACTATCTCAGTTAGAAAATATAAGAAGTGGGACTCAAGATGCCCAAAAGAACAAAAAAAGTAAAAGAAAAAATGCTTAAGGGTCTCCAACTGCTCCTCATCATCCTTTTATTTATAGGGTTTGAGAGCTACAAGAAAGACCATACAGAAGAAAGTAAAAATAAAGGCTACATAGAATTCTAGTACAATGATACACGTTAATCTAGGATACGTATTACCTCCTGATTGGCTCTAAGAGGGTAAAGTCAACAGTCTGACAAGCTATTTGTCGTTGGGGGAGCTCAAGAGAGGCGAGTAGGGGTAGGGTGATTTTGTGGGAGAGTTTAGGAGGAGATGGACCCGTAGCTGACAAATTGTCTTACCAGGTCGGCAATTTTTGTAGGGAGCTCGAAGTCGCCTTGTTGTGAATGGCAAGTTGAGGTGTTTTCTAAGCTTAATAATGGTAGTTAAATGGAGTGTGAAATCTCTGTGATAGGTGCTTTCGTGTAGCTAAATTTGGTGAGTTCGGATGAGTAGGATCTTATTGAGATGAGTGGCAATATGTTTGCTTGGAGAGAAACTTTCTGGTCGCGCAGCGTAGGGCGATCACCTTGGCAGATGTGGGAGGGTAATTCCTGTAGTTCTCCTTGTGTGAGTTCCTTCGTTGCTTCTGGGCGAGTCTTTGAGGGATCTGCTCTTGAGAGGAAATACCCTCTTAAAGACTCAGCCATTACCTGTTAAAACACCTGAGAAAGTGATAATGGGTACACATTTATAGTTCCTCAATTCACTTGGCTTTTGGCAGACGATTCATGAAAAGGACGAGTGAATGAAATTAAAAGCAACTTATCTTTTGTAAAATAGAGAAATAAATGTGAATTTAGCGTCTTATTTTTACTTTATTCTCGAGAACTGTGTTGACTTCACAATAATGACTTCGACGTAGCATCATGCCATATTGGGCTTCTCTATAAACTACTCATTGTGATGAGAGAATCTACAAGTGCTTTGAGAAATGGACTTCCTCACCTCACTTTAGCTTGTTCTCGCGGCTAGTCAAGAAGATGAACTTCTATCAAGGTCAAGCTGGCCAATCTCAAAAGAAAGCTTCAAATACTGTGGCAGCGTCTCTGTGCAGAGAGATCGATAAATATGAGATTTGGTAGCTAGAAGAATATGTGGACCCCCTCCCCCATAGGAGCTGAAGTTGGGGATGCGAACATTGTTGCTGAGGTGTTGATTGTCATCTCTAGAGGCGAGTTGTGTGCTACTGGTGCCCTATTGGCTTGTTCTCAGGATGCTGGTGGCCCTACTAGCGGTGAGTTCTTTAATGCATTTGTCAGAGCACTTGTGGGGACTTAGAATTTTTTTTTTTAAGTGTGTGCATGCTTTTTGATGTATTTGCATGCTCTTTAGTGCGCTTGCACAGTGCATATGCATGTTTTTAATCTATTGGCACATTTTTTATGCACTTAAGCAATACACTTATATGCATTTCAGTGCATTTGCATTGCATAATCGCAAACTCCTTTTTATTTTTGCACGCTCTTCAATGTTGTGGAATGCCTCTTGATATGGCTCATTTAAGTCTGAAAGTTCATATTTAGATCCGTGCAATGATTTTAAAATACTCAAATATAATTGCATAAGCTCTTGTTGTTGGTATTCGCAGAAGATTTTATTTTGATATTTAAAAAAGGCTTTTATCTGCTTGTATGTTAGAGTTGTTGATTCAGTGGTGTGAAGGTAAGGAAGGTGGATTAGGAAATTATCAAAGATATTATTTTTTTAGGGTTAGAGACTTTGCATGTTTTTGTATGAGTCAAACATGTGGTGTTCTTGCCCATAGGGGGTTGTGTTCGTAAAAAGTCTCTTGTTCATGCCCGCAAGCGAATCATTGTGTTCATTGCAAATCCCTCATTCTTGCTCGTAGGTGAATTGCTTTGTTCATTAGAAAACCTCCCAAGTCTTTTGAATTTGCAAATTTTATTTAATTATATTTTGATTTCAAAATATTAAGTTAGGTGGTCCGGTTCCTTGTGTGTGCGCTTAGTTTGAATTTTGGTAGCCTCTCGACTTTCCCCCACAGAAAAAATTATGGAGAGTTTAGGCATGCGCACCATGCCAAGAAAAAACGTGCCTTGTAAGCATTAGGTGACATTGTGGTTGGGTTCTTATATCCCACCATGCTAAGAAAGAGGTGCATGAGTTTTTATCACATGCACTAGCAAAAATGAGTTTCTTTGTTGTGTTGGAACTATGTAAATGAATACTTAATTTTACTTTGTTGTGCTTATATAACCACACACACAGGGTTTACTCGATGTGTCACAAACTTCTCCTATGAGTTTCCCCCATTGTGGCGCTTGTCGCATTGAAGGAGTAGCGATTGGGATTTTGAGTTTTTGAGTTTTGCGAAATTTATACCTTGCACGTGATGCAGCAATGACGTCGAGGGCATGAGAACAACGAGCATCAAACACAATTTTTTGAACTCTCTTTACTATTTTTTTTCTTTTTTGATTTTTGTGTGTGTGTCTCTCTCTCTCTCTCTCTATATATATATATATATATATATATATATATATATAGGTTGGGTTGGTTCTAGTGGAGAATAGGTGTAGCAGTTCATGAGAGGGGGAATTGGGAAGGTTTATGTGGAAATCAGGAGGTGGATGTGCTGTGTGTGTTGTTGTTGACCTCTAACGGTTGGAGAACCCGACACATTCGTTCGGATCAAACTGGACCCAACGGATAGAAACTACCTTACGACTCACCCATGATCTCCATGTTTGGTCCAACTGAAACAAAATCGGACATCCCCGACAACGCAAGATCTCAAGCAAAATGCTTCAAATGGGCTACTTCAAGAATGGCATGAAAACATATCAAGCAAAAATGAAAAAACGTTGTTGCTACATCAAAATTTGGATTGGTATGAACCTTCCAAAGTATGAGTTTCTCAATCGAGAACAGCAATGTATACTTTCCGTAAGGTTTCTAATAAAGGGCTGGTTTTGAAACCTCAAGAAAAGAGATAAGAAGTCTTGCAAACTCTTGGATGAAAAGCTTGGCTATAATCAGGATATTGGAATATCTGATGGATGCAACATTTAAATCTAATTAAATATTACAAAGAGTTAGGCGGTTATGTAGTAAAGATAATCTACATATTTTAGATGGGCATATGGTAATCAAACTATCAACCATATCGCCTCAACTGCTAATGATGACAACAGCAACTGTTTTTTTTCTTTATGGCTATAGCAGTTTTACATGCATATAATAGTTCCTTAAAACTCAAGTAATGATGAGTTGAATTCAAACTACGGTTTATAAGCAAATCACCACTCAATACTCACCGAAATGGATGAAATAATTGATTCAGAATATAACCACAACTAATATTGAGAGCCAGATCAGCAAAACTGAACCCACAACTGACAGGACGTGCACATCGTGGAGGGAAGAATGGCTCATATAAAGAATAGAAAAGAAAATCTGAGGCTTTTTATGCTTATGGCTGTTGAGGTTTTGAGGGATTCGGTTGCTGAGAACCTCTTCTCCTCTCCCGAGTTGAAGAAGAATCGCAGGCGTTGCAATTTCCTCTGATACTCCTTGCACACTTGGGAGCAAAACAGAATCTTAAGTGAACCTTTTGTCCCTGTCCGATCCGGAGCTCCAACCTCCCTACACTCACCGACCCAAACTCCAGCCGCCCACCAAGCCCTCTGACTCCGACCACGCCGGCTCTTGTTATATATATATATATATATATATATATATATATATAATGTATGCATAATAAAATAATATAAAAAAGAGAGATGGAGAGAAATGAGAGGATTTTCAAACAGGTGGGAGCATTTTGAAGGAAGTCCCAGGGTTGATCCGGTCCCTTGAAGCCCTCGGTCGTCGAGATTATCCGATCGAGGGAGCGCAGACACTACCTTTCCAATCTCCTCGCCGTTGATTCGTTCCGGCCGAGTCGAGCCAAAGGGAAAGTGCCCTCCCCAACCTCCCCGCGAGGGGAGGGGGAGCCGGAAGGTTGCCGAATTTTCGAGGGGGCAAAACGATTTTTTTTTTAAAATTAAATTGAATTGCTTAAATTAACAGGTCCCGCACATTAGAAGACTTGAAGATTCTTTTATGGGATTGATTCGCTCCCTCAAATCTCCTCGCCGTCGATTTGATTCAGCCGAGTTGAGCATTCCCTTACCTCCCGGCATCGGGGAGGGGACGCCGAGAGGCTACCGAAATTTTTAGTAAACAACAAGAGACTTACAAAAAAAAAAATGGAAATTGATTTGAATATAATTTAAATATAAAATCAATTTTAAATTAAATTTACTCGAATAATGTTGGACTTAAACTCGAATCAGATTCATATTTGAACTCAAATTAATCAATATAAAATACCTGAATTAGACCTGAATTGGAACATTATACAATGAGTATGATATAATGTTTAAACTGAAATTATAAATTGCAAAATTTCAAGGTCTAAATGAAATGCAAATGGGTACTAATAGAAGAATCCCTTTTATCCGGCAATCCTTTTCTTAAAACAATTATGTGTTGAATTGTCTAATTCCCTTATTGAAAGTAAACATTAAAGGAAACCAAGCTGTGTTAAGGAAAAGGTGGGGTTGGTCCATATCTTGGTAGGTGAAGACAATGTTATAATGTGAAGGAGAAGAGGAATTTGCAATGAAAGCTCATTTGGAGAAAATCATGATATGTAAGGTGAAGAGATTCTCATAGACTTAGTTCACAAAGGAAGGCAACAATAAAGACGATAGTGTGAGAAGTTTTATTCATATGCATGATTTTCCTTGTGTTAGATTCACTCTTATGAGTCCAAGGACCAATCTCCAAAACCCACATTCTCATTCAACTATATGATATCCGCACATATAAATGGTCGAAGAATAAGTGAAATGGAAAAGTAATATATTGATCTTTAACATATGAGCATTAACTTTGACTCCAACTACAATTGATAAAAAAAAAGTGCAAGAAACAAAATTTCATGTTCAAAAAGCAGCCTTACAAGTGGATGGTCCTCCTCTCAGTTATATATGTGACTTCCAATTCCAAGTCTTCAATTAAAAGATAGAGCATGTCACTTGAGGAAAAAGAGTTCAATTCATCAAGATCTAAGATTGTTAGAGTGTCAAACTATTTTCTTCAACCCAAAAGCAAAATACAACACATTACAACTCACTTGTAAATGGGAGAAGAGAATTCATAGTGCCCATAATGATTATCCTATAGGCATGGACAAGAAGCTCATACAAAACAAACTAGCATGTTTAAGGATAGAAGTAGAGAATTTCTAGTTAATGCTACCATTCACTTATAAGCAGGAGTAAGGGATTGATAGTGTACATGATTAGCATGCAGGTAGCATTAAGAAATACATGACTAATGATGTAACCCACATCCATATCTTAATAGGAGCTTCACTTGGCTTCTTTCTAGCGTTCTTCCACAACAGTCATCATCATTCTATCAGTAAGAGGTATATTATGAATATGTAAGGGGAAAGAGTCTTGTTAATCTAGAAAGTTATAAGGTATGTCATATTGCTAAGAGCTTGATGATTATTTTCTACTTCATGAAATATGTAAATCTAATGAAGCCATAATCCATCTACTTTTATACAAGAGGGGAGAGCGTCGACGTGGGGAGAGCGTCGCGTTCGTGTCCGTGACGTGCGACGTGGGAGAGGCAGAGTAGGTACGATTTGATTTTTCTTTTTTTTTTGTCTGTCACAGCAGACGGGTCAACAGTATTCTTGGATGAAGCAACCCATGACTACCGACAAGGTGCCTTCTGTCAGGTTGGGTCGACTATCTCCTCTGACTAAGTAGACCATGGATCATGACAGCCCAGGACGACGGAACCATGGGATCTTGATGGAGGCTAGTCTTCATTCCCCCCACCACCAGTTTTAAGTTTGTGGTGATAAACTCTAAATTTCAAACTTCCAAATTCAAAATTTAAACCCTAAAATTATTGCTATTATACGATAGGTTTATAACCTATTCAACCCCTTTAACGACTAGCCTTAATCGAAAGTTCTATTCTGTTATCAGGAGGGGTAATTAACAATAGGGGCTTGTGCCTATAGGAAACCAGAACTCAGATCAAAAAGTCCTCACAAAATAAGGGCGAAATCTCTGGGTAGTGTCTTATCTAAAACCCAATCTGCATTCTGAAAATTCCTCCGGAACCTAATCTCGTTAAAACTCTTTATTGTCATCGTCACGCATACGCTCAAAAGAAAAATAGACTGATAGCGCGGAGAGGCCGGAAATCACACAACTAAATTGGAATTTTTGGAGCCCACAGTTGTGAGGAGTTGTAGGTGGGATGGGTCAAAGAGGAGATGGGCTAGGTGGTTTGGGCTATGTGTGGAGAGGAAGGAGTGGGAAGGTTGAGTGGCTTCAGGTGGAATACCAGGTGTGCGTAGGAGTGATGCTCTGTTGGCGCTGTTCAACCAGAGGATTGACTAGTTGGAGTTGTGGTTGGGTATGGAATACTAGAGGTGGCTGACGGATTTGTTGAGTAGTTGCATGAGGGTAGGGTAGATAGGTCCTTGGTAGGCCATTGGATGTGTGAGTAGCAGGCCGACGGCTGGAGAAATCAGTGGGTTTTGTTGAGGGGAGAGGAGTTCGAGCAGGTAACTAGAGAGGGGTTTGATTGGTTGAAATGAGAGGAGAGGTTGGCTTGTTTGGCCTGGAGTTGCTTTGGTGAGGCGAGAAGGAATGAGAAAGGAGAATAGGGGGTGTGAGCTTCGACCTGTGCTTGTGTGAACAAAGAAGTGTTCCAGTGGAGAGGAGAAGTTGAGGGAGGAGCTAGGGGTTTGTAGTGTTTGGGTGAGGAGTGAAGGTGGAGCTGGAGCATATGAGGGCATGGTGATTTAACTTGCTACCGGAGAGGAAGGGGGAGGGAAAGGGGGGCTCAGGTTGTGTTTGTGTGTGAAATAGAGAGGGCGAGACTGTGAGGGATCGAGAAGGTAGTTTGTGTGAGTGAATTGAGATGGTTCATGGTTGGGGGATTTAATTCAGGATTTTTATTGTATCACTGCTTCGATGGGATAGGCACCAAACTGTAGCTACTATATTTGGGTAGGGGCAAAGGATAAAGATTATATTAGTTTTTTTTTCAAATTATATATATATATATATATATAACTTTTATAATAAATTTGATTTAAATGATATAAAGAAAAGCAAGGGAAGTGTAAATTGACCCATTGCATAACTGTTCTTGTTTCTTGTGCACCTCGAAGCTGGTGTCATCACCTTGTACCCGAAACAAGTTTTTCCTTGTTCGCTCGACGCCCCCAATAATATTACTATCAATTTTGGGTATTTTTGACATTCGGGAGGCTACGACAAATTCCTTTCGTGAACAGGTGCCGTTTGTATGAGTTTGTACTGTTTGACGCTCGCCAACGATCGCTTTTCATAATCGCTTTACCGTGTCATGCACGAGCAGTTGTACTTTGGTAAATTTGGCATCTCGAACACAACACGATCTGTTTTACTACAAGCGAACGATGTTTCGATCATGGTCGAGGACCTTTGATGCTTGCCATATGCGACCTCATGTTCGTCAGTCATCATTCACATCGTATTTTCTGAAATTGATTGTGAAACTATACTTGGAGGTAATACAAATCTTGGATGATCAACCTCATAAACATTACTATGTTCTGTTTAATGCCTAAAATGAGTCAGTGGATGCATTGCTTCTTCTTTGTTGACCTGTGATTGTGGAAGGCTTTTTTTGGCTTTGATTGTTTATTTTTAGCAATGTTGTGCATAGGTTCCTTTGTTCGATAGTGATTGGAAGAAATGTAAAGAGAATAAAAAATTGCTGGCTATAATGCTTATCATATTTAATATTGATTCTGAAATTGCATGAAATATATCGATCAATAAGATTGATAATTACATATTCATCATATCAATCTCGGGATTGTAGGTGATACACAAATATGCAAGATCAGTGTTATTCATACTTACCATATATTCCATTATTATCATGATAAAAGGGTTAATCATGATGATGGTGTTTAATATGTTTACGATAAGGAGTCAGATATTGATTTCAAGGAGGCAATTCATTCTTGCAGTTGTAAGTCACACTCAATATTCATAGTTGGGATTCTTTTGTGGGGTATCATAATAATAATTGTCATCCAAATAATAATGATTTGAACAAAAATTATCATTAAACCCATGATTTAGTAGGATATCCAAAGGCTAAAGTTTGTTCCAATGGCGAAGATTTTTGTTTTCAATGAAGATTGTGAGAATACGATTGACTTTAGTAATCTTAACACTTATGAAAATAGATATTTTATTTTTATTAGCGTGCTAATAAAACTGAAGTTAAAGAGGCTTTAAAGAAAATAAAGTATGAAAAAGTTGTTGAACCTGATGATATTCTAATAGAGATGTGGAAATGATTAGGAGATGAAGGAATTTCTTGACTTACTAAACTTTGTAATATTATTTTAAATACTAAAAAGATGCTAGATGAGTAGAGAATGAGTGTTGATTCCTATTTTTAAGAATATAGGTGATGCACAAGATTGTGCGAATTATAGAGGAATTAAGTTAATGTGTCATACTTTAAAACTTTGGAAGAGAGCTATAGAGCATAGACTATATCGTGATAATAATATTTCTCAAAATCAATTTGGATTCATGCCGAGTAGGTTTCCTATGGAAGCTATACATTTATTGAGAGATTTGATGGAGAAGTATAGAGAGAACAAGGAGGATATATATATATATATATATATATGATATTCATTGATTTAGAGAAAGCACATGATAAAGTTCCAAGAGAAGTGTTATGGAGAGTTCTAGAAAAGAAAGTGACTAATAATTCTTATATTCAAGTCATTAAGGATATATATACAAGAGCTGTTACTTGTGTTCAAACACAAGGTGGTTTGACAAAGCAATTTCTTATTTCAATTGGATTACATGAAGGATCATCCTTAAGCCCCCATATCTTTTTGCTTTAGTCATGGATGTCCTCATAATTCATTTGCATGAGGATGTATGCTTTTTGCTGATGATATTCTTCTTGTTGATAAGACTAGAGAGGGAGTTGAATGTAAACTTGAATTATGGAGGTCAATTGATAGGATTTACCTTTATGAAAATAGTAAGGAAAGATACAGTTGAATCCCAATTCGAGAGGGCATCTGGGCTATCGACAATCCATAGCCTTCTAGGGAACCAAAGAGAAAACAAGAAACTGCAGAAATCTAAAATCAAGCATGAAAACCTAAACCTATTCATCCCTAAATAACCCTAATTAGAGAACAATACAAACTTCGCAAACTATCCTTTCATCTCTCCTCCTTTGAAGGTGAAGAGGGGTAATTTCAACTGCCAAGAAGTTTCTGCCCCTGCCTCCTGTCTTCGCCTACTTGAATGAATCCCTCGCGGGATTTGCCTGGACCGGCTCAACATCAACCTTTGAGTCTAAAGATTTTCGTTTGAGTAGATAAAATCAAATATATTGAGTGTAATTTTAGCAGTAATAGATCTAGTGAGGGGATTGTGACTTGGGGCGATCAAGTCATTAATAAGAGTATACATTTTAGATATCTAGGGTTTATTATCAAGAGTGGTGGTGAAATAGATTGGGATATTATTAATAGAATTCAAGTTGGATGGTTGAAGTGGAGGAATGCATCGGATTTGTTGTGTGATAGAAAAGTACCCCTCAAACTTGAGGAAAAATTCTATAAGATAGTAGTGAGACCTGCAATGTTTTATGGTGCAGAATGTTGGCCATTAAAAAGAGAAACATAATATTAAGTTAAGTGTTGTAGAAATGAGGATGCTTAGGTGGGTGAGTGGCTTTACTCTTAGAGAGGTACTAAACGAGCATATACGTGAAAATGTTGGAGTAGCTCCTGTGACAGATATGATTAGAGAGCGTTGCCTTAGATAGTTTGGTCACATAAAATGGTTGTCTTCTGATGATCCGGTTAGGGGAGTAGATGTATTAGATTTAGCTTATGCTAAGAAAGGTAGTGGTAGACCTAAGAAGACTTGGTTAGAAAATATTAGGAATGATATTTCTTTATTAAATTTAAATGAGAATTTGACTCTTAACATGGCACACTAGAGAAAAATAATTCATGTAGTCGACCCCACATAGTGGGATAAAGGCTTGATGTTATTCCTACTGCTGCTGTTGTTGGTGAAGATCTTTGTTTGGGTGAACTTCAATGGGGATCATTCTAGGAGAGTTTGGTTTATGGGTGGTTTGGAAGATGGGGTTTGAGTAGGGTAGAATTTGCATTGGAATTGTTGGCTTATAAGAAATCTGCTATGTATGTTGCGAGAATCAATAAAAGTCAAACATAAAGGTTTTAAGAGGACAAGTGAAGTAAAAAAAATCATGTAACCCCGACATGAATGGGAGAAAAAAATCGTAAATATTAATCATGGTCAGAAGAGACAGGGTGCAGCAAAAAGAGCTTAGAGATTTGGTTTTTATTTCATTCAAGATGTTGTACTATCTTAGAAAATTATTACTCGTCATGACTTCAGTAAGAACAAGTGGTTAATCTTCTTACAAAGGCTGAGCCTTTCTCTAGGATATGTAACTAGTTGAAGCTAACTAATTATTATGTTCCAGCTTGGGTGAGAGTGCTCACATAGAAAATATTAAGATAGGAGACTTATCTATATTTTGAGAGTGGTGTATGAGGCTAACTCTAGAACATTATACTCATTTTTCCATTACAAAAACACACACACACACACAAAGTTCATTTTCGTCAGTCTAGTTTTATAGTGGACGGATGATTTAGGCTTTATTTGAGACGGCTTTTTTGTTTCTTCTTAAAGCAGCTTTCTAGTTAAAAATTAATTTTTTTTGTACTAAAAAGCTACTTTAAAAAGCAGTATGAAAACCATCCCAAACGAAGCATTAATATGCGTGATGGTATTCTGTAGTTGCTTATCAGATTATTCTTTGCTAGTTTTCGATGTTGAGATGTGAAAAGCGCTGTGAAAAGTTTTCGAAGTTATCAAGCTAGCATCTCCAAGTGCTGTTTGGTAATTTTGTGCTTGTATTTGAATACGCGGATTGGTTTCTCTGTAAGAGAGGGAGTTGTAGTTATAAATTGTTTTCTGTGAATTACGCTTATGTTGCACCTTTAACAGGTTTCACTAATTTAGATTGAATGACTGCAAGTCTTTAAAATTAATCATCATTATAAATACCAACTTTTTTGGACTACGAGTACTTCTGGATTCATTTTCTTTTAGTTTTGCATGTAAGGTTAACATTAGTTTATGCAAGTCTTTATCAAATTGATTAATATTGCCTTGTATATTTAGTTCTTTGCATGTGCAGTTTACTTTCCATCTATTGAGTTGCTACTGTAAACTGAATTTTTTTTTATAAGCTTGTACTTTATTTTATATCTTTAGTCAGTCTCTTGAGGGTGTGTTTGATTTCATCCATTGTGATTTCAAAAATTACATATTTGAATTATAGAAATATTTTTTTTTTCGTCATATAGGGAAAATGCTGGTACATAAATATCTTTTTACATTATATTGAGAATAGTTTAATCATAAAATAATCAAAATAGTCCATTGACTCTTTATAAATGACCAAAATGATTCCTAACTCTATTAAAGAATCATTTTTGTCCTTCAAGTATTTTAAAAAATCAAAATAGTCCTATGATGGGATTATTTTGACTCCTCTTTAAAAAGTTAAGGGACTAAAATAATCTTTTAATATAGTTCGAGACTATTTTGATCTCCATGAAGAGTCCATAGATCATTTTGATCCTTTTCTCTTTATTTAGTGCATAATTAACGCCCTTTCATTAATATTTTATGCTCGAAGAAAATTTTGGTTCTTTTTTTCATTCGTAGTTGGATGGTTTATTCATAAATTCAAGATGGTTTATTTGAGGCAGGAAACAATGACTCGCATGTGCTTCTCTACTTCGCGAAATGAATTCCACAAAACAGGTCTAGTGGACGTTTTTGGTAAGTTCTTTCGAGTTGTGATGGTTAAATATTTTGCTAATCATAACAAGACCAGTGATTCATGCAAGATTTATAGACCAACTGACTTATAATTTATATTCTTTTCAGCCCATTATTTGCACCAAATTATACAGAGTTTTTGTTCAGTTATTTCATTGAAATGTGATTATTAAAATTAGCTGTAATTATTTTATGTTGTTTCTAGCAGCCTCTTTTGAGAAGTTTTCAATCTTTCATGTGGTATTTTGAACAAGATGATACAAACATTTAACTGTAATTCACATTACTTACATGAGCATCTCTGTAGTTCTTCTATAATGTTTCTTATTATGCTTCATAAATGCATCATACAACTTTTAGACCCCCCTCAATATAAAGGTTTCGTTTGAGACAGCTTTCTTACTGCTTCTTAAAGCAGCTTTCTATTTTGTACCTAAAAGCTGCTTAAGAGGCAGTAAGAAAGTCATCCCAAACAAGATCAAAATCAAATTGCAACCTTCCAACTATTATTTAGATAATTTTTAGCTCAAGGGTAATCTGCATTAACTCAATTGTTTTGAAGGGCCGTATCCATTTTTGTGAATATTAGTTTCTTTGATTTAGGAGTTGTTTGATTTGAAGTAAAATTGGTGGTAAGTATTCTAAATGCAAAGGTTTAAAGGATTCCATTGTCGTGTCCATCAGCCGTCGCCGGTCATCAGCCACCACCATTATTGGACATTATACTACATTAATTTTGTAACTCAGTTTTACACTTAGCTTAATGGAGCTAGGGTTTCTAACTCAGTTTGGGTTGGTCTCAACCCAACCTAATACTCAAATTGAGCCCCATTGGTTCTTCAATTGTTGGAATTTATTTAACACCTTAGCAACATTGAATAAGGTTTGAATTATTGCGCATTTGTTTTATTTATTGGGTCCAATTAGATCCCTAGAAGACAGGGTGTCAAAATAGGTTGATGGGTTTGATTTTGGTCGACTCAACCCAAATCCTATCAAATTGGACTAAACTTGTTTAATAAATGAGTTAAAATAACCAAACTCAAACTTGACCATCTAGAAACTCGAATGATTTGAACCTGATTCAGTAACCTATTTTGTTTATTTTTTTATAGTTTATTAATTATAAAGTTTAGGATATTTGATTAAAAATATGAAAATTAGAATAACAAGCAAAAATTTTAAGGAAAAAAATGCAAACCAGTCTTTTTTGGGTCAAAATTTGGTTCGTGGGTCAATCAAATTGACATGCTTAATAAAGGGGCTAGAAAATTCAATTAAAATTAACCTAATTAAATCAACATGAAACCTAATTTTTTAGGTCGGATCATTTATTGCACTCCTATTAGAAGATAGACCGAACCTTAATTTTTTAAATTGGTCATTAATTGATACTCCTAATAAGGGGCGACAATAAGGGTTAAATGGACAAAATCAATTAGAATGAAGAAATTAATGGTGATTGCTACCATTGAAGAGATTATCAACAACATTGATGACTAAAAAAAATTGGCAATGACAATGACAATTAGGGGTGTCAATTTCGGGTCGGGTTCGGGTCGAATCCGAAAATGATTCGGCACTATTCGGGTCAACCCGAACCCGACCCGTTTTTACAAACGGGTCGATTTACCGTACCCGAACCCGACCCGGACACGTCAAGGCCGGGAGCAGCTTCACGCCTTCATGGCATCGGCGGCAGCGAGCCTTCAGCGTGGCAGCAGCGTCTGGCGGCATCGACGTCCGGCGTCCAGCGGCAGCTGTCACGGACTCACGGTCACGGGGCGGGTTCGAATCAAGCGGCGGTCACGCGGCAAAGCGATCGCGGTATATATATATATATATTATTTTTTAATTTAAATTTTAAAACATCTCCCTTTTTGTATGTTATTTCCAAAATAAAATAAAATAAAAGAGCTTCATTCAAAAATATTATAATTAACAAAAGCCTATTCAGATTAAAAAAAATCATATTAAGCTATATACAATCTATAATAATTATCATAAGAAAAATAATTATTCAAGAAACATATGCATTGCCTGTTTATTAGCAAGTGCTGAATGACCATAAGAAGCTACAAACATAACAAGCCATTCAATAATATAAATAAAAATTGTTGATATAATTAATTTCTTGAATATGAAAATTTAAGAGATTTTATTCTCCTTGTAATGATTTTTCAATAAATAACAAAGGATATTATTTCAAAATGTAACTTTTATTTCTCAATACATCAATAATAAATTTTCATTGCCAAAAGCTATAACTCCATTGTGTATATTTGCGACAGTTTTCTTATTGCTTGTTAAAATATTTTTTTTTAGTATTAAAAATTTTTGTATTAAAAAATAATAAGAAAGTTGTCCTAAAAAATTTCGCTTGAATCAATTTTTTATAATTTTTAAAGCAGTTTTTTAGTTAAATTTTTTTATTTGTTTCATTATTATTAAAGAAATTAATTGATACAAAAAAAAATTAACAAGTGATTTATTTTTTCATTTTTTGTCTGTTTTATATGTGAAGATAAAGTCCGAACTTCTTTTTACATCGGGAGTGGGCGTTCGAGCAGTTTGCGGCTTCTGAAACCCTAATCATTAAATCAATGGAGAGAGGCGGCGATCGTGGTGGATTCGGGCGGGGATTTGGCCGTGGCGATCGCGGTGGGCGCGGTCGTGGTGATCGCGGTGGGCGTGGTCGTGGTGGTCGACGAGGTGGTGGCCGCCGTGAGGATGAGCAGAAATGGGTTCCTGTCACCAAGCTAGGGCGACTTGTGAAGGAAGGGAAGATCGTTACTCTCGAGCAGATCTACCTTCACTCTCTTCCTGTCAAAGAACATCAGATTGTGGAGACCATACTCGGTCCGCAACTCAAGGACGAGGTGATGAAAATTATGCCAGTCCAGAAGCAGACCCGAGCCGGGCAGCGCACGCGCTTCAAGGCCTTCGTTGTCGTTGGAGATGGTAACGGCCATGTTGGTCTCGGTGTCAAGTGCTCTAAAGAAGTGGCCACCGCAATCCGAGGTGCAATCATCCTTGCAAAGCTTTCAGTGGTGCCAGTGAGGAGGGGATACTGGGGAAACAAGATCGGGAAGCCGCATACTGTACCGTGCAAGGTCACGGGAAAGTGCGGGTCGGTAACCGTGCGGATGGTGCCGGCGCCGCGAGGGGCCGGTATTGTGGCTGCTAGAGTTCCGAAGAAGGTGCTGCAGTTTGCCGGGATTGAGGATGTCTTCACCTCTTCCCGAGGATCCACCAAGACTCTCGGCAACTTTGTTAAGGCAACTTTCGATTGTCTGATGAAGACCTATGCGTTTTTGACTCCAGACTTGTGGATTGAGTCTCGCTTCGCTAAATCACCATTCCAGGAATATACTGACCTACTTGCGAAGCCAACCAAGGCCATCCTTGATGATGTTGTTGAGAGGGCTGATGCCTAAAGTTTCTGTGGTATTTTTCTTTCTAGTGTTTGCCAAATTCCTCTCCCTCCTTTTAAAAGACCTTATTAGCTGCATTTTGTTCATGTTCTTATTTATTATGGTCTTGCTTGTCACTCACTACACTTGTTCCCTGTCATAACTTTTGAATTGTGCTATTTCTAAGAGAATTTTAGCCTCTCTTTTGTTTTCGTTTTCTAAGATTTTGCTGCTTGGTTCATTCAATTAGTGTCCTGTATGAAAGGCCAATCCATTGAATTTTGTAGAAAATTAGAATTGAATTCATGAAAAAAAAATGTGAAGATAAAGTCATCATAAAATTTTTTTTTTTTGAAATTCATATGAACATGTAATTACATCCACAAATATCCTGCTCATTATGTCATATCTTTCCCCTTCAATTGATTTTACTGAAAGTCCCATGCAATTATTTTAATTTTCTTCAACAATCTATAATTCAACAGTCATCTAAAATTTCATTTGTTTTCAATAAAAACAGAGATCCAACATAAATATTATTAAATGGCTTTAATATAAGCTCACATCATACAAAATCATCTCATAAAACAAAATCATCTCATTTGTTTTTGTTTGGGAGGATTTTTTTATTGCTTCTTAAAACAGCTTTCTAGCATAAAAATTAATTTTTTTGTGCTAGAAAAGCCGCTTTAAGAAGCAGTAAGCCCTCTGAAATGAAGCCTAAGCAATTCATCAAAATCTCTCTATTCTTTATGAGAAAAGTACAGAGCAATATTTTAACTAAGATCTAAGAGCATGTAAGCTTTGATGGAAGTGCTTCTGAGCTGCAACGTTATTCAAACGAGCTTTGTAATCTTCTTCATCAGTTTCATCAATGGCTTCAGCAGGGCTAAGTTGAGGGGGGTTCTTCAATAGAAAGGAGAGGAAGGTCCTGAGGAAGAGGAAGTTGCAGAGGAAGCTATCATCCCAAGCCATGGCTTCTGGTTGCCAGTGATGAAGGATTTTGTGTTGTTCAATGGGTTATTTATAGGGGAATTGGAGCTGTGGCAAGTCAAAGCAAAGTCTGTTTTGGTAGGAGAGAGAGTCAGATGTGCTTGGGGTGCAAGTTCCCTCTATCAATTGGACTTTGACCATTTATAAAGAGAGAAGAGGGAGACTTGTAATTTCTTATCTTTCATTTATTATCATTTTTTTATTTGGTTATAATTTTTTTATTAATTTTTAAAAATATTATGTAGCATAGTAGTTATAAAAGTTAATGATTTTTTTAATTATTGAAAACTTTATTCTCCACAACTATTTCACAACAAATTTTACATGCTACAAAAGTTAAAATTCAAATTAAACCCTTTAGATGTGCTTGCATTAATTTTTTTTTTCATATAGACCATTGCCTCAATTCTGATTGGCTAGAATTTTTGGGCTGAATTTTCAGAATTTTTTAACAAAAAGAATGTTTTCAAAATAAGATAAAATAATTATTATAATTTCTTTCCGAAAGAAAAAAATTATAATATTTATAATAATTTTTTGAATTTTTGTTCTCGCAATAATATGACAATTTTGTAAGTATGATTGTCTTAAACATACTCTAATAAATTTGATTCCCTTTCATAAAGGAAGCTAAGAAACTACAATTAAAAACCTATTGTGTGAATTAACTTTATTTTTATTTTCGTAAAAAATATATTATAGCATACTCACTTATGTATCAAAGGTTATTTTAAGATCTTGTTTGGAACGGTTTTCTTACTGTTTCTTTAAGAAATTTCATAATAAAAAATTAAAATTGAAACTTGAAGATTTAACATTTTAAGTTTGGCAAATAAATTTTAAAGCTACATCAGAAATCAGACATCAGAAAAGAATTACATAGCTCGCAAAAATCCCATTTGATTTGTAGAAATCTATCCAATCTAATACATTTGAATTTCCTGAATCACAACAGCAGAAAAAGGAACAAGTCTAGACCCAATTTTATGGTACACAATTGATAATACTGAAAGCTAATAAACTGCTTCCAGTGGTAATGAATTGCCAGAGTAACATATAATAACAACAAAGGAAGAAAACTATATAAAGAATGATGATTGATGAAGAGAAAACAAAAACAATCTTATACTCTACCTATATTGTGTTCATCAGCAGAGGCTACAGGAACAGTTGCAGGCTCCCCAAAAGAATCATCCAAGTGAAACTGTACAAATTCACTCACCATCTCCTTCCTCTCCCTGTAAATGATCTCATTCTTCTCATCCTCGACCTTCTCCACCTTCTCGCGGGTCATCAAAGTCACATCCTCAGCTGCTCTGGCGACTCGATTTAAGGCATTTGATATCCATGATGCGCCGGTCGACACATAGTGGTTTCCCATTACTGCAGAGCTTGCAGTGCTTGCCTTCTGCTCAGCAGCAGCAATGGCTGATCTTGTCATTTCTGACACTTGGTATCGCTTATCCACCTCAAGCATCTTCTCATTCACCATGGCTGTTCCCATGCTGATTTTCTCGCTCAGACCAAATCGGCGATCGATGGAGGCCACCGTTGCTGTTGCGGTTGATATGATGTGGTGGTTTTCATCAAAGGATTTAGCTGAATGGAGAGCATCTTTTCCAAGGACAAGGCTCTTGGCTATCATGCTGCTTACAATATCTTCTGCTCTCTTGACAGTAGAATCCTCCAAGGCAATCTTGTTTTAATGGATCAGAGTTGAATTAGATCAGTTTAAACAATATTCAAGTCATATATAAAAAAGAAAAATAACAGAAATTTACTTAGGTAGTTCTCTAAGTATGCACAACAATTTCTTTTGAAATGTTTTCAAAAATGCAAGAACTTGCAATAACATTTTAGGTTGTCAAAATTCGGAAGTATCTGGAATTTGCATTTGTATCCTGCTTACTGGGTTACTTTTTGGTCACTGAAGCTATGATTATGCTAGGAAACACATTTTTTCTGCTTGCCATGATTTTCTGTTCCGGAACCTGAAGTAGCCTGGTTTAGCTGGTTTAGATGTGGAAAGAACATGCAGCCTAGGAGAATTAAAAAGATTTTCATTGTAAAAACTAATGCAGCCAAATATGGAGAAAAAAAAAATCATTGGAAAGAATAAGACCAGTTGATCTTACACCAATGAAACTCTTGTGTTTGCTATCAAAAGATTTGCTAAAAGAATCTGTTTTGAAAGTGAGGAGAAGCTCTTGAAGTTTTCAGGTAAAAGAATTTTTTATTTGAGAGTTTAATCGACTGTGCAGTTGCAATTACAGTGGAAATGGAAAGTGAAGCTCTTAAATGGAAGTAGCTTCAACTTGTAGAGTTTGAATGAATATTTCGTTTTGTTCTTAAATGATTTTCCAAGAGATGATTTTAGAAATAAAAATAAGTTATTTGGAATGAAGAAAATGGACTTCAAATTTGGCTTTGTGAAGAAACAGCTTGAAGTTTTTTGGAATGTTGTGCAAAGATCTTTGGTTTTATATTCAAATACACTTGAAACTCTTTCAGGTATCAGTGCAACAATTGAAAAGAGCTTACAGAACTTGAACTTAACGAGCATGACTAACTAAGGTTATGAGTGGGTCGAACCGAGCCAGGTATATTATGAATTAAAATTGGCCTGGTCAAACTACAAATTATTATTGGGTCGAGCTCAAGCCGAGTTTTCACATATATGTTCATACTTGACTCATTTAAATTCTTCGATAATCAAATTTGATTTATACTTGCCAAATTAATTGAAAAAGTACTTGCACTTAATAATAATTAAGTTAAATTTTTTATTGAGTACTTGACTTATTCATATTAACAAATATTTTATATGTCTAAATGAACAAGCAATTCAATAAATTTAGTATTAATGTCAAGAACTTAAATTGTAAGTATTTTTCATCCTATATTTAGTAGTTTATATTTTTAAAAAATTTTAAAACTGTCAACGCTGGTCCCAAGTCCAGATATAAAAAAGTTGTGAGAAAAAATAAATAAATTAGACCCCTACTATGAAAATTTTCTAGCTCCGCCGCTGCATATATCCACCCATTATTCAATAAATCCTACCACCTTTTATCTTATAAAATATTTTCGCTGGTTAATGCTCCTTAGACAAATATTTAATAACTTAACTAAAGAGGATGCTGGAAAGTAAGGAAAGCGAAGAATGAAAAGCAGAGAGAAGAAGAATGGCTGAACTAATGGGTTGTATTCATACTAAAATCAAAAGATAACTACAATGTTATAGTAGTAGCGAATATATAGAAGCATAAAGAGATGTGTGAAATAATGAGGTGGAGTGATTGTTGCTATCTGATAAGGGATGGCAGACGTAGTGGAAACAAGCTGGAGCAGACTTTGCTTGTGAGCGGGTGGCTAGCTTATCAACTTCTTATCACTTATCTTATCAGGGCCCCTCAAATTTAACCTCTGGGGAGCAATGAATGAAATCTGGTAGGAGAGAGAGGCTTCGTGAAGATGTCGGCAGGTTGATCAGTGGTGTCAATATGGTGGATGGAGACTTCTTTGGATTGGATTTTCTCGCGGATGAAGTGGTATTCTATCTCGATGTGCTTAGTTCTTGCGTGGAATACTGGATTTGTTGCTAAGGCGAGTGCAGAGATATTGTCACAATGTGTTGGGGTGGTGTGGGGTTGAGGTATGTTGAAGTCAGCCAGTAGATCGCAAAGCCAGACGATGTCGGAGGCAATGCTGGCAAGAGCTCTATATTCTGCTTCGGTTGAGGATTTGGAAATGGTTGGTTTCTTCTTGACGCTCTAGGAGATGAGATTGTTGAGGAGAAAGGAATAGAAGCCAGTGGTCGATTTGAAGCCCAATCTAAGTCGGAGTCAGAGTGGATCCGAAGCCCAGTCTAAGTCGGAGTCAGAGTCAGAGTGTAGCGTGAAATTGCCATGAGTGATGGAAAGGCCAAAGTGGGCGGTTCCATTGATGTAGTGTAGAAGGCGTTTCATCTGTTGATAGTGATAAATTTGGGGATTTTGCACAAATCGGTAGAGATGGTTGGTGGTGTATGCAATGTCAGGTCTTGTTATAGTAAGGTATTGAAGGGAGGCTCTTTGGTGATAGAGAGCTTGGTCATGGAAGTCGAGTATTGAGGCAGGTAATTTGGAGGGTTTTAGAGAATTTGGTGATGCCATAGGTTTGTAGTCCTTGAGGTCAAATTTGCTGAGAATTTAGGTGGCGTATTGGGTTTGATGGAGAAAGAATGAGGGGGTAGAGGTTATTTGAATGCCAAGGAATAGAGATGGTGGGCCAAGAATTTTGAGTGAGAAATGTTTCTATAGATTGTGAGTTAAGGTGTTGAGGGTGGCGTTATTGTCGATTAGTAGGATATCGTTGGCGTATAGGAGGAGGAAGATGGAGGTGTTAGTATTTGATAAGATGAAGAGGGAAGGGGGTCAGACTTACTGATTTTGATGTCGCGTTGTAGGAGGAAGGTGGAGAAGGCGTGGAACTGCTGTCTGGGTGCTTGTTTAAGGCCATATATGACTTTGTGAAGTTTGTAGACATAATTGGGGTGGTTTGGGTATATGAATCCATTGGGTTGAGACATGTAGAAGGTTTTACTGAGGGTGCCGTGGAGAAATGCATTTGAGATGTTGAGCTGATGAATGGACCAATGATAATTGAGTGCGATAGTGAAGAGGATGCGTATGGTGGGTAGCTTTGCCACTGGGCTGAATGTTTTTGAGTAATATATGTTATATTATTGTTTGTATCCCTGAGCTACAAGTCGGGATTTATGATGATTGATGGTTTCATTGAGGTTGAGTTTGATTCTATAGGTCCATTTGCAGCCAAGGATAATTTGACTGGTTGGAGGGGGATGAGGGTCCATGTGCCTTGTCGTTGGAGAGCTAAGAATTCTGCGGACATTGTTTGATGCCATTCGGGGTGTTTTGATGCTTGAGAGTAGCACAATGGTGTAATAGCTAAGTGAAGTGGAGAGTGTAGGTTGAGAATCTGACGGGAATTTAAGTGACTTGTTTTGAACGTTGTTTAAATTGGATGAGTAGTAGTGGGTTTAGGTGGGGTGATATTGCGGCGGGTTGATCTGAATGAGAGATTTGATTTGGAGGTGTGAGATATGAAGGTGATGAGTTATCTTGTTGAGCTGTTGGGGAGGGGTGTGGTGTGGTGGAGTTGGGAGGAGGGGTTGTAGTTGCTGGAGGTATTGTGGAATGTGGTATTAGTAGTAGTGGAGAGCTTGAGGTGGTGTCTGATTGCTGATCGAGATAGTAATATCCTTTGTAGTGGTCTGGGTAGCCGAGAAAGATGCATGTTGTTGATTTTGGGGATAGTTTGTTGTTGTTGGAGCATTTTGGCCATGGAAAACAGAGGCATTTGAAGAGTTTAAGATGAGTGTACGATGGGTGTTTTTTGTATGGTAGTTAAAATTGGGATTTGAAATGGTTTGGTTTAGATGATAGTCTGTTGATTAGGTAGGTGGCTGTTTTGAGGGTTGTCCAAAAATTGAGTGGTAGTTTTGAGGCAAGTAGAAGTGTGCGTGTAGTTTCAATAAGATGTATGTGTTTGCGTTGGACAAGACTGTTTTGTTCGGGTGTGTAGAGGCAGCTGCATTGATGGTTATTCCTTTTTTTGATAAGAAGTTGTGTAGTTGTTTAGAGGTGTATTCACCTCCTCCATTTGATCTTATGATTTTTATTGTTTTGTTAAAGTGCTTTTCTGCAAAATGAATAAATTGAATAATGATATTACAGGTTCCTGGTTTTGTTTCATGGGGAAGGTCTAATTGAATTTAGAAAAATTGTCTACTGTGGAGATGTAATATCATGTGCCATGAAGAGAGGGTTCAGGTGAAGGTCCCCATACGTCTGTGTGGAGAATTTCCAGTGGTTTGGAAGTATTAATATCATTGGTTATAAAAGGTAGTTTGTGGATTTTAGCTACATAACATGAAGAACATAGTAGTGATTGATTACAATATATTTTTAATTTCTTGGCTAACTTAGACATGATGGAGGTGCTTGGATGACCTAGTCGAGCATCCCAGAGCTTGAGAGAGATGAGTTGCGAGGTCAATGCATGTGTGGCTAAGGTTGGCGGATGGAGTAGAGTCCATAAACTGATGCCATGGAGGAGAGGTTGGGAGTTCTATAGACCAGTGTTGACAAAACCGTTAGAATCAAAGAGAATATAACAGTTGTTGTCCTTTGTGAGTTTATGAATGGATCGTAAGTTGTGTTTGAGAAAGGGTGCGTGGAAAAGATTATTGAGAACAAGCTTACGATGCGGAGGAGGCGTTGGCAGGATGCCTTGTTAGGAGTTAGATGTGCAGAGTGGCGTCGTTGCCAATGGAGACAGTATCATTTCCGGTAAGTGGTTAGTTGTTGAATGTTGGTAAAATCATTGGTGAGATGTGCTGATGCTCTTGAGTCCAGAATCCACTATGAGTTGTTGAAAGGTTGTTGAGTGGTGTATAAACCAGTGTGTCGAGGTTGGTTTGGAGTTGGGTATTGGAGGTTGTAGCGATGCCATCATGTGGCAGTTGTATGGCCAAGTTTGTTGCATATCTGACAAGTAGGCCTTGGGTTGTTTGATTTCTTGCTATTGTTGATGAAGGAGAAGGGTGGGCGAGTTGCTGGCTGAAACCAAGGGTTTGGTGGTGCACCTTTGTTGTTGCAAGCTACTTTGTGGTGTGATGCTGCAATAGCAGTAATGGAGAAGTCTCCTGAATGCTGGAAGGTGTTTCGTGAGATTGTTTGCGATGTTTATTTCTTCACTGCATGGGAGGGAGTAGAGATCATCAAGGCTAATGGGATGTAACATGGTTTGAATGGTTATTTTGAAGGATTGGTACAAGGTGGCAAGCCATTTAGGATGCATTTAGGATGCATAGGATGATATCTTCTTGTCGATGTGGGATCTGACTATTGCAATATTATCACTGAGTGACTTGATGTGTGAAAGATATTGTGACATGGTCTGGTTTCCCATTGATATATTGCGTAGTTCATTTTCGAGTTGGATGACCCTTGATCGGTTTGTAGGTTGTAGGCATTTTTCTAAGGTTGTCCATACTTCATGGCATGAGGTGAGATTTAGGATGTATGGAAGTATGGCTTGTGAAATGGTTGAGAATAATGCAGCAGAGAGGTTAGGAAATTTCAGGAGATGAAGCTGGGGTTTGGTATGGTCTCATTGGCGTTTGAGGTAGTATACCTGGGTGGACAGCAAGTTGATCCGGTTAGAAATTCTTCATAGTCATTTGCTGTAAATATTTTGAGGACATGAAGCTGCCAGATTAGGCAGTTGTCACTTTGGAGCTGTGTGTGGAGAAAGGTTTTCAGGTAGATATGAGGAATTTGAGGGAGGGTGGGATGGGGTTTTCGGTGTTGGGTAGGCTGCTTGGCTGAACATTTGTAGAGGGTGAGCTTAGAGTGTGTCATTCCTAGGGAGCCGAGCTGTTAAGCTTGATGGGGATCTGATACCATAAAGACGACGCTGCAGAGTGAGGAAAGTGAAGAAAGAAAAGCAAAGAGAAGAAGAATGGCTGAACTAAGAAGCTGTATTCATACAAAAATCAAAAGTAACTACAGTGTTACAGTAGTAGTGAATATATATAGAAGCATAAGGAGACATGAAATAATGAGGTGGAGTGGTTGTTGCTATTTGATCAGGGATGGCGGACGTAGAGGAAACGAGCTAGAGCAGACTCTGCTTGTGAGTGGGTGGCTAGCTTATCAACTGCTTATCACTTATCATTAACTTCAACATATAGATTTTTTCTTAATGCCCACCATACTAATCATGGTACATAATTAAGTGTTCCTAAAGCTAGTAGGAATCATAAAAATATATTTTCATTTAATCTCTATCCTTCTTCATTAACGCCATACATAAAAATCACTTCCGAAGAGAATCTTAAAATAACATTAATTCTTCAATACATAGAATAAATTAAAATTAATTCTTCAATACATGTAATTATAAGCCTAAGTTTAAAAAATCTCTAACATAAACCCTTAAATTTTACTCTTCTATGCTTAGCATAACCTTGAACATCTTTTTTATTCTTAATTATTAGTACCAAAAACACTTCAATCATTTAACAACCTTTTAATTTTTAAATTCCATTAAAAATAAATGTTAACACATCTTATTAAGAGCTAACTCAATTCCTATAAGACTATAATATACTTTATTATTTAGTTTATTATGCTTTTAACAAATGATTTTTTTAACTCTTACTTAATAAGTTCTCAAAATACCACCATAAGAAAATATGGATACTTCAAAAAGGATCCGAAGACTAAATTATGTTATTGGGAATTCCAGCATTCCATGGATACTGTCTGTTGCTCACTTTAAATAGATTGATGAAGCACTTTAAATTTGGGCACTGGTGTCTGTATTGATGGTGTATGGGTTACTACTATATTAATATTAATCTTTTCTTTTTTATTCATGTTCTTGAGGTGGGCAAGTGGATGCTGGGGAAGTAAAAAAGAGGATCCACGGGTCTATTGTTTACAAGGAAACGTACACAAGGAAGTAAAGGAGGCGGCTTTGGATTGCTCCCTTGGCATCAATCCACAAGGCCAATTGAATCCAAAAGATGGCAAAAGGGTTTTTTTTTTTTTTTTTTGCAATTATAATTAATAGCTTCCTTCCATTTCTGTAGTAGTTTTGTATTTATACACTATGATTAGTAAACAAGCCAAACTTTCTTATCCATTCTTTATTTTCAACTTGCTCTTAGGTTCTCTTTTGCAAACTCTGTTACTCTTCTTTTCACTCTATTCTCCTTCAACGAGTCAAATATTTTGAACAGTGACAATCAAACTAATAGAGAGTTCTAATGTCTACATGCCTCATGTCGCTTGAATGGAATAAACTAATTAAAGAGGTCCGAAATTATGGTCCTATAAGGAAAGGGAAAACTCCACCATCTTGTGGAGTAACCTCTAAAGCCAAAAAGATTCAAGATTTGCTCGTTGGGATGAAGTTGATTCCAATCATCACGTGTTATGATACAACATGTTGTCTGCATTTTTCTAACAATCACAAAAGATAATCGATATCGTCAAATAAACATACTCAAAAGTTTAGGATATTGCTCTTATCCGTGAGATTAAAATTAAGATTTTAACAACCAATCAAAGTAACCTCCCCATCATTAAATATTTTAAAGCAATAAAGGTTTATTGGCTTAAACTGGATTGTTGCCAAATCTAAAGGTGATGTACAACAATTATGAGGTGACTCTCAAATAATTTATAGAAAGAGAGTTTTTTGCTTATTGTAAGACTTAATAAAAAATTTGATCAAGTTCGTGTTCATATTTTAAACAAAGAAAACCTACCAACTTTAAATAAAGTATTTCTCACTCATATGTGCGAAGAAGGAAGAATCATGGTAATACTTGATAACCTTATCTCTGAAACTTTGCAGTGATAATCATTGAATCTCAAGGTAAAGGACTTGTTGTCATTGATTCTTCATCAAAAGGACAAAAATCTTTTTTCCTAAAAGCAATCTATAATGCAACTAATAAAAAAAAGGGGCACATCAAAAAACAAATGTTAGAAACTCCATAAAAAGCCTCAAGGCTATGATGGAAACAAAAAAGATCATTCAAAAGGGCAGGCTTGTCTTATGAAATCATAAGGGCTCAACTCATAAGAAATTGACAAACTTAGAAAATTCATCAAATCCCTTGAAAAATTATTAGGACCATGCTCTAACTCAAGATAGTACAAATTCTAACTTTTGTGTCTTTAATGCCTCAAATAGTTCTCATCAAGGATCCTTAATTCATGAGCCACTAATCATATGACAAACCTTGCTAATATTTTTCAAACTTATAAAACCTACTCCAATAATAAACAAATTTAAAAAGTTGGTAGTTCCCTAATAACTATTGCATGCCAAGAGAATATTACAATTTCTCTAATATTTGCACTTAATAATATACTACATATTTCTCATCTTATATTAAATATCTATTAATCCATAAAATCACTAAAAAATACAAATGCAAGATAACCTTTTCAATAATAAGATATATTTTAGGATCTCACTATGGGGAAGACAATTAGCCAAGCTAGAGAAAAAAATAGGAACTACCCTCTTGAAGATAAAATTCAAATTTTTGTTTGAACTGCGGCACTGAGGCATTGGCCTTTGAGCGCAGTGACACTAGAAATCGTCACCGCGGCATTGAAACCTCTGTTCTATAGTAATTTTGGATTCAACATGCAGAGCTGAATAGGAGTGCTGCGGTGCTAAGCCACTAACAGTGTTTCTATATGATTTTAATTAAATCCTAAGCACTAAAAGCCTCCAGCGCCGCCACCTCCTCACCCATTTTTGATGGCTTGCCATGAAAAAAGAGAGGGAAAGAGAGAGAAAGAGGATAGAGGGAATAGAGAGAAAGCGGGCTTTGGTCATTTTTGTTTGTCACTTCTAATAAAAAGTCTTTTGATCATTGCAAGTAATTCAAATCTCACTTTAGTTTTCAATGATTTCGAGTTTGATGAAATTAATCTCTCTTGATTCGATAAAAATATATTTTATTATGATATATCATATTTTTACCGTGTAACTTTTCGTATATGATAGATATGAACTTTATGGATATGTTGACTGTAATATTATTGAATTTTACAGGTTAAAATAAAAGTTGTTATTTTCTAAAGCTATCAATTATTATACATATTTTTTTGGATTTATAGATTTTAGCAGTTCATGTTACATTTCATGCATGAAGGAGAACTTGATACAACTGATATGAAATAAATGTAGTACATGCATATAAACAAGGAAAGCTGATTGTTAATATTATAATTAACTCGGGTTAACCGTTAAAATATAATACTCTATGCATGAGGGCGGGTCGATAGGTTTTCCTTTAAAAATGATTTGTAGTGTCATTCTAGTTGTAGCCTATAACTGATAACCGATTACGTCGACGGGCAGAGCGTGACGACTCTTAATGATTTATTGAAAGTCGCTTGTAATAATAATGATAAAGATAATGATAATAAAGATGATATAATGATGCAATGAATACAAATGAAAGAATGAAAACACCACATTAAAGCTAGATGTTCTGTCTTGCTGAATCATACACTGATGTTATCCATACATTGATAGCATTGATAGAAAAAATAGAGAAGTGTGTGCATTACATGTACTGATTTCATATAATAGATAATTGATAAGATGGACAAGACTAATGACATTTAAACATATATGTTCATGCTACAATACTGATTTATTGATCACCGATTTATTGATTACAGATGTATTTACATTTTCGCACCCGTTGTTGATTTATGAATTTAAGTGTGTTGATTCTCACTTTTTGTTATTAATTATATTGAATCGTCCAAGTGATGATTGATCATTAAAGTGTGTTGATTCTCACTTTTTGTTATTAATCATATTGAATTGTACAAGTGATGATTGAGAATTGATCATTATTGATTCTTTTGATTGAGATGGGCATGCATATCGATTTTTCAAATATTGTATTAAAAACTTTAACAAATTTTGGGATTTTTGCTGAGATTTGTAAGCTTGTTATATGATTTTACTGATTTCATATCAGAGAAAGGGTCATGATTATGTGGAGTGAGACTTATTGAGATTCTCGATTTTTTCTTTGATTTTGTTTTGTATTTTCTCCTTTTTTTGTAGTCAGGAGCAATTGATAGATTGTGATTGTTAGTGATCTTTTGGCTATATAAATGTGATTTTGGTAAATGAATATAGTAAATATTTTTCTGGTGTATTATATTTAATTACTTTCGTTGGATATTGAGTTATATTGATTATTTATAAAAGCTCTTGTAAATAATTACAAAGATAAAATAGATAATTCTTCCAAAATAAATACTGGGATGTGACAATATTTTTCTCTCTTTTATAAATATTAGTAATGAATATTTTCATTATCAGACTTATGAAACTATAAAATATGATGTGCTTCATTTTTTTGTGTTGGATACTTTCATTGTGAGACTTGTGAAATTATAAAATATGATCGTGCTTCATTTTTTGATAGTGATTTCAAGTCCTCTACTGCTTTTTATATTAATTCACTCTAATATTTAGGAACCCTAAAAAATTTCTAACATTTCGAGAGCTATTACTTGTGTTCAAACACAAGGTGGTTTGACCAAGTATTTCTCTATTTCGGTTGGGTTACATCAAGGATCTGCCTTAAGCCCATATCTTTTTGCTTTAGTCATGGATGTTCTCACTGGACATTTGCAAGAGGATGTACCTTGGTGTATGCTTTTTGCTGATGATATTCTTCTCGTTGATAAGACTAGAGAGGGAGTTGAAAGTAAACTTAAATTATGGAGGTCAACATTAGAGATTAAAGATTTTCGCTTGAGTAGATCTAAAATGGAATATATGGAGTGTAATTTTAGTAGTAATAGACCTAGTGAGGGGATTGTGACTTTGGGCGATCAAGTCATTAATAAGAGTACATGTTTTAGATATCTTAGATCTATTGTTCAGAGTGATGGTGAAATAGATGGGGATATTATCAGCAGAATTCAAGTTGGATGGTTGAAGTGGAGAAATGCATCGGGCTTGTTGTGTGATAAAAAAGTAACCCTCAAACTTAAGGGAAAATTCTATAAGATGGTAGTGAGGCCTGCAATGCTTTATGGTGCTGAATGTTGGCCATTAAAAGAGAAGCATAATACTAAGTTAAGTGTGGCAGAGATGAGGATGCTCAGGTGGATGAGTGGCTTTACCCTTAGAGATAGGATACGAAATGAGCATATACGTGAAAAGGTTGGAGTAGCTCCAGTAAAGGATAAGATTAGAGAGAGTCGCCTTAGATGGTTTGTTCACATAAAACGACGGCCTTCCAATGACCCGGTTAAGAGAGTAGAGGTATTATATTTGACTTATGTTAAGAAAGGTAGAGGCATACCTAAAAAGACTTGGTTAGAAAATATTAGGAATGACCTTTCTTTATTAGATTTAAACGAGAATTTGACCTTTAATAAAACACAATGGAGAAAAAGGATTCATGTAGCCGACCACACGTAGTGGGATAAAGGCTTGATGTTGTTGTTGTTGTTGTTGTATTGATTATTGCACTATAGTGACACGAAATATACCTTATCAATTAAAAATAAGGCATCAGCATTATTCTCCTTAATTTTGCTGTTATGATAAAAATTAATTTAATACTAACATCACGATGTATCTTACTGATAATGCTCATGATCATTTCAATCAATATTTATATTTTTTTTAGTAAAGAATATATTATCCAACAATCCTTTTAACCTGACAACCTCTAACAATATAGGGCAAAAGAAAGGAAAAATCATCACCTTCTGATAGCCACCAAGACTTTTATTTTTTTTTAAACCAAGTTTCTAAAAAATATTGGAGAGTATTAGTTCTAACTGCCACATACCTAGTCAATCGAATACCCTAAGGAGTGATTAGTTTCAAAAGTTTCCTAAACTAAATTGAGGATTCTTCCTCATTTTTTTTTCTTCTAAAAATTCCTTGAAAAATATTTAGGTATATTACTTATGTTCACATACACAAACAACACTGAGATAAGCTTGATCCTAGAGCATTCAAATGTGATTTGAAAGGTATTCTTCTACTAAAAAAGGGTACAAGTATTATCAACCTATTACCAAAAAATTCGTCACTTCAAAAGATGCCACATTTAATGAAAAATTAAAGGTTTTGAAACCAAACTCATCTTCAAGGGAAGAACAATCAACTGGAAGATAAATTTGATGAAATCACTATCTTCTATCTAGACATTCCAACTACACAAACTCTAATAGCTCCAATCATTGTACCCTTTCAAGTCTATAAAAGGAATTAGTCTTAAACAATCTCCAAGTGCATGATTTGATATATTTATAAAAATCATGAACATAGTAAGATATAAAAAAGCCAAAAAGATCATACAGTATTCATAAAACACTGTAATAATGGAAATTTTTAGTTTTCATTGTGTATGCTAATGATATAATTATTATAGGTGATAACAATGAAGAAAAGGAATCACTTCGGAAGAAATCTGCTAAAGAACTTGAAATCAACGAATTGAGCAAACTCAAATATTTCTTAGATATAGAAGTTGCTCAATCAAAACAAGGAGTTTTTATCTTCCGACAAATAGATCTATTAACAGAAACAAAAATATTGATTATAAGTCATGCGAAACTCCAACAGAACAAAACCAAAAAGTAGACATGGATGAAGGAAAAAATAGAAGTGTACATAAGACAATATCAAAAATTAGAAAAACTAATACTATCACACCCTGATCCTAGCATCACCTTTGTAACAAGTCTCATAAATGCATAATCCAAAAGAATCTCACCTTCAAGCCTCTTATAGAGTTTTCAGATACCTCCAATCAAGTTTTGAGAAAGGGATTCTCTATAAAAAATGATATTCTATAACTTGAAGGTCAAACATCCCTCCCATGTATTCATGCACAACAAAGAAAAGAATCAGGCCATGGATTGCCCCTATGAGATCAATGGACAAGGTAAATTGAATCCAAAGGAAGGCATGAAAGGGGCGAACAACCTATTCCGATTTTAAAAAAAAAAAGGCTATCATAATTAATTATTTCCCTTTATTTCTTGAATAGTTTTATGTATAAATACTCATTGAAATAAGAAACAAGCCAAACTTTCTTAGCTACTCTATATTTTCTATAATTGATGATGATAAAAGAGAGAACGTAGTTTTTAGAAGAGAGAGAAATTAAGAACGTGAACTACTATCCTTCAGAAGCATAGAAGTTTTATCATTGTGGGGCTTATGCCATCCATCCATATCTTTGAATGGTTGAAATTTAAAATAATTAATCATGTTTTTTCAATTCCCAATATCAAATTTAATTAGTCGAATCCAACTCTCTAGGATTAAAAAAGTACTAGACGTGTAACGCAGTTAAACTAATGCATTTTAGCTCTCGATCTTTTGTTCATGACTATGGTTATCTAACAAATGCCTGCCACGGAGGAAAAAGCATTTACCGTAGTTGTTTGGCAAGCTTCAGGTGGTAACTTGTAATTGTCCGCATATGTTACTGTTACAACACGATCAGCAATAGTTGCACCCTGCTCATGAACCATAACTTTTTAAGGAAATGGATGGCAAAATTAAACACAAGTATTAAGAGAAACATCTGTTTCCTGCAATCTAGGGTCGGAATAGGGACAACAAACTCACAGAGAGAAGTACAGCAGTGTCTGCTCCTTGTGTATCTTTGAATGTTACATATGCAAGCCAAGATCCATCAGGCTCACTAATGGAAGAGAATAATTGAACTTATGAGAAGCTCTATTAAAATAAAAAAAAAGTGCATTCTATCAGAATAAGAGAGGACCTCTGCATTTCAACATAAACAATATCTCCAGAAAATGAGAAGAATTCTCTAACATCTTGCTGAGATGCTAACAAGGATATATTGCTCACTTTAACTGTTTTTGCCTGCAACAGCATAGAGGTTAACGGATAATAAGTGAAGCTTTCATCAACCAGAAACCAAATAAATCCAAAGAAAATAAAAATGAAATCATGGTCAAAAGAAGCACCGGATCAACATAATAAAGAAGAGAAGTGTCAACTATCAATCTAGAAAGTAAATATAGTTTAAGCTTGTAAATGCATGAGATAAGTTTCAAAATTGATGCAATAAGCACAATAGTGTCCTAATAAAAGATACTGTTATATATGGATGAGTGTATGTATGTATGTTGGACTAAGGCATTACCTTACAAGATCGAAAATCAATCAAGAACAAATTGATTTTTGGCTTGAATCAAAGTTACCGAGTTTTAAGTAATTCAAATCAAATCAAATCAAGCTAGATTATAATGATTCTTTGCTTGACTTGAGATTAGATCCAATGACTTTTAGCTGGTCTTGAGTTTGGGTCGAAGCACAAACAACCTTAGTCAATTTTACTACAATACTTAAGCAGCTTTGTTATAAAAAGACTTGGTTAGAAAATATTATGAATGACCTTTCTTTATTAGATTTAAAAGAGAATTTGACTTTTAATAGGACACAATGGAGAAAAAGGACTCATGTAGCCGACCCCACGTAGTGGGATAAAGGCTTGATGTTGTTGTTGTTGTTGTTGTACTTAAGCAGCAGAAAAGTAATATAATGATATTTCAAAAACTAGAGTTCAAAGTAAATGCAATGATGAAAGTATTATTAATTTTTATATGGCTCCGAATGTTCCTCTTTTTTCATGCTTCATCATAATCCATTCAATTCCTTCTAGTATGGCACAATTAAATGGAATTTCTGAGGTTCAAACAAGAAAAGATCAATTCCCTTTAAGGTGATTTCAGCAATACCATTGGAATAGTAATCCCTAAATAGTGGATTAATCACAATGTCCAAATTAGAGCAAAGTGAAATGTTTAGGATGTTGTTTAGTTGAAAGTATAAAATGAGTATTTCATACATATAGTGTAAAATAAATAAAGTGTCTGTGGAATCTAAAGGGTTGTTTGACATGTTGTAAAATAATTTCACCGAATCTTTTTTTTTTTTTAATTTGGAAGTAAAATCAATCAAAATTTTTGTATTACTAAATTTTCTTAATTTGGAAGTAAAATCAAGCATATAATTATTTATAAACTACAAATAAAGCAACAATGGAAATGAGATCGATGGGGCGGTGATGATGGTGAATAGAATTGGTGGGGATGGCATATGTTTGGATGAAGTTGTTTGGACCGACGGTGTCAAGAGTTGAGTGATGTGAAAAATGACACTTACAATAGACATGGATGGCAACAACAACAATTGTGGACAATGGCAATTACAGATGATAAATGCAACAATTGTTGAGACATGGATGATAGAGTGGATGAGATCATGACCACTTCCAATTTTATACATGACATGGTATATTTTGAATTTACTCGATTTGCATGAATTCGGAATACACTGAAAATGCCATAATCAGGACATTCTAAATTCCCCCCAAAAATTATTTCGTATTAGTTTTACTGCCAACCAAACAACTCAAATTCTAAAAGTCTTTCATACCACCTCTTTTAGTTACTTTCGTTTATGGTTACTCTACCTTTCCATGCTCCTACTTTACCCTATTCCAAATATAGCAGAAAAAGCCAAAAGCCTGACCCTAAAATAACTTTGTATTTTGTTTTTTAAACATGATAAACAAACACATATATATTAAAGAAAGTTCTTTTTCATAAACCCTAATCACTGGACATATTTGCCAACTAGATGTCAGTCATACAAACACATATCTCCCAAACAACTATCCCAAACACAAAAACAAATACAAAATTCTTCACCTCAAACATAATATACAATTTTCAACCAAAAAAAGCTTATGCTACATCACAAATCTGATGCCAAAGTCTAAAACACATCAAAATCTATCCATATCCTCTGTTTTTGCACAGCTCAAGCATTTTTACCACCCTTCACAAAATTTTTTAAAAAAATAAATCGAACTCCACACAAATGCAGAAACTTCTTCATCGCACTGATTCATCCATTAAAACGAAATCTATCAACATACATTACAAAAATAAATCCCGATCTATGAACTCACCGACATTTCCAGATCTTCACGCGATGAAATTTACGAAGCCAAGTTCCAGACAGTAAGATATTATCGATCGAGCCCCGCAGCTCAGTGAAATCGTAGATCTGCAGGAAGGGGATTGAAATGAGAGAGAGAAAGAGAGAGAGAGCGCGTTTGTTATTTTCTTTATATTTGTTAGGAGGTCGTTGTAAAGGTTCTCAGAAAATTCTCAGGTGGATCGGAATCAGCGAGGTCTAGAAATCGTAGCCGTTTAAATCAGTCAGAGAATTACATTTGAATGACTTGGACGGTTTAGATGTTTTAGCATCATGACTGACGTGGAGAAGTCGCTCCATGGCTTTCTGGTTGTTTTTATTTGCTAGTGGAAATGGGTTTTAGGCGTGTCCTGTGGGTCGACACGGTTTGTTTTTTTATCGTTGCCGTCTAAAATCGATTAAAATTTTGACTTTTTACAGCCCATAATATATCTGATTAGAAAATTATATTTGCTATTTATTTTTTGGAAAAATAAATTTAAAAATAGAGGAGAAAAAAAAAATTAATAATGAGAGCCTAAATTTATTTTTTCAAAAATTTTCTCAAATTTTATCATTTAAAAATGGTAATCAAATTTTATCATTTAAAAATGATAATTAATTTTTAAAATAGCTATCACCTTTGACAACGGTTACTTCTAGTCACCACTAGCCATCATCCGCAATAAAGTCTAACTATTATGGACCCAGCCAATCACCATAGTTGTCGTCGCTACCATTGCCTTACTGATTGCCACCACTAGTCTTTGTCCATCCTTGCTAGTTATGCCACTTTCGTTATAGTGATCATGATCTCATGGTCCATCGTTATTGTTTCATTGGCGACCAATGCTGCATTCACCCATTTATAAATTTATTCAAATAGATTGGTTCATAGAATTGTTAAACCAATTGAATTGAATCGAATCGAATCTTCGGTAGAATTGAACAAATTCAACCGTTATATCATTCAAATTATTTGGTTCGATTATGATAAAACTGGATTTTGAACCCCTAAGAAATGAAGAAATTTCAAAGTATTATCTAAACAAAACAGGAACATACAAAGTAATCTAAACAAAAAGTATTTGAGGCTAATAAATTCTTCTTTAGAAATAATTTTACTTCACAAAAGTTTTGTTTTTATTCTATTTTGTCGAAGTTTATTTACAATTCACAAACCAACATCTGCATCCGAGAGTCTGGATCCCTTGTTCTACTCGATCGCTTGCCTTTCTTGAATTTGCTTTGAGAATTGTGCACACAATGAATAGTTTTTTTTTTTTTACCACCATAATAGTAGTATCGAAGGTTCCCTAAGCATATAATCAAGCATATAAATCATTTATCATAAATTTTGCTCTATTATACAATTAATGCTTGAATTTGGTATGCATGAAAGAAGTTGGAGACTTGGATTATGGAAATCACAGAAGCATTTGATCAAGCATGAATGCTTAGAAAAGAGATATAGGAGAGAGAGAGAGAGAGAGAGAGAGAGAGCATATATATTGCTCTTTCGAGCACTTAAGTCAGTTGAAAGTTTCACATAATTTATTGGGCTTATTACTCACCCTATTATAACTATATATATGTTCATGAACAATATAGAATAAATTACATAATCAGTTTACAAAAAAATTGTTCACCTTTTGTAATTATACATATACCATTAATTGGAAATCTCGAAGATCAAAATTATTTATGGAAGTTATTTTCAATGATTAATGCTATGAGATTAAAGATCTTTTATAGATATGTGTATTAACACAAAAAAAAAAAAAAAAAAAAATTAAAAAAAAAAAAAAAAAAAAAAAATGGATAAGAGAAGGGGGCTAGATTTCAATGATTCTCTTGATGATTTGATCTATAAAAGACTCTGTAAACCCTTAATTTGATAGAAAAAGGAGAGCCCGATCAAATTTGTTTAGATAATTAAAAGAGAGATATATTTTGAGAAGGATTCTAGAGATCTACAATGAAACTAGACTTTACTGTAGCATGTTTTACATGCCATATTTTCTTTGGATATACTAGCTAGTGTTATTATTTTTTAGTCCAATTTTAGTTATGTTTTTGCTTAGATTCATCTTATTATCATTCAAGAGCAACATTGTAATCAAGAAAGTTTTCCTTCTACAAGAATCCCAACAAATTAGTATCAGAGAGTGGAGGCAATTACGGTGAAGGAGGATGAAGGTGTTCTTATGATCAAGAAGAGGATCGGAGGTGGTCAGGCTGCTGGTGATGCTCGTCGGATCAGTGACTTGCACGATTGGGCTGGGAGGTGCCAAAGGCAGTGTGTTTCACGCGGCCTAGTTCTTCAATTGCAATCACAGAAGACAATGGGCCTGTTCACATGAGGTGGAGTGGATGATTGGTGTCGTTCACGATTTTCACAAAGAAGCGTGGCTTTAGTCGCATGAGGTGGAACATATGAGAGGCAGCAATGCTCGTTCGCGAGTGGAGCACGTGGAGTGGAGGCAAGGTCTAGGAACATAGGTGTTTGAGCGGGGGCTAGGGTGGAGTGGTTGGCAAGGTGTGCAGATTCTTGAAGCATATTTTGCGTGGGAGCAGGACTGTGAATCGGTTGGGCCAAGGATGCGGGTGGAAACTACACGGGTTGGGCTCAGGCTCAGGAAAGTAAGCGGAGATGTACAAGGCTCATGGCGGACGCGCGGGGATGGGCAGGATGTTTGCGAGGTGTGAGATCAGACCTCTTTCACGAGGCTGGAGGTATGGTCAAGATAGGCCATGAGGCTAGGACAGGCGCTGTTCGTGTGAGAAGTGGGAGACGAGCTAGTATAGTGTTAGAGTACACGCACGGGCGTACTTGGCTCGAGCTATGTTCGCGCACAGAGAAGGACCGGATCGCTTAACTCAGGCTCGAACAAGCACGAAGGGCTAGGCGTGCAGGAGATCACAGGAGGTTGCACATCTGAATGCTTCCCTCTTAAATCATCTATTTCATGGGGATTCTTCAAATCTTATCATAACTAACAAATATATTATTGAGTAATATATAAGAGGTTGCACAACTACTGTAAAAAAAAAAAGGCTATAAGATACATGTCCTACTCATCCATGGAAGCTCTACATCCACAATTTATATATATAGCTTTTGAATCACAAGTAAATGATCCGAATTAAATAATAAATATCATTTGATAAAATTTAACTATATAGGCTATATGATAAGATAACACAAACATACATATATAATTTGATAATACACACTAATTTTACAAGACAATTTTGTAACTACTCCCTACAACTTTACAGCTAAAGTCATATTAAATTTGACTCATGTACTATATAGATGTAAAACATTTCTTGAAATTATAAAATTAATTGATTAATGTTTTTTATTTTTTTTAATTAATTTATATAAATTTAAAATTTCTTTTATCAATTGGTTACGAGGCTAATTAACTTTTAATTAGTATTTAATTTAAAAATTATAGCTTACTACTAGGGGTCTAGTTAGAGAGTTGATTCTTTGGCAACCTACCAAGCTTTAGCTGTGGGCAACTCACGTTTAGGCAATCTTAGGCTTGATGAATTCTAATTCGTAGGTTTTTCAAGTTAGTTCACAGTCAATGGCTTGTTGAATAATGGAAATCTCATTATACATTAATTAATCTAATTCAAATAAATATAATTTTGTAAATGCTAGAATACCACTTCGTTTGGAATGATTTTCTTACTGCTTTCATATAATTTTTTTTAACTTAGAAAATTTTGTTTTAAAAATTTATTTTAAAAATATTAAAAAGTCGTCCCAAATAAAGCCTATAATGAACCACAATTCTCATTCATTATCATATGCAGTATGAAATTTTTCTTATAAAGCCTATATTCGAACTTATAACTATAAGAAATATTTTTTATCTTCTTTCTATAGAGCTCTAACTTGACAAGTCAAAGTCATGCTAAAATAACAAAAGAAGCCACCAATATCACAGTTCCTTCTACCAAAACGAGCGTTTAAGGACGCAGTCAAAGTCATTCAAGTGGAAAATTTAATAACTATGGAATTCCTTAGTATCGCATTGAATTCGATCAATATCATGCAGAAATTAATTAATCACACGGAATCAATATTATAAAGCTATAAATATCTAAACCCCTTCATTCAATTTTCACCACAGCTAGCTCATCAACTTCCTAGAAAGTTAAGCTCTGCAGCTGCAATAATTCTTCTTCATAAAGAGGTCAGAGAGAAGAAGAAGATAGTGAAAATAATTAAGCTGCTTTTCCAAGTAATCTATTCATGGGAGGAGAAAGGAGAGTTGGAATGCTGGAGGTGGTTCTTCTCTGCATGATTGTTGTTGGTTCTTTGGAGCTCCCATCAATGGCGGCAGGGAGGCCATTGCGAGGAAAATTAGGGTTTGAAGTTGAGGCTTTGTTTCTCGAGTCTCTTCCTAAAGGATCAGGGCCACCTTCAGAGCATTCATGCGAGACTCATAGCAATATTGCTTGCCCTAAAACACTTTTTGGACGATGATAAGATAAAATTGACAGATTATTATGTAAGTTGCATGCCTATATCACTATAGAAAAATCATTCATTATTGAGGGACCATTACTTTTTTCATCGGAATTGCGCTTAAAGATCTGCCAAAGATGTTTCTAACAGAAAAATTATGCCGGTTAGAATTTTTTGACTCGTGATTGCCTTCGTATGAAATCTTTCCGCCGGTAATTCGTCGGAAAAATTAATTTTTAGAGCGGATAATTATGTATGTAATTATCATGTATTATTTGTTGTGTATGAAATATTTTTATATTTTGTATGCAATTATATGCATGCAAAAATGCATATACATAATGGCTCTATGTGTGTTTGATTCAATTAGCAATTTGTCCCATATGACTTAGTTTTGGATTTTATTTATTAATTACTTGACGTGCATGCATGGCTCATGCAAAAATTAGTTATTTAGGATAAAAATATTTCTTGTTTTTTTGTAATTTTATTTAATCTTCGCAATTTGTAAGAGAGTTTTTTTTTATGAGAAAAAGTATTTTTATTTCAAGGCTGATTTTACTAGAGTATTTACTAAAGTTGATGAACTTTAGGGCTGTAGTTTCGTTTACTATATTAATAGTATGGTATAAAATTATAATAATTTTGAACTACAAAGTCATTTTTTTATTATACTATTAGCAAAGTCTTATATGGGATACTGGTTGGGTGCCCACGCTTGACGCTCTATGTGCGCGAGCTTCGCCCACTTATAGTGACTTTCGGGATGTCGCATACCCAACCATTTTCCACGCTTTTTGAACGCAGTCCACCATGAACTAATGACCTTGAGGCTTGTTGCCCTTTGCTCTGATTGCAAACTTTTCAAGCCGTATATCATAATTTATCGTGGTCACAGCACGGTTCAGTGATGTGCCATGTGTAGTGAGGAGTACGGTAATATACGACATACATCGATTAACAATGTAAATCGATTTATCCCCCGATAACAAGTACCCACCTATACTCACTCATAAGATCTTGGACGTACCAATGCAGGGGTATGATTATTGGTGAAAATTGTTAAACGAAGTATAAGTAAAATGTCTTTTAATCTCTTTTTTTTTAATCATATATTTTTCAAAGTATGATGTGACTAAAAATAAAAATTTAATTATATATTTCTAAGATTATAATTAGAAGTTTTAACTACATCCATAGATGAATCGGAGATAGGGGTGCCGCCCCAAATGGCTTAATTGAGCTCCATTGAGTTATATGATCAAGAGACCATGTTTAGCCTTTATATTCTCTTTACATCAAGGCTTTATTAGATGCGGAGTGCGGGCGGGGAGAATCATCCGCACAAGTATTGTTCGGCGCTAGGGCTAGGTACTCAGTGCTTGTTCGGACGGTGCGCACTCCGCACCTAATAATTTTTCCATGCCTTGGATGTTGAGAAATTAGTGAATTATTTGCAAATACAAAAAGCGGGAAAAAATTGCAAGACTAACTTAGGCTTTGTTTGCAACTTTTTTTTAAAGCAGTTTTTTAGCATGAAATTTTTTTGAACTTGAAATATTTATATTAAAAAATTATTTTAAAAAACAATGTAAAAGCTCTCCCAAACAAAATAAAAATTTTTATTAATAATTATGCGCCTTCATTGAGTATGATTATTAATTTAAGTCTAACGCGGCTTTGAAATGTGTGTCCATGTGACAAATTTTTCTCAGAATTCCTTGTCAATGAATGGACTCACAATGAATATACTTGAGACACAACTCTCCTTGGCCTATTGGTTGAGAGCTTAGGCTTCCAACTAAGAGGTTCAGGGTTCGAGTCTATGTGTATGCGTTGTGTGTGTGAGTTTGCCTTAAATGGCCTAAATGTCCCAAAAAAAAAAAATGAATATACTTGAGAATATTTTTTTATGCAATAAATTATTGATTTTATTAATAATAAAAAATATTTTAAAAAAAAATTAATGATGAACAGACTTGAGTAGTGATGAACAGACTTGAGTAGATCGCTAGCTTTTTAGGTCCTTTATTCAATACATTTAGATTACAACATCTCTTTTTAATTATTTATATGTTATAAAGTAATGACAATACATATTTGTGATCTAATTTTAATTAAGTTGAGCTTATGAAATTTATATGTTTTATTTTTTATATTTAAATGATATGAAATTATGAGATTTCAATTTATAGATAGATTTAAAAATAATAAAGATATATATATTATGAAATATATAGTAAGATATGAAGATATTTATGTATAAACAATAGAATAATTGTCATAGAAAAACTAAGCCGACTCGCCCTAGTTAACTTGATTTATCAAATATAATTTAAGTTATTAGAGAATATCACAATCATCTGTTAAAATTAAGGCATATAAGCAATGAAAAATGATTATTCACCTAATTTTATTGGTTGTATCAAAATAAAATTGTTATTAAAAGAAATTAATTCAAATGAGAGAGATCGATATATAGAGCTTGATACATCATCAAAAAGCTGCTTGATCGAGCGTGAAACTTGATGCATATTCAAATCGAATACTTTTAAATTAAATTCAAGACCATTCGAACTCTAGTTTCAACATATTATAGTCAAACTGGATGTTTAGATGTGATGAAACCATTGACACTAAAAGTGATTTGATGTAAGTTTGAATAAGATTAGATTAATCACTTGAAGTGTAATTAAAAATTTTATGACATTAGCTGTATGGTCAAATGATCTCTAAATATCACATACTTATAGTCAAATAGAACATCTCAACAAGTTGAATCCAATGAGTCCAAAATTTTCTAATTCTGATATTAAAACACTTAAATGCTAAACATAATGATATATGATTGAGAGAATCAATACGGGTCATCGTAAAAAGTGTTTTGAATTTTGGCTATATTTATGAGGCATGACATTAAAAATCTATAAGCAATATCTCGTTGTCTACATGAGGTGGGGCTTGGACTCTTAGCTTGAGATTCAAGAGTGTTGCAACTTAGTTTTCATTGTTTTCTTATCATATGTGATTTTGAAGATTCCAAATATTATTATTTTGATTAGTGTTTCTCTTAACATATATTGGATATATTACTTTTGTTGTTTGTATGTGTGGGCTCTTAAAATTCGCGGCCTGGCCTCCACTACAGAAAAATCGTGTATTTTCGACAAATTTTTTAGCGGAAAATCCTAAAGCTTTCGGCGGATTTTGAAATGTTTCAGTGGATTTCCGGCAAAAAAATTTTCAATGGTAAATCAAGCATCGGAAAACTTTTCTGTCAAAAAAAAAAAAACGTCGAAATTTTTTTCTAGCGGAATAAGTCTGCGGGAAAGATGTTACGGCGGCTGTCCGACGAAAAAACTCTACCGGAATAACTAAAAAATGGTTTTCAAAAAATAATCCCCGCAGGAGAACCCACCCCTGCTCCTGTTCGCTCCCAGCTCGCATAGCCTGGCTCGCCCAGCCCACGTAGCCCTTCCACACCATGCAGGACCGCCCAAGTCCATCGGCCCGCGGTCCGCCCATGACCACTTAAGCCTGTCCGCACCCATTGGCCCGCTCACTTAACTATCCCAGCGGGCCATCCCGCGACTGCGCTCAGCGCTCATCCGCAATGAGAAACAAACCCAGGACCTCTCGCTTAGCCATTCCACGCTCAACAACTCTGTTGTGAAATATAATAAGTTAAATAGCTAACTATTATATATATATTCAAATAAGATCAGAACTTTTTTTAACAAAAAAAATTTAAATAAGTTATTAATATTAATATTAAATTTGTTAATAAAATAATAAGTTAAAATTATTAATAAACAAGTTAAGGTTATTAATAATAATATTAATATTAAAGTTATTAGTAGAATAATAATTTAAAGTTATTAATATAATAATAAGTAACAATTATTTATAAATAATTAAACTAATTACTACCTTAACAACTAAATTTTAATTATTTAAATTTATAATAAAGTTATTAAATTAATAATGAATTAAAATAGGATATAAAATTATGAATATATAATCTTTTTCAGAAATTATTAAAATACGTCGGAAAATTCGACGGAAACAAATCCGTCTAAAAGCTGGTAATCCGTCGGAAAATCTTTCTAAAAATCTGTCGGAAATATTTCATCTTTATCCATGGGAAAGTCGCCGGAAAATGATCCACCGAAAATTCCGTCGGTAATGAACGATTTTTCTGTAGTGCTCCCCTATATAGGAGAGTTTTAACGATGTTTCGGGTCAAATTTTTAGAAGACATATCAACTTTGGGATAAAGCACTACCCAGAGATTTTGCCGTCATTTTGTGAGGACTTTATAATCTGGTTCTAGGTTTCCCATAGGCATAAGCACCTATGGTTAATTACCCCTCCTGATCACGACAAATCACTTTTGATTTAAGCTAGTTATTAAGTATGTATGAAATACCTAGCATATAGTAGCAATATGTGAATTTTTTAGATTTATAAATTTATTATTCTTATACTTGATGATCCCGATCAAGATCCCATGATTTCGTCATCCCGGGCCATCGTGGTCCGTGGTCTACTTAATCAGAGGAGGTAGTCGACCCAACCTAACAGAAGGATACTTGTCGGCATACTTGGGTTGCTTCGTCTAAGGGGACCTTATAGACTTGGTGTGGATTCTTGTTTAAGGAGACAAATTTTAGTCAACCTTAGCTAACAGAAAGCTTCAGGCCTTAGTGAGTGCACCCTATGATTCATTACTCAATGGGTGTTTATCCATTAGAGAACATATGGGCTTTGACCGTGACTGTGATATAATGGTGCTATTTTGCAGCAAAATTACCCAGTCATAGGGCACATGCCACGTCCCCGCTGGCGAGAAATCATTCGAGAATGAATAATAGTGATACATTCAATTAGACATTTTGCTCTTTGTGAGCTGAAGTTATTCTGAAATTTATCATCCTTAACAAATATTTGCAAATGATGGATGAATTTTTGCTTTAAGTTTTAAATAATAAATTTTATTTGAATATTATAAAATTTATTAGAATTTTGTTCCAAATATGATTTAATTTAAAATTTGAGGGTATTTTAAATGTTTGAGATCCCCTCCGATTGAGATTAGCTTTCAACACAGTCATCATTGGGGTGACTTTGGGGTCATTTTAAAATATTTGTATTTTATAAAAGTTTGAGGGCATTTTGAATATTTGATCACCTCTGGTTGATATAAACGTTCAGCACGGCCATCATCGGGGCAACTTTGGCATTTGAAACTATTTGTATTTCATAAGCATTTGGAAATATTTGAAGGTGTAGAATCCCCTCTGGTTGATATAAACATTCAACACGATCATCATCGGGGATTTAATAATATGTATATTAGGTTTTTAAAATTTAATATGCACTCTTCTTGATATGGTGACATGTTTCTCAAGGCAGTAGCATTCTTCTTGGGACCATCGCTTGCTTCCCAAGGCTGCTACAAGCATTTTAGAGGCGTCGGTAGCCTACTCGATGTTGCATATGAAATTTAGAAAATTGTTTTTGAATGCAGGAGGGGGGCTTAAACGTCTTCTGTCCGCTTGTAAAAGTGGTGCGGGTTCGGTGGCGTTTGTGTAATATCTCAATTTTATATATATTTTTTTTAAACGATCATGACAAAAATTCATGCCAAGGCTTATTCTTGGACCATAAATAAATGGCTTGAAAGTGATTAGATGCTTCAACACCTTGGATAAGCCTTCGGAGAACCAACTTGGATCGAATTGGCTGGCATTTTCTTCCCATATTATTTTTTCATGTTGAACTGATATAATGGGCACCTCAATATATATTCTTCAAGGGATTGTTAACTTTCCTAACTTAATTATCTTCTTACATGACAAAGGGAATTGTGGGATACAATCTTAGTGTTTCATTATGATCATAGTGAGAATTTTAAGGTAGTCATATATCAATGAAGGGCAGGTTTGCTTGTGCAACACTTCAAAAATATTAGAATATTCACTCTAAATCAAAAATGAACATTGCATAACATTCATATAATATCTGATTCTTTATCATGTTGCCTTATACAAGCATTAGAGAAAGCCAATCATACTCTTTTTGATTAATATTCTCTAACCTTCTTTCAAATATATTCCATAAGGAACAAAGGATTAAAAAACTTCCTCTGATTTGTCCAAGGTTCAACTCCAAATGCAAGAATATTTTTACTAAGCAAAATTATAAACTAATGGGTGTTGCGTTGATTTTTGTAATACTTCCTTGACGTGCTTGTAATTTTATTTTTTAATTATTTAATTTCCTAAACCCTAAATCCTAAATCATGGTCGTAGTCTCGTGCAATAAAGGCGTGTATGAGGTCATTGAATGTACATGTTTGAAAGCACAACTATTTCCCCGCGTACTGGTACTTATAAATAATCCCGCCTCGTCATAGGCGTCGCACCGGGTTTTCATCCCATCACGTGCAATAAAAGCGTGTATATATGGTTTTCCAGTGCATCGCGAACGCCGAAGACAGGATTTGGACTTTAAAGTTTGGCAAATAATATACCTTGACGAGCGAGCAAGAGGACGATGACGGCAGAGATTTGTGGCAAGGTTGAAGAAGATTTTTTTGTTATATATTTTAATTTCTAATTTTTTTAAGATATATATTTATATTTATAAACAGAGAGAAAATAAATAAAAGAGAGAGAAAGAGTGACTAGTGCAGAAATGTATTGCGGCTATCAAAGTGCAGAAAATCTTGAAGAGAGCAGCAGCTTTGCATGCACGAGAGTTGAGTACGGGTTGGGTGGAGATAGGAGTTG
>NW_021319083.1:12415422-12423547 GCF_001605985.2 Dendrobium catenatum | reverse complement strand
ACAGCTTAGCAAGACATCACTCACCAATCAAAAAAGTCAGAAATTCACATCAGAAAATAGCAGTACAGAAATCGTAGAACGGACATAACAGATACTTGATCAACAGAAATCAAACAACTGATACAAAAAACTGAAGTCATTTCAAATCAGAGTTCATAACAGATATCATAAAACTTTCATGTCACAGAGCAGACAGAATCGTATGGAATAACCAAAATCGTATAGAAATCAGATAAAATCACATTCATATCAGATTCCCTGACCCTGACAGAATCTCAACGGATTCTGGCCCCTTATGCCTCCCTTCCCAGACACTGACAGAATCTCAACGGATTCTGGCCTCTTATGCCTCCTTTTGTGCTTATAGCATCAGAACAGAACAAAACATATATTCGAAATTCCGGAACAGAACTTATTTTCAGATTTCAGAGTTCATATCAGATTTTCCTGACACAGACAGAATCTCAAAAGATCCTAGCCCCTTATAACTCCCTTATGATAGTATACAAACACTTCAATTCATTCAATATATCAATTCAGAAAAAACAGAATTCGTACGAAAAATCAGCGGCATAAAGGCAGTATATGGAATTTACACAAAATTCACAGATTCAGAAATTTACCAAATTATCACAGAATATCCACAACAACATTATAAGACTTTTACTGTACTGAAGTAACATTTTTCAACATCCTGATAACTTGGAATTCAATTAAAATGCCACAGAATTCAAAATATTCGGTAAAAATCTTCTAGAAAATATCCAAAACGTACATAATTATCATATCAGAAACATAAAAAAAGTTACGCGGAAAAATCTTCGTCAGAAGAAAATAAGACCAGAAATTCGCTAACAGAAACAAAATCTGAAACAAAAAAGTCGTCAAAACTCTCGTTTCTGAAAATTGAGAAAGACGCAATGTACCTTACCTCAAGTCGATCAACTTTTCTAACTACAGCGACGGACAAAAATGAGTCGAAGTCGCCCAAAAATCCATTTTTCTTTTTCTTTCCACTGTTTTCTCTCTCCTCGGCTTGCGTTCCCTTCAAAATTGGCACTATTCAGATATTTATTAAGCAGGATCGTCCCGGACGATTTCTCGATTCGTCCCGGGACGTTCTTCTCTGGACTCAATCGTCCAGACAAAAATAAATTCCAATTTATTCGTCCATGAACGAAACTCTCGGGTTCAGTTCGTCCCGACCCTTCCAGGTTCGTACAGACAAAAATGACAGATTTCTTCACAATTTCTTCAGTTCGTCCGGGACTAAGACCAGTTCGTCCGGGACTAACAACACTAAAAAAATAGCTTTTGAAGGGTTTTACAATCTACCCATCTTAAGAAAAATGTCGTCCTCGACATTTCCAAAGTAAACTGAGTCAAAACAGATACGGTATGACTGCCTCATGTCCGAATCTTTCTCCCAAGTCGCTTCCCGAGCTGTTCTGTGCTTCCAATGCACTTTAACCATTGAAATTTATTTACTTCTTAACTTGCGTACATCATAGGCCAAAATTTTCTCAGGTTCTTCCTTGTACTGCAGATTCTCCTGAATCTCAACCTCATCAGTAGACACTTTCTTATCAGAATCAGATATCCACTTTCTCAAATAGGATATATGAAAAATATTATGCACATCAGACATCTGATCTGATAACAACAATCTATAAGCAGATTTTCCAATCCTTTCAATAATCTCAAAAGGTCCGACATACCTTGGACTGAGCTTGCTCACTCTTCCAAATCTGCTGACACCTTTCATCGGACTGACTTTGACATACATAAAATCACCAACCTGAAATTCCACAAATATGTGCTTCTGATTATAATATTTCTGTTATCTATCTTGTGTAGCTTTTAATCTTTCTTTAATTAGATTAATCTTCATAACAGTTTCATCCACAAAAGTTGAACCCATCACTTGTCTATCTTCCACCTCAGTCAGAGTCAAAGGAGTTCTACACTTCCGGCCATACAAAGCTTCATAAGGTGTCATACCAATGCTTGACTGATAACTGTTATTATATGCAAATTCTATCAGTGGGATATGATCTTTCCAACTTCCTCCAAAATCCAAAACACATAATCTCAGAAGATCTTCCAGTACCTGAATAGTCATCTCAGCCTGTCCGTTAGTCTGCGGATGAAAAGCCGTACTGAAATGCAACTTCGTACCCAAGCCTTGTTGAATACCCTTCCAATGTCTAGAAGTAAACCATCCATCTCGATCAGATACAATCACGTTAGGCACGCCATGTAATTTAACAATTTCCTTCACATATAACTGTGCCAACTTATCCACCGAATCTGTCTGCCTGATCGGAAAAAAGTGTGCAGACTTCGTCAATCGATCCACAATCACCCAGATGGCATCATGCCCTTGCCTTGATCGAGGGAAACTCATAGCAAAGTTCATCGTTACCTCCTCCCACTTCCACTCAAGAATAGGCAACGACTGCAAAAGATCTCCTGGTCGCTGATGCTCTGCCTTCACTAACTGACAGGCTTCGCATTTCGCAACAAAATCTGAATATCCTTTTTCATTTCAGGCCACCAGAACAAACTCTTCATATCTTCGTACATCTTACCACTTCCCGGATGTATCGTATAGACTGAATGGTGAGATTCGTACAGAATCTCTTTCCTCAAATCTCCAAATACATAAATCCACAGTCTATTCTTGTAGAAGATAACACCAGAATCAGAAACTCGTAGTTCAGGTTTTTTACCATATTCAATCTGAGTAATTAACTTCAAATAATTGGAGTCTGACTTCTGAGCTTCCTGAATCCTTTCTTCCAGAGAAGATTGAATGTTTTGAGTCAAAACAACAGAATCCGGACCAGTAGAGGAAATCACCTCTAACTATAATCTTTCTATATTTCGTATCAGATAGTCATCAGAAGTGAGCTAAATACCTGACAATCCAGAAGACTTCCTGCTCAAAGCGTCTACTACCACATTAGCCTTACCAGGCTGATACTAAATCATCAGGTCATAGTCCTTGATCAACTCAAGTCATCTTCTTTGCCTCAAATTCAGATCCTTCTGAGTAAATATGTACTTCAAACTCTTATGATCTGTAAAGATCTCACATCTGACGCCATACAAGTAATGACGCTAAATCTTCAAAGCAAAAATAATTGCAGCTAATTCTAAATCATGGGTCGGGTAATTCTTTTCATGTGATTTCAACTGTCTCGAAGCATAGGCTATTACCCGACCATGCTGCATCAGAACACAGCCCAAACCTTTCAGTGAAGCATCACTGAACACCTGAAATCCTTCCGTACCTGACGGAAGTGCTAACACAGGAGCAGATGTCAAACAATCCTTCAACCTTTGAAAACTGGCTTCACATTCTGGTGTCCAAACAAAAGCTACTGACTTCTGAGTCAGTCTCGTTAGGGGCGTAAAAATCTGAGAAAATCCGTTAAAAAACTTTCTATAATATTCAGCCATGCCTAAGAAACTACGTACCTCAAATACCGTAGTAGGCCTTGACCAATCAATAACAGCTTGAATCTTCTGGGGATCAACAGAAATACCTTCACCGCTCACCATATGCCCTAGAAAAGAAATGCTCTTCAGCCAGAATTCACACCTGGAAAACTTAGCATACAGCTGATGCTGCCTCAAAGTCTCCAACACAATGCTCAAATGTCTGGCATGATCTTCCTTAGAAGCAAAATACACCAGAATATCGTTGATGAAGATGATCACAAACTGATCCAGATACTCCTTGAACACTCTGTTCATCAGATCCATGAAAACTGCAGGTGCATTGGTTACCCCAAAAGGCATAACCAAAAACCCGTAGTGTCCGTACCGAGTTCTGAAAGCTGTCTTCAACACATCAGCTTCCTTCACCTTCACCTGATAGTATCCAGATCTCAAATCAATCTTTAAAAATACATAAAAACCAGAAAGCTGATCAAACAAGTCATCAATCCGTGGTAATAGATACTTGTTCTTGATCGTGACTTTATTCAAATCTCTGTAATCAACACACATACAGTGTTCCGTCTTTCTTTTTCACAAACAGTACAGGTGCTCCCCAAGGAGAAACACTAGGACGAACAAATCCTCTATTCACCAACTCCTGGAGACGAACTTTTAACTCAGAAAGTTCTTTCGGTGCCATACTATACGGAGCTTTTGATATTGGAGTTATACCCAGAAAAACATCAATACAGAACTCAACATCTCGATCCGGAGGTAAACCAACCAACTCCTCGGGAAATACATCAGAAAATCCCGTACAACCGGTATATCAGAAACAGAACCCACATCTAGGTTCATATCCCGTACAGAAGCCAAAAATACCGGGCAACCCTTCTTCCACATTCTTCTGACTTCCAACACAGAAATCAGACAGGATAGAACACTTCATAATCCTTGAAATACACATCTCTCACCATCCATAAGCAAGCTCACTTGCTTTTTCAAATAGTCAATCTGAGCCTTATACAGACTCAGCCAATCTATACCCAAAATCACGTCGTAAGAAGAAATCAGCAATAAAATCAAACTCGATTTCCATTTCTTACCTGAAATATCAAGCTCACAGAAACAAAACTTTCGGGCAATCAAATTACTTCCAGCCGACAAAATAACGGAAAGAAAAACCGGTAGCAAAACAGAATCCAGATGCAAAGCATCAAAACAGCGCTCAGAAAGAAACGAGTGACTGGCTCCAGAATCAAAAAGAACACGACAGGGATGCTCATAAATATAAATCGTACCTGTCACCACATCCGGAGTATCTTGAGCCTTCTGCTGACTCAAACTATACACACGTGACTGAACTGGAGCTGAAGCTACTGAACCACTAACAACTAGTAGGTGGTCTCCGTGCCACAGAACTCGACCCACCACCTCTACCAGAGGATCCTTCAGTCACAGTACGTGGAGGAACAGTCCTCGGCCTTCCTGTTGAACCAACAGGTCTACTATCATATCAGAATTCATATCGTATATCAAATGCAGCCTATGGAAACTCTGCAATCCGATGTCCTGGCTGACCACATCTGAAGCACTGACCAGTCATCCTAAAGCACTGGCCAAAATATCATCATCCACAAGTTTGGCACACATGTGCCCCACTTACAGATCCAGAACTAGTCATACTGGTAGCGACAGTACTAGAAACTATGGTGGATCCTGACTATCTACTCCTCCTAGGGTCTCCAGAAACAAATATCCTCTTTCCAGAGGAACCACTACTAAAAGCACCACCCCCGAATCTCTTCCTACTTGCAGTCCACCGCTGTTGAGTAGCCATCAAATCGTTCTCTATCAGACGAGCTCTCTCCACAAGCTCAGAGAAATCAGAAATATGAAACGGTACCAAGGACTGCCTCAGACTATCTCGTAGTCCCCTCAGAAATCTATAACACTTCTCAGTAGAAGTACTTACCAACTGTGAAGCATATCGGGCTAAAGCAGTAAACTCTGTCTCATACTGCATCACAGTCCTGCTCCCCTGAACTAGCCTTAGAAAAGTCTCCTGCATCTGCTGTCTTGTAGAAGGAGATACAAACCACGCTCGAAATACCTCAGAAAACTCTTCCAAATAAATCAGAGAGTTTAGCTTTCCTTGGAACTTTTTCTCCTGCTGGCCCGTCCACCAGCGCTCAGCCTCGCCATCCAACAGAAAAACTGCCAACGGTACCTTCCTGTCTGACGGACACGGCATACCGTCAAAAGTCTTCTCTAACCTTCTCCTCAGCTGCTCGGGGCTCAACAGTGCCCTCAAACCTCAGAGGTTTCAATCTCAGAAACATCTGTAGTTGTCTATCCACATCCTCAGATCGAACAATAGAGGCTCTACTCTGAGTATCGCTCATTATCTGAGCAACCAATATAGCAAACTAAGAAAGTGTATCAGAACCAACCACTAGGGCAGTACTATTCACTGGAGCTGCCTGACTAGCACTCTGCTCATCTATCATATCTGGGTCTGGCTGATCCATAAACACACAGAAAACTAGGCACAAAACAACATAATAAAAAATCCAGACAAACCAGAACTACCCCGACAGACTTACAGATCAATTCCTATAGCTCTGTCTTACAATCCAAATTCCAAAACCATTGCTCTGATACCACTAAAGTTTGTCACGACCCAACCCGACCGGGACAGATCCTGCTCGCATCGGGCTGCGACACAACCATTGAAAATCCAGGATCTAGCCTTAGAATTTGCTTCAGAATTTTCTTCCAAATATTAAATAGACAGAAAAACGCAGAGCTACTATAAATATCCAAATACATAACAGTTCATCTTTCTTTTCTTTCATCAAAACAATCATATACAATACAATCCATGACTTCAGGCAGAAATAACAGAACAGAACAGAAAAGCCATGGTTGTACCAAAAATCAAAAGTATAAAATACCTAATCTCAGATCAGACACAGAACTTCTAGTTCAAGACCTCCTTCCCTTTCCCAGAACCTAAAAACCACATAGAAGACAAGGATGAGCTAACAGCTCAGCAAGACATCACTTACCAATCAAAATAATCAGAAATTCACATCAAAAAATACATCAAAAAATAGCCGTACGAAAATCATAAAACGGACAGAATAGATACTTGATCAACAGAAATCAAACAACTGATATAGAAGACTGAAGTCATTTCAAATCAGAGTGCAGAACAGATATCATAAAGCTTTCATGTCACAGAGTAGACAGAATCATATGGAATAACCAGAATCGTATAGAAATCAGATAAAATTACATTCATATCAGATAATTCATATCAGATTCCCTGACCCTGACAGAATCTCAACGGATTCTGGCTCCTTATGTCTCCCTTCACAGACACTGATAGAATCTCAACGGATTCTGGCCTCTTATGCCTCCCTTTGTGCTTATAGCACAAGAACAGAACAGAACAGAACATAAATTCGGAATTCCAGAACAGAACTTATTTTCAAATTTCAGAGTTCATATCAGATTTCCCTGACACAGGCAGAATCTCAAAGGATCCTGACCCCTTATAACTCCATTCTGATAGCACACAAACACTTCAATTCATTCAATGTATCAATTCAGAAAAATTAGAATTCGTACGAAAAATCAGCAGCATAACGGCAGTATATGGAATTTACACAAAATTCACAGATTCAAAAATTTATCAAATTATCACAGAATATCCACAACAACATTATAAGACTTTTACTGTACTGAAGTAACATTTTTCAACATCCTGATAACTTGCAATTCAATTAAAACACCGCAGAATTCAAAATATCAAATAAAAATCTTCTAGAAAATATCCAAAACATACATAATTATCATCTCAGAAACATACCAAAAGTTACCCGATAAACCTTTATCAGAAGAAAATAATACCAGAAATTCGCTAACGGAAATAAAATATGGAACAGAAAAGTCGTCAAAATTCTCTTTTCTGAAAATTGAGAAAGGCGATGTGTCTTACCTTGAGTCGATCAACTTTTCTAACTATGGCGACGGACGAAAACGAGTCGAAGTCACCCAAAAATCCACTTTTCTTCTTCTTTCCACTATTTTCTCTCTCCTCGGCTTGTGTTCCCTTCAAAATCGGCACTATTCATATATTTATTAAGCAGGATCGTCCCGGACGATGTCCCGATTCGTCCCGGGACGATCTTCTCTGGACTCAATCGTCCAGACGAAAATAAATTCCAATTTATTCGTCCCTGGACGAAACTCTCGGGTTCAGTTCGTCCCGACTGTTCGTCCCGACCCTTCCAGGTTCGTACAGACGAAAATGACAGATTTCTTCACAATTTCTTCAGTTCGTCCTGGACTAACAACACTAAAAAAACAGCTTTTGAAGGGTTTTACAAAAATTACCCGGTCAGAGGGCATATGCCACGTCCCTGCTGGCGAGAAATCATTCAAAAATGAATCATAGTGATACATTCAATTAGACATTTTGCTCTTTGTGAGCTGAAGTTATTCTAAAATTTATCATCCTTAACAAATATTTGCAAATGATGGATGAATTTTTGCTTTAAGTTTTAAATAATAAATTTTATTTGAATATTATAAAATTTATTAGAATTTTGTTCCAAATATGATTTAATTTAAAATTTGAGGGTATTTTAAATGTTTGAGATCCCCTCCG